>NW_023601754.1:32157958-32483436 GCF_014898055.3 Talpa occidentalis
ACACATTAGCCCAAAGGGGCTAAGATTCATCAGGGAAATGTAAATCAAGACCACAGTAAGATACCAGCTCATACCGGTGAGAATGACCTATATCAAATCACCGGACACAACAAATGTTGGTGAGAGGTAGAAAAGAAGGAGTGATTTCGGTGGGAATGTAGAAAAAGATATAGCACTGGTGGGAATGTAGACCGGGCCAACACCTTTGGAAAACAGTTTGGAAGTTCCTCAAAAGATGAAAAATTGATCTACCATCACACCCAGCAATTCCACTCCTAGGCATCTACCCAACAAATGCAGAACACTACTGGAGGTGGAGAACTTTGGTGGTGGTATGGTCTAATAACATACATTTGTTGATCTGTGAACTTTATACCCTTAAGACATATCAAGTGCTGTAAACCAATGTTACTTCAATGACCTTTAAAAATAAAAAGACTGATTGAAATGATAATATTTAAATGTTTTAAATAAAAAAGTAAACTCTTAGTCTGTGAAAAGTATGAGGGGGATTGTGGGAGGAATAAGTAGAAGGCACCAGTTTGAAGTGTAAATGAAACTAGAACTTTGGTGGTGGGTGTGGTGAGATATATATCAAAGTATAGAGTTTTACTTCCCAAAACTTACCTAATATGGTGGTGAACCAATGATAAATCAATGGAGTTTTATTATTTAAAATATTGACTGCTTTAATACATTCCTCCTAATGAGTGGTCAAGAAAGATGGCTACCTCTCTCTATAGATAGAAGATATTTAGATAGATAGATAGATAGATAGATAGATAGATAGATAGATAGATAGATAGATAGATAGACAGATAGATCTATCTCTCATTGGATCTAACTGATACATCTCCATAAATGAAATTTAACTCTAGAAAGAATTCTAGAGTAACAAAATTCAATTGTTTATCATTGTCACTTATAACTAATAAACCATGTAGTTTATCCAAATTGAATTTTGATGATTGTAGTTTAAGTGAATATTAATGGGAGTTGATTTTTTTTTTCTTTCAGGATTTGTTTATTTTTAAAGCAAAATAATAATTATTTTAAAAATTGTTTATTAGAAAGCAATTTAAAAATCCACTATCTTCATGATGCACTGTCTGTGGCCATCAGAAATCAATCTATTTTCAGATAATCTGCTTAAGGATTAGCGGGATTAGTCAATACTTCTTATTAATCAACTCTTCGCTTTAATTCCATTTAAAACCAGCTTCACTGGAATTAAGGTGGGCTTTTTTATCTCTTTAAAAATATAAGAAAGAAAAAGCTTTGTGAAAATGAAGCTGGATTTTGATTTGTGTTTATAGCAGTTACTATTTATGAATGCACTTTTTAAATTGAAATTGCTATTTGGCACAAAATAGTACTATAAATTTGATATGATTTTTAAGGGTTGGTCATATTTTAATGTTCTGTGTCTTTTTTAAGATTGTGACTTATACTATTTCAATAAATTATTTCTAAAAGAATGTTACTACATTTTACAATTCCACTGTTTTCCTAAAGTAATAATATAAGTTTATTATACATTTCCCAAAGAACATGCAAAGAAATGATTTTCCTTTCAGGGAGGATGAATCACTGTTGAATTGCATCGCTAATAGTCAGTGGCAAATAGCCCGCTCCTTGTTAGTTGATTCTAATTCAGTGTTTTGGAAACAGGGGCAGGACTTGTTTTTGAGTACTCCTCTGATAAGCTGAGATTTATAACAGCTTGTTAAATAAATAAAACCATGGCCCAGATGTCTATGTATTTCTTTCACAGTGGTCAAATAGTGAGCAAGAGTATCTATGTCAGAATCAAGCATCATCATTTGCCAACTCTTCACTGGTCATGAGAAGATCCTTGCCACTTTATTAACAGAGACTCCTGAGTTACTGCAGGAGAATAAATTATACAAGAACCTGAAGGATCTATGAGAAGCAATATAATTAATTTCTCTAAAAAAGCAAATTCCTTTTGCAACAGAAATGTAGTTGCTGCCACTGATGGTTTTACTCAATAAGACACAAAGTAACTGATTAGGTAATAGCCTGATTATTGACAATTTGGGTGGGTGGCCAAACACTTTGATTAAAATATTGATTTTGATTTATGTGTTCTAGGAAAACTTCAATTAAATGAAAGCAACACACAAATGATAATGGAAAAAAAAATCTGTTGCATCTTCTTCATGTGGAAGAGTAAAAGTATGCTTGGTGGTTGAGATTAGGTACTACTTGGAGTTGGGTTGGCACTGCTGTGAAACTTCTCAGGAAGGTCGAATCCAATTCCACAGAAGACATAGAACAGGAAACTGAGAAAGCAGATGTGAATCCTCCTGAATCAGAAACTAGGTATTCCAGAGACAGCAACCTGTCCTTCCTGACTATAAATATATGCATAGGAATCAGAGGAAAGTGGAACATGGATGAATAGTAGTACTATTTCTTCTAACATTCAAAGTAGGTGTATCTAATACAAAGTTCAATAAGTTGAAATTAATCCGTTGTGCAAGTGGAAGTTGAAGGTACTAAATCAACTCTAAATGCAATGTAGCTGTCTGGATTAGGTGTGGCAATTTCAAAAAAGTAAATGAAGAAACCCCTTTTATTGTATCTGTGTAAAGTATTGCGCTCAGTGATTTTTATGTATCTCTTTTTATTATAAAAATGTTCAAAGGGTTATATAGTATGTAAATTAAAAGCACATCTCAGAGATTTCAAGTATTTTGCTTATAGTTGCAACACGATTTTGCTTGTAGTGGTAACACAAATCCAGAATTCAAACTCACATATGTTAGACCCAATATTCATGCTTTTTTCACTGCACAATAATATCTCCATATGATCAATCAAGTAATAATATATAAGTGAAATAATTATGCTTTTCTAATATGTTTATGGACATTCTTGGATGTTATAAGTGACAACACTGGGAACAAATGAAAGTTTGGTCACACTTTCATGACATCAAAGTATGTGTGTCTCCCTTTAGTGTTTTTCTGTAGGATTCGTGCCCTAATATTATTTTAAGATACTGTAATAGAAATTCTACACATTCTTAATATTTCTAATCATTATTCCCTTGGGAACAGTGGGGAAATTGCACTTCCCTAGCCTTTGAAGTTGGGAATGGTTAAGTATCTAATTATGTCAAAAGAGTGGCCTGTCACTCTGGGAGCAAGCATTTAATCTCCCCTGGTAGATTTTTCTACTATTTATTTCCATGCCACAAGGGGTCTGAATACATTGTGTGTGTAATAGCATATATTGTAAATAAAATGGCGTGATATCAGTAAGATGTCCATAGGGTAGGTCTGTGGTCATAAATCCACCACCAGGTTGTGTTGTACATGTAGCAGTGATAGAATAAATAAAATTTGATATTTCATTACTGTAGCATAGTCTAGCCTCTCCTCAGTCATGAAGATGTAATAGAATAATTATCTCTCTAATATAGTGTTTTTTTCCTCAAAAAAATAGAGTAGCAATTTAGATAGTATATATGGGAAAATATCAGAAGTAAGATGTTACTTCTACCCTCATTATTGCATTTCATCTTCTGCCAACCTATTTTTGTCATCCCATTTTTAAAAAGAGGGCATTCAGTTTCATGGAGGAAAAGGAATTTGCTCTGTGTCACACAACACTTATTTGGAGTCTGGATATGAATGCAGATATCTAGCTTTTAGGCCACAGTTTTCTTTGTCTTATTCCTAGCCTGTCCCAGTTCTTAGTGCCAAATCCAATAAATATGCTTCAGACCTAACTGAACTGTTTTAGTAGGTTTTTCAGTGGCATTTGATGTTATGGATGTTGCCTCACAATCCTCTATTCCCTTGACTTCTCTGACACCATTTTTCTTTAGTCACTCCTTTATCTTTGCTTCTTTCATGAACTTCTCTTCGTCTGCCTGTCTCTTAAATATTCACATTTTTATGTCTTCCCAGCTAATTTCTTTCTTGTTTCTATTACCTCCAAATGGGTGACCTCACACATTCACTTGCATAGTCATAATTTCTCATTTTTATGCTAATGACTAATTTATAGGCAAGTATGACCTCATTTGGAAAATCAAAGCTCTATATCTAGTGTCACAGATGTAACTCCTTTTCAGTATCCTCAGGACAACTCAACCTCTCATACCAATCAAATATACTCACTCAAAATAAGTGCATCTTTGTTCTTTATGGGGAGAGTGCATCTTACTTTTGTGGTGGCTTAGCTCCTAAGATATAGTTTTTGTTGTATCCTAAATGGTACAGTTGAGAAAAAGATAATAAGCAAAACTCTCCACTCTGACAGGACTGGAACTCTTAAGTACTCACCCACTACCCTTCCATTTTTGTTATCTGATTTCTGCCATCTTCTGCTTTCAGCCCCACAGCAATTGGCAAGCCTCTTTGGTAAGACTCAGATGGCCCCACACTGCACATACGCTACTCAGTCCTCAGCCACACACTTGTGGTAGATCCCACATGGACTCTGTGGGTTTCTTCTCAGACTCTGCATCTTTAGATTCAGCTGCTCACCTCTCTGATTTCATTTCCTCAACTCAAAAGACTGCTTTTCTCTGCTCAGTATTTGCTCTCATATGATAATGAATTTCCTCTAGGCAGGTATCTCAACAGTAGGATTCACCTTGACAGTTCCCCTTCCCTCAGAGCTCATGTGTGTGTTCTGTCTACTATCCCAGCCTAAAAAGTGTCATCTTAGTTATCTTGTCCAGTTTTGTTTTCATGGCGGGAGTACATATATTTTATAATATAGCTTGAGCTGTCTCTCTCACTTCATAAAATACTTTATTTTTTTTTAAAGATTTATTTATTTATGCATACAAGAGCTGGGGTGAAGGCCAGAAATGTGAGGGGTGAGAGGATTCACCAGAAACAGAGTGTGGAGAAGAACAGGCAGACTGACTGAAATATACTGCTGAGGGGAACAGCGAACAAAATAGGAGAGGTCGGCTGTGCCATGTGGGTCATCTCCCTGGCCAGGGATCGGACTAGTGCTGCAGTGGCTGTGGAGAGCTACATAGTGCTGCATCTTAACCCCTTGTGCCACTAGGGAGGCCCCTGAAAATCCTTTAAATAGTATGTATCATGAATGATTCAGCATAGTTTTCAAGATCATAAGCTTCACTCCTTGAGCTTAACTTTTTAAACAAAAAGAAATTATATTTAATTTATTATCTCTAATTATTTATTGAGGTAAAGTTGGTTTACATCGTTGGTTTTGCTTAATCCTTCATTTTATTTTTCTATGTTCCATATATAAGTGAAACTATCTTTTATCTGTCTTACTGATTTATTTTGCTTAGCATTATCCTTAGTTCCATCCAGTTGTAATAAATGGCAAGACTCATATTTTTATGGCTGAGCAGTAGCCCTGTGTGTATATATGTGTACACACATACATGTTTATACATACATACTTTTTTAAAGATTAATTTATTTATACATACAAGAACTGGGGTACAGGCCAGATTTGGGGGTGAGAAGATTCACCAGAGACAGAATGGAGAATAGAACAGGCAGAGCTACTGAAATACACTGCTGAGGGGAGCAGCAGGTAAGGCAGGAGAGGTCTGCCCCGCCATGTGGGTAGCAACCTGGCCGGGGATAGAACTCGTGCAGCAATGGCTGCCACGAGCTTCATAGATTGCATCTTAACCCCTTGCACCACCTGCATACATTTATTTTTTATCCACTCCTCCATCCTTGGGCACTTAGTTTGTTTCCATAACTGACTATTGTAAATAGGTCTTCAGTGAACATAGGGGTGCCTATATCCTTTTGAATTAGTATTTTTGCATTTTTCTGGTAGATACCGAAGATTGTGATTGCTGATTCTAATCTCCTCATTTTTGAAACTCTAAGTTGCATACACACACCATGCTGCTACTAACCTTCACCCATGTCAACTTACATATTTTGCTGTTAGATACCCCAGCTTATATATTTGAAAGGGTTGGAATTCTCAAAATGCTATGACAACACATAGAAATGCTTGTCCCACATATTGATAATAGGATACTAGGGTTTTTTGCAATAACTAAGTGAACAAGGATTCTGTGGGCCAAATAATCTTTTAAATCTTTTAAGCTTTAAGTGACCAAATGTTAACTGTATTTGCCAGATTAACAAGGATGCCAAGTTCTCTTTGTGCAAGGATAGAGTGGAGGCATGACTGTTCTTTTGAAATAATGCATCATGTATGAGAAACATTTCTTTTATTGTTCTTATAAAATAACTACTTCTAGTGAGAGAAAGGAATGAAAAAGGATAATCAAATATTCTAAAAATAATAAACTTAGAATAGACTTTAAATTCTTTACCATATAAGACTTCATAAATTCCATTCACTTATTTATCCAAATATTTATGAATCACCCCCAGTATATACTCATTTTCTAGGAATGCACTAAGGTGAATAGGATTTTCTTGCTCCAGAATGTCCTTTCAAGCCATTTCCTGATTGTCCCCTAATGGGGGAAAAACCCACTCTTGAACAAAATATCCAAAAGTATATGGTTGAAAGATAAGTAATGACATGTATCTCTCAGTAGCTTAACATAGAGAGGTGGAATGAGAAATGCTAGGTTTTTTCTTCACAGAAGGGCACTACTTAAGATAATTTAATAAGATTTTGCTCATACAATAGGACTAAAAATTTCACCAAAAAGAATATCATTTGCTCAAAGAATTTCCTTCAAATCATTTTGGTGTTTATGTTATTTATATTTTAATGACTTGAAGTTTGGACATAAACAGGGTTTTATTTTTTAAGACTATTTATTTGTGCATAGAAGAACTGGGGTGTAGGCAAGAGGTGAGGGGTGTGAGAGGGTTTAGCAGAGACAGAGTGGGGAGCAGAACAGGCAGATCTACTGAAATACACTGCTGAGGGGAGCAGCAGGTGAGACAGGGGCGGTCTGGTGTGCCATATGTGGGTTAGATCCCTGGTTGGGGATTGATCTCAAGCCTCAGTGGTGATAGTGCTGTGACTTAACCCCTATGGAACCAGGAAACCCCAACCCAGGGTTGTTATCCCTATTTTCTGCATTGGAAACTTAAGCCTCTGTGAAGATAGCAGATCTGTCAGTGCCCTGCCACTGTGTCCTCAACACTCATCATTTCTATACACATTGGTGGTTTTCTACTTCCAGGACTAGTGACATTTTCACTGAGAATTTTCTCTGGCAATTGAAGCTGACTTGCCTCCATAGTGCAGACCAAGAAATGACAGAGGTTAATGCCTCTAGCACAGTCTTTTCTCAGTGATAGACAGGGGTTGGTGGATAAGTGCCCACATATTCTTCAGTCTTCTTAAGATATGCGGGACTCTGATACAGGGTTTTGTTGCAATCTCCCAGATGTCTCAACTGGGACTTGAACCTCCTTTGCTCACAATTAGTAGTAGTCTACATTAGTAGACTCTGTATTGACTTCCTTCTCTTTCTCATATATCTTTACCATTTTCCTACTCTGCCTTTTTGGTTTGCTTCTTAAGTCAAATAATGTGCACAAATCTTTGTCACAGGTCAGTGTGTAGCAAAACAATTTCATAATGATCAGTGACTGCTTTGAATTCACAAGTTAAAAATTAACAATGGTGAAAAACAATGCCAGTATATAACAATTCCGGGCCTCCCTAGTGGTGGAAGGGGTTAAAGCACCACACTAGGAAGTTTCCACAGCCTTGGCAGCATGAGTTCGATCCCCAGTCAGGGAGCTACCCACATGGCGCAGCAGACCTCTCCTGTCTCATCTGCTGCTCCCCTCAGCAGTGTATTTCAGTCACTCTGCCTTGTTCTCTTCCCGCTCTGTCTCTGATGAGTCCTCTCACCACCCACGCCTCTGGCCTGCACCCCAGCTCTTGTATGCATAAATGGATAAATCTTTAATATATATATATATATATATATAAAACAATTTCAAAGTTTTATTTTGATTATAAAATTATTATATTTCTTAGCCCCATGAAGTGTCCTGAGATAAAGGTGTTACCATGGACTTTTCCTTTTATCTTACTCTCATTAAAATGCCCCTTCACTCTATAATACATAAGTTTAATTAGTCTAAATAGCTTGATTTTGCAGTCCAGTTTTATGTCCTTAACATGCACCAATTAATATTTTTGAAAGATGATGTAATTCAATGGAAAGAGCAGGGTTTCTAAGTAGGAAAGGTCTAAGTTCAAATGTCTATTCTACATATGACTTGCTGTGAATATTCATTTTATATCCCAAATTTCAAAATTTGAAATATATAAATGATGATAATACTAATTATAGTTAGCATGACTTTGTTGACACAATATATACATCACCTTTTCTTATAATGAATTCTTTTTTTTAAAGATTTATTTATTTGGGCCTCCCCGGTGGCGCAGTGGGTTGAGCGCAATGCTATGAAGCTGTCCACAGCCTCTGCAGCACTGGTTTGATTCCTGGCCATCCAGGGAGATTCCTACATGGTGGCAGACCTGTCCTGTCTCACCTGCTGCTCCCCTCAGCAGTGTCTTTGGTCTGTCTGCCTGTTCTATTCCCCACACTGTCTCTGGTGAATTCTCTCACCCTCCCATGCCTCTGACTATACCCCAGTTCTTGTAGAAATAAATAAATCTTAAAAAAAAAGACTTATTTATTTATGCACACAAGAACTGAGATGTAGCACAGAGATACAGGGGGTGAGAGACAGAGATAGAGTGGGGAGCACAACAGACCGATCTACTGAAATACTGCTGAGGAGAGCAGTGGGCAAGACAGGAGAGGTCTGCTGTGCCATATGGATAGCTCCCTGGCCAGGGATCAAACTCAAGCTGTCCCTTTGCTGTGATAGTGCTGAGTCTTAACCACTAGGCCACCAGGGAGGCCCATGATGGTTTATTTTTTGAGGATAAAACTCTTTCATTTGTTTTTATATTGATGGCCAATGAATAGTTAGAATAAAATAAGGAACTAGAGTTTATTGATCTCTTGGAGTAAATTTACAAAAACTTAAGACTGACTTGTTGTATGAAGGAAGTTTCTCCGACTATTCGACTATTCAGTGCACAGGTAAAGAGCTCCAGCAGAGCAGTAATCCTCTCACAGGCTTTGGGAAATCTGCCTGCAGAACCATCACCTCACAGACCCAAAGACATTTAGAGAGCAAATGGCCCTATCTATTTCTACCAGTTGCTTCCCACAAATGTTCTCCCTGGCCCCAGGTAACAATATATGAAAGTTGAACATATCTGAAAGGCACTAAATTACTTCACTATTTTTGTTTAAAAAGCAGAATACTGATGTGGTTCTGTCTAGGCAAGATTGTTTATTCTTAAGAATCCATAATGCACTTCTACAGATAACCAAACTTTATAACCTTTGTCAATGCCAATATAATAGGTATCAGCTATTAGGTGTCTTCAAGGTGTCAGGTCCTTTATATACTTTATATGAGTTTTTATGTTGATGTACTATAGGTAGAAAATAGATATTCTAGTTAAATTGTCTCTTGAAGGTCAAACAGCAAGTGTTTGATGCCAGAGTTTGTTTTAATCTTGTTCTGTGTCATTTCAGCTCCTTTATTTTTTCCAATTAATACTCTGCCTTTATATTTTTGTACTAGCCTTAATATAATATATATATGCACATATATACACATATATTGATATATGAGAAGTTTTAGTTGGAGGTAAATTAACTCCATATGTATACAGATATTCTACCTGTTAAATTGAACTAATTTATTTCATAGAAATTGATAATCGATGGTCTAAAAAGCCTAAGTAATCAATGAGCAAAGATGAAGTGAAAGGTGTATATGTACACCCATATATATATATATATATATATATATATATATATATATATATATATACCTCCATGCATAAGTTTTGCCTCAGATGCATTGACAGATAAATTCATTCATTGATTCATTTGGTTTCTGTTTTGTGAGTACCTACTCTATGTCTCAAACTTCACAAGTCACCAAGAATATAGAAATAAATAAGTTAGTTTCCACTAAAGGAATTTATTCTCTAATGGAAGAGACAGGATTGAAAACAATTATTATAAAATAGTCATATCATGCTATGAAAGATGTTTTAAAATATGTATAGTAAAAGATCTAGTGAGGAAATGATGTTGACTTCAGACTTTTGAGAAGTGATCAAAGAAGCTGTGATATTGAATCTAATATCATGGAATCGTTTTGATTTCATGTCATTGGTATTCTTCTAAAACTGACTCCTATGTATCAATGCTTTATTTAATTCCTTATACTAGCCATGCATTTGATCAGAGCAGTTTTAGCACCTTGATATTAAATTGCAGAGGCCAAAAGAGGTTAAATGACTTCAGCCGAGTCTTACTGTGTTGGCAACAAATTTGGATCCAGGTAATCTAGCTCAGAAATCGGTATTGTGTGTTCAGACTAATGACTATTAACACCAACATATGGAAGTAAAGGCAAAGGAAATGAAGGACCCTAAAGAAAAGAAGCATCGTGTGTTACAATTAAAAGATGATGTTTCCAACCCTTGCTCTGTAATTTACTGTGAGTTAAGTTAGCATTAGGAAATTCTGATGGATGCTTTCAGGAAACAACTAAAGACCAACACTGTCATTTACTTGAAAGCTTCCTTGTGGTTCTCAAGCCGTACCACAATTTCTAAAAAGTTTGAATTGCATCCTGCCTATTTTGATTGTTTGGAAAGTACAATATTGTGTCTGCTAGAGGAAAGATTCCAAGAACTAATCCTTTTAACCAACGGAAAACCATTTATTAGGTCCTGGTTTATTTGACCTACATGCCCATTTGCTTCTCAATCTAAACATCCGTCTGATTGTTCTCAGTCCCTTCCAACTTCCCTCCTTGTTAATTACTAGGACCTGCTTATAGAAAAAGTGTAAGTAGCACAAATATGGCCTTGCGATGTTGAAGTCTAAATGAATAAGTCTTTTTTTTTTTTACATTTTGTTTTTTATTTTCCTTCTTTCTTTTTTAACATTTATCATTTTTTTAAAGATTGATTGATTGATTTATACATATATACATACAAGCACTGGGTACAGTCAGAAGCGCGGGAGAGTGAGAGAATTCACCAGAGCCACAGCAGGGAGCAGAGCAGGCAGGACTGAAGTACACTGCTGAGGGGAGCAGCAAGCGACAGGAGAGGTCTGCACACCATGTGGGACCCTCTTTCGGTGGCCAGGGAGCAGCAGGGGATCGAACTGGTGCTGCAGAGGCTGAGGGCAGCTTTGCAACCCAGCGCTCAACCGCTGCGCCACCGGGGAGGTCCCTTAACATTTATCATTTTTACATTGTTTTAGATAATATTTGCTTCCCCCCACCCACTCCGATTGAGCACTGTTTACAATAGGTAAAACCTGGAAACAACCCAAATGCCCAAAAATAGATGACTGGATCAAGAAGATATGGTACATATACACTATGGAATATTATTCAGCAATCAAAAAAGATAAACTCATGCCATTCGCAGCAACATGGATGGAGTTAGAAGGAATTATGCTCAGTGAAATAAGCCAGAAGGAAAAAGAAAAATATTGGATGGTTTCATTTATAACAGGAATATAGAGGAACCAAATAAGACATCCGTGTAAAAAAAAAAAAAAAAAAAAAACAGTACAAAACACAACAAAGCAAAAACAGACAATTATAATACAGAGATATACTGCAGTGAATAAGTCTTCTTTAAAACTAAATTTGAAATTTAGGATTAAATCTTTCTGTTCTAAGAATGTATGATCCTTCTATTTCTCAACTCCATCTCACTTTAATCATAGCCTGAAATACTACCTTTCACCCTATCTCCACACATTGATCGTGTAGGTTTTCTAGACCATTCCGACGATCAACCATTCATCATTATCAAATGCTATGAAATAAATTAGTTCAATTTAACAGCTTAAAACTGTGACTGTTTTACTACATCTCATGATTTGGATATTTGTAGGAACAAAAAACCATGAAACATAATCAGTAAAAACACTGTGCATGTGTAGATTCACAACTTCTTATTTAATGCAAGAAAAATGTTGTTCCACACACTCTGAATTATTTTATGAGTCAATAAATCAAACACAAGGGTAGATTAATAAAACAAACGTGTATACACACAAACATACATATTCATGTGCTTATTTTTCACATTGCTTGATGCATATTTAGATATGATAAGAAAAATAATGTAAATACCATGCATTTTGTAAGTATATTTCTGTATTATTTATAGCATTTACTTGTATTTGTATTAGGGGATTTGTAGCCTTTATGTGCTGCAAATGTGTCTATCTTTTGGGGGACACATTCACTTCTCAATCAATGATGGTCTAAATTGGAGCTACCAACCACTGCCCCCTGCCACTTACATGGTAGCACTAGTCTGCCACATGCTCCAGTTTTCTTATATGTCTGACTCATAAAATATTCAGCATGATTAACAACCTGGAAGAGAACAGGAAATAATGGTAAATAATACATAGTTACAGATCATTCACTGTGGTCTGTGGTCTCAGTATGATAGGCACTTTACCCATGTCATCTTACTAAATCGGTCATACAATTCTATGAAATAGATATTTTATTTATTTTTATTGAAGTATCATTGTTAACAATATTGTATATGATTGACAGGTATAGGGTCACACCTCTTCACATCTATGTTATCACATCATCCCGCCCACCACAAAGGTATCCAGATTCCTTCACCACAGTCCTTAGTCCACTGCCCCCTCCACACTCTGCTGTCCACTATACCCCCTCCTTCTGGTAGCTGCAATTCTCCAAACAGATTTCTAGGGTTTGTTTTTTTTTTTTTAATTTGGTTATATTCTCTACTGAATGTGACAGGCAGAATCATGTCCCTCCCCAAAATGATAGACATATCATTATCCACAAAACCTGTGATTTCATATTCCATAGCAAAGATGATCTTTCTAATATGATTAAGATTGTGAATCATGAGATTAGATGGTTCTTCTGGGTGAGACCTTTTATTGCATGGGTGGTGGGTGGATAGATCCAATGAAATTACATGGGCTGTTAAAAAGAGAATGCCCCCCAGATCAGAGTGACAGAGAATGTTGCTGTTACTAAGTTTGAAGATAGAGCAGGTGAGCTTGGAACCAATGAGTGCAAGTGGCCTCTGGAACACAGAATAAGCAAAGAAATGATTCTCCCCAGAATCTCCAGAAAGGAATGCATCCCTGCTGACATCTTGATTTTAGCCCAAGAGATCCACATCAAACTTATGACCTAAAGAACTTTAAGATAATGAATACATGTTGTTGTAAGCCACTATTGTTACAGCAGCAATAGAAAACTAATCCACTGAGGAGACAGAAGGTCAGAGAGGACACACACATGTCTCAGACTTAGATTTACAGGAATCTCACTCTAGGTTTTATAATCTATCACACTAACCTGGGTTGGAAGACTATATTTTCTCTGAAGCCTGTTTTGTGGATCAAGGACAGATTTTATAGCAGCAGGAGACATAATTTTCAGGACTGACATGAAAATATTTTAACAGAGTAAAGATATAATATTATGACATCAGATTTTATGGATGGTTAGTATAAGACACATTGTTTTTGAAGAGCATGTCTGTGTCTGCTCTAAACTCACAGTAGAATCTGTTGTCTATTATACTTGGTGATACCAGTTATTTTAGGACAAGTCTGATAAATACCATTTTACTGTCCACAGATAGGAGACATTGTGTCATTGGAACAAACGTTAATGTTACCACAAAACAGCAACTTTATAATACAGTTTGTGTTACATGAACCTCCTTTTTCTGTCTAAAATTTAAGAGTAACATTCACAGTATTAAAAATATGAGAAAGTAGCAACTGAAATTAAACAGACTAAATTCTAATGAATAAATTTAATTGTACAGTGTTAATCAAATGCACACCACTGTTTTGCATTAATCTATTTGTTGTTTTAAATTGTCCTCCTTTGTATTTGTATGTGATGTTGTAGGACAACACATTTTTTATGTAGTCAGATTTCAAATAATTCTATACATTATAACAAAATATGCTATTATGTGATACATTAAGATATTATAGTAGTTTAATATTAACATTATATTGATCATATATTTTGTGTAGATCTCTTGTGTCTATACATGCCTGTGAATATTTACTCTCACCCAATGCCTCCACCTCATGCATTTTATTTAAGCGACGTAGTATAGTTTGCACTGAATATTATATATAGTTTTTTTTTATTTCTTTAAAACTTTTATTTATTTATTTATTTATTTATTTATTTATTTATTTGTTTATACAAGCACTGGGTACAGTCAGAAGCGCGGGAGGGTGAGAGGCTTCACCAGACCCAGAGCAGGGAGCAGAGCAGGGAGCAGAGCAGGCAGAAGGACTGAAGTACACTGCTGAGGGGAGCAGCAGGCGGCAGGAGAGGTCTGCTCGCCATGTGGGACCCTCACCCGGCGGCCAGGGATCGAACCGGCGCTGCAGAGACTGCGGGCAGCCTCACAGCCCTGCGCTCAACCGCTGCGCCACTGGGGAGGCCCTTAAAATCTTTAAAAATGAAGTACCACTGGTTTACAACCTCATTAATATTTTGACAGTTTAGGATTCTCCCTTAGGTGTGGTTACCATAGTTCTCCCTCCACAAATAGCACCCATATTCCTCCACCACAGTTCACTTCTCACCCCCTCTCCCACTCTTTTCCTCCATGCCTCAGATCTGTGGTCAGCTTTCAAGGGTTGGTTTTAAAGCTTGTCTTAGTCTGACCCTTTGTTTGATTTCTCTGTATTCCCCACACCATTCCATATGTATCTTTCTCCTTCTGGCTTATTTCATTTAGCATAATGCCTAAATATAGTTCTTATTAATCTTAGCAATTCTGGATACTTAGTAATTATTTTCTAGAATGATGTTTTCCGAAGGATTCAGATGGCTCATCTATCATACTGAATGACATCACTGGTTGCTTTTAGAAAAAAAAAATATTAATAATAGTAAACTTAACAGTTGAGTATATGAAGCAGGATTTGTCAAAGCAGAAATACTAGCAAGCAATTCATTTTGACAGTTAAAAGCATAGTATCTCCCCTCCTCAAAGATTATTGCCTAATGGATCTGCTATGAGATAGGTAACCAATTGATTCACATGAAATGAGATCACAGCCTGAGTGGGTGGAGGGAGGCTTTCCAGGAATACATCATGGGGGGAAGGGGAGACCTCATCAATTTTTTCAATAGAATCAGCTTAGTGGGTTAGAGGGGACTTCTTTAGAATGGTCTTTAAACATCAATGTCATGGAGTGAGAATTCACAATTGCAACACTTGCTCACCAAGGATCAATAAGCTTCATTCTAAAAACTCTTCCATCATCAGTGCGGAGAGGAATGTCCCCATAATTGCTGTCTTACTTGGCTGCTGGTTTGGAGTGCTCACTGTTTGAAGGGATGGTGGAAGCCCTGTCAGATGTGAGTTAGAATTCGGCATGAAATCATTCTTCTCACATCACTTCTTTGAGAATGCATCTCTAAAGTCATTAAAGATTTACGGAGTGCCTCTTAGGATGTTGCTTATGTGAGTTGTGGCAAAGATATGTAGAGACAGGAATCTGAAGGAGGGAAGAACTAGAGTCATCTTAATTTATTTAGGTCAGTAAAACATTTCAGTGGCAACATCTAGGAAGTTTTCTTATCATTATTTACACCATTCAGTTATTTAAGTGACTTTCTTTTTGCTGTGTGATGATAATTTGTCCATCTGCTAAATTTAACCAGCATTCACTGCCACTTATTCTGCCTCAAACTTTGGACTGAATATTAGAATTAATGTGATAAGTAATAAAATATCATCTCTATTTTCAAAGACTTCCTATTATAGTTGGGATGAATGCATGAATTAGGGATTATGGGATACACTGTGAAGATGGCTACGTGATAGGAACATTTCCTTATTGTGTGGATATTTCTGAGCAAGTAGATACAGTGAAGAAGGGAGGTGGTACTTACGACAGAGTTTGACAATTTAAGTTCAGAGCTTATCTATACCACTTTTTTTTTTTAAGATTTATTTATGCAAGCACTGGGTACAGTCAGAAGTGTGGGAGGGTGAGAGAATCCACCAGAGCCAGAGGGGAGAGCAGAGCAGGCAGATTGACGAAGTACACTGCTGAGGGGAGCAGCGGGCAGCAGGAGAGGTCTGCGTGCCATGTGGGGCCCTCGCCCAGCGGCCGGGGATTGAACGGGCACCGCAGAGGCTGCGGGCAGCTTTGCAACGCAGCACTCAACCACTGCACCACTGAGGAGGCCCTATACCCCTTCTTGATTGCTTACATCTGCTAATATTCACTTGGCTTTTCCCCTTGGCCATTTTTTTTTTTTTTTTTTTGCAATTGTAACCTACCAACTTTAATCTTCTCAATCCCCCTTTATTTGGATTTTGGATTTGAATTATTTTTTTTTATTTTAATCTTGGCAATGTTTCAGGATAATTTTTTAGTCTGAACGTGTGGCCTCATATGCCAAATTATCTGAGGTAAAAGCATTACACTCCCTCTCCTGCTTAAGGCATACATTTCAGAGTTCCTTAAATTTGTTTGCCTACACTCACACTCTCAAACATGTCGGAGGATTGAGGTACAATGTACATGATGTGCAAGGTGTATAGTCTTACAGTCTTCCCTGGAGAGTTTTTCTAGAGAAGGCAATATTTGAAATGAGACTCAATAGATTAAAAATAATCAATTTTCTATGTAACAAAGCTAAAAAGAGCATTCTAGGTAGATAGATTTGCCTGTTCAATTACCAGCAAAAGTACAAATATACTTCAAGAGCCATATATTCATTGGGAATTCAAAGATGAATAGTTAGGAGACACGGTTATATCAGAAAGAGATTTATAGACCTTGATAAGTGGTCAGATTTTAATATATATCAATATGAGCCACCAAAAGATGCTAACAGGATAGTGAATTAACAAACAGCTATAATGATTAGTTCTGTGTGGATGGATTAAAGGAAGCAAAAACAAAGACTAGAAACAAGACATAATGACTGGAGTCAAGATGTGAAATAGATGAGTCTGGAATACACCATAGTATGAAAGATGGAGAGCATGAGAAAGGTTTAGGGATCAGACAGAATCTGATTTGAGTACTTGGATCTGAAAGTTCACTGCATACGAGCTGGATCCAGGGAGAGTATGCTGCATGAGAAGAAATTATCAGGGAGCCTCTCATTGTGTGATTCACTGTGCCAGGGAACCGAGGTGTAGCAGTGAAGTGTAGAATCACTTGTCTTTTTGCCTTTTGGTATCTTCCTTTTATTCTTTCTCCTGTCACATGACTTTCCCAAATTGCAATCTCTAGCACATGCATTTTATACATATGTCATTTGTAGAATAAAAGATGGTGTAGTGGATTAATAAATGGAAAAAAAATTCTCACTATCTAATAAATATGAGAGAAACCATAAATCATCATTACATTTGTCAGTGCTGTGATTAAATTCATGGGTTGAAATAAGCATCATACCAGTTAATTCACCTTTTTATTTTTTTAAAGATTTATTTATTTATGCATACAAGAACAGGAGTATAGACCAGAGGTGCAAGGGGTGAGAGACAGAGTGTGGAGCAGAACAGGCATATCTACTGAAATACATTACTGAGGGGAGTATAAGCCAAACAGGAGAGCTCTGCTGTGCCATTGGGTCAGCTCCCTGGTGGGGGATCAAACTCATGCAGCAATGGCTGTGGATAGCTTCATAGTGCTGAGACTTTAACCTCTGTGCCACCGGGGAGGCCAGGGACTTTTATTCTTAATCTATTACCTTTCCAAAAATATTTCAAGGCAACTATTCAAGTCTCTGTGATGCTTTCTAAAACTGAGTCACTCAGGAAACATCACCAAATTTTAGCTTTAAAAAAAAAATTATTTATACAAGCACTGGGATACAGGCCAGAGGCACCGGAGGGTGAGAGAATTCACCAAAGACATAGCAGGGAGCACAACAGGCAGAAGGACCGAAGTACACTGCTGAGGGGAGCAGCAGGTGGGCAAGACAGGAGAGATGTGTCACGCCATGTGGAAAGCTCACTGGCCGGCCAGGAATTGAATCCGCACTGCAGAGGCTGTGGATAGCTTCGCAGCGCTGTGCTCAACCTTCTGTGCCACTGGGGAAGCCCTTAGCTTTTTTTTTTTTTTTTTTTTTCATTCTATACCTTCAAAATCAATCTTGCTGACACTTGCTATAGACACCCAGGATGAAATCCAAGGTGTTTTATTATCTCTTTCTCTCATATTTTGCTGATAAACAAGACACATCTCTAATATCTCACCAACCACAGGAAAGGACTGGGTGACTTATACAATAAGAACTTATTGTCTTAATTATGGAAGTTAGAAGTTCAAAGTGAAGGGGTCCAAGATTTGCATCCTTCTGTGGGATTTCTTTAAATTAAACTTTGGCATTCTTTGACTTGTAGATGCATTCTTCTGACAGCTACCTTCATCTTTACCTGGTGTTCTTCCTATGTGCATGGATATCAGCAAATGTCCCTCCTTTATAATTTTATCAATCATATTCAATAAGGACCCATCCTAATAATCTCCTTAATAATTTCTGCATAGACCCTATCTACAAATAAGATCATATTATGAGTTATGGGGAATGGGATTTTAACCAGCAAACTTTTGAGGGAGACAATTAAGCCACCGTAAATAAAAATAGTGACCAAAGTAGCACTAACAATAATTACTGTTTTTCTCATGAAAACTAAGAATTTTGTCCTTTTACTAGATAATGAATGTTCCAGATAATGTGCCAAGCTACATCAAACTCATTTAATAATCATGACACTGTGAGAGTAATATATTAGTAACCTAATTTTATAAAGGGCTATCAAAGAGTTAGTACATTCCCCAAACATACAATTAGCAAGGCAATTCTTTGCAAATGATGGTGAGATTGCCTTTGAGGGTCCATTTGGCAAGGTCTGGAGATATTTTTGTCTGTTACAGAACATATACTACTGGCATCTAGGGAAGGGGCCAGAGATGCTGCTAATATCCCTGAAATGCACAGAACAGGCTATCTTTTCCCACAATAAGAAATTATTAAACCCAAGATATTAACAGTGACAAGATTAAAAATCTTGGTATAAGAGTACAATTCAGTCTTTAAGACAAGGCAGACTAGATTATAATGGTGGTTTTATTTTTAGTGGTTTGAGAATCCTCCACACAATTTTCCAAAGGTGCTGGGCCAGTCTACATTCCTACCAACAGTGTAATTAGGATTCCCCTTTACTTCATGTTCATGTCAACATTTGTTGTTTCTGCTTTTTTGATTTGTTTTGTTTTAATATGGTCCATTCTCACAAGTGTGAAGTAATAACGTCTTTGTGGCTTTGACTTGCATTTCCCTGACAATAAGTGATGATGAGCTTTTTTCTACCCAAAGAATGCAAAACTAATAAATCAATAGGATATATGCATTCATTTTTTCATTGTAGCACTATATAAAATAGCCACATAATGAGGAAAAAAAGAAACTAAATGCCCAGCAGTGGATGAGTGGGTAAAGAAGATGTGGTACAAGGGGACCTCCCTGGTGGTGCAAGGGGTTAAAACGCAGCCTATGAAGCTATTCACAGCCACTGAAGCACAAGTTCGATCCTCAACCATGGAGGTGACCCACATGGCACAGCAGACCTCTCCTGCCTTCCCCGCTGCTCCCCTCAGTAGTGCATTTCAGCCAATAGGCCTGTTCTGCTCCCCACTCTGTCTCTGGTGAATCCTCTCTCACCACCTACACCTCTGTCCTGTACCCAGTTCTTGTATGCATAAATAAATAAATCTTTAAAAAAAAAAAAAAGAGAAGGTGTGGTACAATGAGTACTATAAAAAAAAAAAGATGAAATCTTGCAATTAGTGACAACATGGATGGAACAGAAGGGGATCAAGCTGAGTGAAATAAATCAGAAGGCGAAATACAAATATGGACGATTTCACTCACATATGGAATGAACAAAAAAAGCAAAGGAAGAGACAAAACTAAACCAAAACAAACCATTGAAATCTGCGAAACTAAGGCCATCAGAAGGGGAGAGGGTGGAGCTATGGGAACAAAAAGGAAAGGATTCAATTGATGATGGTGGAAGATTATTGGTGTTTTAGTGGTGGGTATGTTGTTATAACACACTTGGAAGAGGTGTGAATCTATACTCTAAAAACATATAGTGTTTGCATATTTTTATTAACATTAGTGGATAGTGTTTTTATTCTTTCAAACAAAAATTAGTGAATATTGTAATTATAATCAGGATTAGATATGGCTATTTGTCATTATAACTGTACAATATCTTGCAATGTTGAGTATTTTCCATGTGACTAGTGAAAGCAATAAGAAAAACTGTTTTAAAAACTTTGGAAAATATTGAGAAGTAGAAATACAATAATATCCTACCCCCAAAAAGTAATGAAGTGTTAGACTACTACTTAGGTGCATGTTCCCAACTACTAAATAGATAAGGAGTGAGAAAGGTCACTAAGTGGGTAGGCGTGGAAGTTGGACAGGAACTAGTGTTCTGAGTATGTGTTAAGTAGACAGAAGAGCAGTAGCTTGAAAGGGTGGAAGTAGAGGGCTTCTTTTTCCATAAAATTGCATTGGGTTGTTTTCTTCCTCACCCATTTTTTAAAAACTTGGTTTGCTCTTTCACTGTAGAAGTAATATCATGTACAGACAACATTTGAAATTTATAGAAGAACTGGGAAATAAGGATTCCCCAATATTCAACTGTGCACGGTCAGCCATTGAGTACATTTAAATACACATCTTTCTAGGCTTTTGCAGTGCTAATTCTGACATGACTTTTGTCACATTGCATGTATAATAGAGTTTAGTGTCTAGCTTTTAAAAATTAACATTAGTGGATAGTGTTTTTCTTCTATGTGAAATCATTATTATGAACAATTTCCCATAGTTTTTCATGTGCAAGTAACATTATTTCTGAAGAGTAAAATGCCTTCATTATTGGGGTGTATCCAATTTCTCTCCCACCCCATCCTGTATTCCCATCTTCCTTACCTCACTCACTATATATAATTTATTTGTTATTATCATATGTGTTTCTCTCTAGCATTTCATAAAATAGAATGCAAGAATACTGACTAATAAAATAAAGAGTATAAAAATTATTCTTGATTATTTTTTGTCATAGTATTTTTTCCAAAGTGTTTCATCCACTTTTTGTTATCCACATGCATGTGTCTACACGATGATTTAAAGGTCAAAAACACATTTAATTTTCTTGGGTGTTTTCCAGCCTTAGAGATGTCAGTCAGCTTTTATATTTTACCTATTATTCTATTACTTCTATAATGTGTGCCACAGTATGTTTTCTACTTGTGTAAGGGAACATCTATGTGGTTTCTATGCACCCTTTTAATATTGGATTGTCTAACATTTTCCTGACAGGTCTAGGCATTTGAGACTGAGATCAACTTATTGTGGGTTTTTTTTTTTGTATCATCGAACCTTTTATATAATTTTTCATTATAATTGTAATACAGAATATTGACCACATGCAATTAAATTTTATTTCCCTCCTAAATTCTTACTACACTAATGAAAAAAAAAAGTGAGTAAATTCACTATTTGCTCAAATGACAGAGATAAGTAAGGAAAAATAGAAGACTAATTTCTTCAATAAATTTGACAGGTAGAACACAGATGGAGTTGTAACTGTCACAGAAGGAAGGAAGCTAAACCATAAGTGATCTCTGATGAGGAAGACTATTAAGAAATGGGACAATTTGCCTTGCAGAACCCCTGAGGGGTTCAGCAATTGGAGACGGATTGAAAAATGTAGAAACACAGGGAATTCTTCATGCAATTTTTTTAATTTTTTTATTTAACAGAAGAATTGGCATTTTTCAGATTTTCCCTTCATTCACACTCCCAGGAGACTATGCTTTCCTTTTCCAATGGCTCTTCCTCAGCACAGGCTAGAAGCCTATTATATAGAAATATTTAATCAAAAGATTTGGACTTAGCTATTCTAGTTAAAATGTAAATCTGGAAAGGCACCAGTACAATTAAAGAAAAGTGAAAACAGTAATGGTCTATGTATGTACTGTATACCATGATACATTATCCATTATCCATCCTAATCACATTATCCATACTAATCACAAAATTTAGGAAACATGACTTATGCTTACCAACATGGGAAGTTAGGGGATTTTTGTGTAGAGAAACTGAACAATCCCAATAAATGCCTCTACATATATATCCCTGAGAAAATGGCAAGCACCTATATGTAGTCAATAAACTTTTCCCCTTGCCTAAGGCTTGCCACTTTATTGAATGAATAGCCAAAGAGAATCACATGATTTAGGAAAATGTGTAACATAGGAGACCAATAAAAGCAAGCCAAACTGACAAAACACAAAAAGCAAATAAAACTAAAAAATTTAAAATAAAGAATGTTTTATATAGATAAATTATATGTGTGTATATATGTAATTCTTGATCATTAGAAAACTTGAAAGGTAATGAAGAATTTATAAAAGTAAACCAAAGCAGAAATACAGGAAAAGTAAAATAGACAAATGAAAAAGGCTAATCAATAGGTTCAACAACTTTAGAGAAAAATAATAGTAAAAATAAAGGAGGTTGCATTTGAAAGAATCAGCAGAAGATTAAAGAAAAACTATCACATAAACACTCACGCACACACATACAATGCATAGAATTGTGAAGTTTTACCAAGGATAATATAATCCTGGTGAGTTCTATATGGACTAGCAAGTAATGTGCAAAACAATGTAAATGCAACTTGTCAACAATAATATTGGATAATAAAATATATTTCAGCAATAATTTCAGAATTCTCATGAAAAAAATACTTGGATCTTACATGTCTACATCTAATCTAATTGTCAATGAAGTGAGAGCAGAACATGGAAAGCACTAAAAAGGTGTGAGTGTGTTTCTGTGTGTGCGTGCATATGTATGTATCCTTGCATGGAATATATTAGAAAATATACTTAAATGAAATCATGTAATAAATGAAAGTGAGATACAGGAGAAAGAATGAAAACTGGATTTCTTGTGATATTTTGCAACCTAAATGTTCATTATAGCAATGAAGAGAATCACCAGTAGAAATTGCAGCATAAGGGCCTCCCCAGTGGCGCAGCGGTTGAGCGCTGGGTTGTGAAGCTGCCCGCAGCCTCTGCAGCACTGGTTCGATTCCCGGCTGCTCCCCGGCCACTGGAGGAGGGTCCCACATGGCGCGCAGACCTCTCCTGCCGCCCGCTGCTCCCCTTAGCAGTGTACTTCGGTCCTCTGCCTGCTCTGTTCCCCACTCTGGCTCTGGTGAATTCTCTCACCCTGCCGTGCTTCTGACTGTACCCGGTGCTTTGTATAAATAAATAAATAAATAAATAAATAAATAAATAAATAAATAAATGAATAAATAAATAAATAAACAAACAAACAAATAAATAAATAAATCTTAAAAAAAAAAAAAAAAAGAAGACGAAGAAGAAGAAATTGCAGCATAAACCCAAAAGGCTCCAGGAAGAATGTCTTAGGGGAATGGTTATGACAAATGATGCTATGAGTTAGAATATTGGAGGGAAAATATTGCTCACCTAAACAGAACAAATGATAAAGAAACAGACATGTGGGCTCCTGTTGCTCAGAGACTTACCAGGACTGGATACCAGACTTTAAGGGAAAGACCCACACTTTTGCCCTGTGGGAATTTTATTATAAATTACTTTAGAATCATTAGCTCCTCAACTGCAGTCATCTGTGACTCAATGTAGTCAAAATCAATGTACCTTGTCTCTAGACTTATTTTAATAGCTGAGCTCTAGGTGGGATGATCAAGCATCAGGAGCTAATCATTGACCTTGCAGGTCTATGATGTGGGGAGATAGGACCAGATTTCACCATAAATGGTTGGAAGAGTTCCATCCCCTCCCCTGGAGTGATGGAGAGTCGAAATCCATCTTTCCCGTTGCCATAATTACTTACCAGGGTTTCATTTCTGAACTTTAGTAGGAGGCTCTTTACTGGAAGGTCAAATTCAGAAGATCTGTCTTGGACAAGTTAATCCTTATCTGAGTTAAAGTATTAATCCTGGAAAACATAATGTGTAAAATAGCTATACAAATTTTTAAATATCTGTGTTAAGTTTATATTAGCATGCATACTACTGATTTTAAATAGAAATTGTGAAATAGAAGTAATAGAAGAGTGACAGTAAACGTGAAATGGGAAAGATGTGAGAGAGCAAAGTATTTAACTATCTCAACAGAAGAACCATAAATGATGTAAATATTTTATAGATTTTATCATATCTAACTTGGATATGTAGAAAATTATGTTAAGAACTACCTAAATGAAGGTTCTCCCTTGTGGACTTGGGGTTAAGTCTCAGCACTATCACGCTAATGGCCTGAGTTCGATCCCCAGTCAAGGAGCTGACCCACATATGGCGCAGCAGACCTCTCCTGTCTAGTCTGCCACTCCCCTCAGCAGTGTATATCAGTGGATCTGCTTCCCACTCTGTCTCTGGTGAATCCTCTCACCCCTGTTCCTCTGGCTGACACCCCAGTTTTTTTCTCCAAAAAGAAAAAATAAATAGGGCCTCCCTGGTGGAGCAAGGGGTTAAGCACCGCGTTATGAAGCAGTCTGCAGCCTCAGTAACACAAGTTTGATCCCCGGGCTGGCCAGGGAGAAACCCACATGGTGAGGCAGACTTCTCCTGTCTCGCCCACTGCTCCCCTCAGAAGTATATTTCAGTCAATCTGCCTGTTCCGTTTCCCACTCTTTCTCTGGTGGATCCTCTCACTCTCCACATCTCTGGCCTGTACCCCAGTTCTTGTATGTATAAATAAATAAATCTTTAAAAAAATAAATGTCCTTTATTTATATATATATATTTATATATAAAGAAATAGCTAAATGAAGTGGAACTTATATTTTGGAAGCAAGACTAGGTCAGGATCATCCCTATATTTCATTATAAATCCCTTGGTACTGAATGATTTTTAGCTATTTTAATGTAATAACTTACACTTAGAAAATAACAGAATGTGCTAGAATTAGGTCAGTTATGTGGACATATTTTAAAATGTTCAAAATAATAACACTATCCATTTATGTAAACAACACCATTTTAACATTCAAAATTTAGATTTTTCCCCAATCATTGTATGTCTATATTGCTCTGTTATGCAAGTTGATTTTTTTGTTATTGTTAAACAATTAATGGCATATGTTTCATTTTTTCAGTATCAAACAACATGTGGACAGTTGGCACAAGCTGCAGTTAGCTCCTGTTTCCACACTTTCTGTTTCTGGTAGGAAAATGAAGTGAGAATTTATTTCACCAGTTTTTTCCATTCGGACGTTGCCTCAACTTGGCAGATCCCTTTTTTAAAAAAAAGATTCATTTTATTTATTCATGCATACAAGAACTGGGGTGAATGCCAGAGGTGCATTGGATGAGAGGATTCACCAGAGACAGAGTGTGGAGCAGAACAGGCAGATGTACTGAAATACACTGCTGAGGGGAGCAGCGGGCTGTGTCATGTGAGCTAGCTCCCTGGCTGGGAATCTAACTCATGCTGCAGTGGCTGCAGATAGCTTCATAGTGCTGAGATTTATCCCTTGTGCCACCAGGGAGGCCCTAGGCAGATCCTTTGACTAAATTTCTCAACTCCTCTCAATGGATTTATCTTATCCTTGGTCCCGTTAACTTCTATCTACTCCGATTTGTGTAGTACCATTGGAGGTACTACTATCTTTTATGGTGTTTGTATACCTTGTCCATAACTTTTAATGGTACCTTTAATAAAATTTCCTCAAATTTCACTTTGAGAGTTTTGTTTTCTGCTAGAACTTATAGAGAAACAAACATGTAATATTAATAATAGAGAAAAATACATAAAAGATTTGGGAAATAAAAGCCTTGCTCTGAAAGCTGGCCAAAGCAATTTCAAATTATGTGATCTGAACTCTCTTCAAAATGAGAGGTAACATTTTTCTTTGTTATGTATTCATAAAGAATAAATGAACTCATGAACATAAAGGAACTTAATGTGATATGTATCACATGTTTATATAACAAATACTCAATAACAAAAAATAGGCACTATTTTATGCCATATATCAACTCATCTCAAATTTCAACCTACATGTGAAGTTACGGATGATCTGAGTACAAAAGGCAGATTTTGTTTTTTTTTTAAAGCATTGCACAAAAAGTTTAATCAGGTCACAGAAGAAAAAGCAAAAACACAAAGGAAAATAAATTAATATAGATAGATGAATAAATATACTAACCATCAAACACAAAGTTTAGAAAAACAGACTCAGTTTCACAGATCAAGAGAACTAAGTATGTTCCATGATAAGCAAAGATTTTGATCCAGTAAAATCTACTTATAATATATCCCCAAATCATGCCAATGCTGCAGATTCATAGACCAGGCAAGTTCTGTATTATTCTAAATGCATCTTCACTCATGTTTTAGCAATGCGTTCAATATTATGTGAATTCAGCTATTTTAAATAAGTTTTTCATTATCATTATAATATCCTCATTTATGTTACAGATTACTGCCACCCATTATTCAGCATTTGGTTTACAACAATCATTATGCTCAAAGATTTATTTATATTACTTGGTTTAATTAGTATAGCAACATTATAAGTTATCGATTCACTTGCTCAGATGAGGAAGAGAATGTTCAGTCTAGAGTAACTTGTCAAAACCACAGGGATTTATTTTTTTTAATAATAAATTTTATTTTTATATTCCCCATACAATTTCAACCCCTCCATTCTGACCCCAATCCCTCCCCTCCCTCCCCCACCCCACAAAAAGTGTCTCTGGTTCATAATTTTTGTTGATTTTCACTTTCTTATAGTTATTCAATTTCCTGGTCCCTTATTTAAGTTTTCTAGATTCCTACTATGAGTGAGACCATACGGTATTTTTCTTTTTCTTTCTGGCTTATTTCGCTGAGCATGATTCCTTCCAGCGCCATCTATGTTGCTGCAAATTGCATGTGTTTATCTTTTTTAAATGCTGAGTAATATTCCATGGTATATATGTACCACATCTTCTTGATCCAGTCATCTATTTTTGGGCATCTGGGCTGTTTCCAAAGCTTAGCTATTGTAAATAGTGCTGCTATAAACATAGGGGTGCAGGTGCTCTTTGGAATTGATGTTTCTGTGTCCTTTGGGTAAATACCTAGGAGTGGAATTGCTGGATCATATGGAAGCTCTATGTTTAGTAGGTCTAGAAATCTCCACACAGCTCTCCATAGTGGTTGGACCAGTTTGCACTCCCACCAACAGTGCAGAAGAGTTCCTTTTTCTCCACACCCTCGCCAACATTTGTTGTTGCTAGTTTTTTTAATATGTGCCATTCTCACTGGTGTAAGATGGTATCTCATGGTAGTTTTGATTTGCATTTCCCTGATTACAAGTGATGTTGAACATTTTTTCATATGCCTGTTGGCCATTTGCATTTCCTCTTCAGAGAAGTTTCTTTTTAGCTCTTCTGCCCATTTTTGGACTGGATTATTTTCTTTGTTGTTGTTGAGTCTCATCAGCTCTTTGCAGATTTTTGTGATCAGTCCTTTATCATTAGTGTTGTGTGCAAAAATGTTCTCCCAGTTGGTGGGAAAACCACAGGGATTTAAATGGGCCAGGATGTTACACCAGATCTTTCTGATTCCAAATATTTGTTGGAGAAAGAAGCATGACATTAGGGAGCATGGAGAATCTCCTGCACCAGATCAACTTGTGAGCGTGACTTTTTATAGTATCTGTCTCTTTCCCCTTGGTCTAGGGGCATCACTTGATTGGATGGGCATTTCCATGGTGATGCAGTGCTTAGCTAATGACATCTGTTCAAAGAATTTTTATTTGGCTTGCTTTATATTTGGGGGGTGAAAAAAAACTCATTTTTGTTTATTTTAATTTCTCTAGTCTTATAAAGAAATCCTACACCACAAATCTGGTTGCCACCAATGCTTTGGTATATATAACTGCCTAGGACTCTAAGTGGTCTGCTTACAGAGTTCTATTATCCTGTTTCCAGTGCTCAGTCAGGGGTAAGGTAAGCTGTGCCAATTGGTGCTAAATGCCAATTGGCGCCAAAGCTTTCATAGTTATAACGTTAATTTTCAGGCACTGGGTATGTTCCAATGAAGTACCTATGTAGTAGTAGACTGAAGGGAAGTGAAACTTAGAATACAGCTATATTCTCTTTTTTCACATACAACAAAATAAAGCTTACACATATGCTTATATGTCAAGATATTTGATGCTACCATATAAAAAACAATTGAAATTACCTTTATCCTAAATTCATTTTGTATCATTAAAATTATACTTATTTATTTCCCAATATGCAAAATTTGCCTTCATGCTTACTTCCCAACTTCTATTCATAGAAAAAGGAGACATGTTGGTATTGAGACAATAAAAGAGCAAGGAATGGACATTGTTAACCAAATCTCAGGAACACATAGAGATAATCCTTGTATAAGATATAATTCCCACTTTGGTCCTATCTGCTCTGCCTGTTATTTCTTCCCACCTTATTGGGCCTAGTTTTTTCATCTACAAAATGAATGGGGTAGGTGAAATCAATAATTTTATGTGATGGGCCAGTGCACTAGTAAGTGAGATCATGTCAAGGGCCAATAAAATAGTACAACACTAAAATAATAATGTAAACTACCAAGATTTGGTAATTATTTACAATAAAAAATAGTTGAGTTCAGTGTTCCACATGTTTTTCTTGATTAGCTATCTGAGATAAGAGGAATATATAAGAGAATCCCTCAAGCTGACACACCAAAAAAGGATTTTACTGTAACAATATGTATCTCTAGTTCACAGACCCAAGGGCAGGGATACACTACAGCCAGGGGAATGTAAGAACTGGGATCCAATCACTGACCAGGCAATTTCTCCATCTCACAAGATCTATATGTTATCTATTCACAGCATAACTCTTCATGCCTTGTGGTGCATATATTCCCATGCAACTTAGCATTTTATTCTGTATAGTAAGAGTTCAAGAGCCCATGGTCTATAATAAAGACTGTTAATGCAACTTAGGTCATAATCTCACTGGAGAGAATCATATAGATACATATTAAGGTAGTGAATCTCTGGCACAGAGAGCTGCCTTTTTGTTTGTTTTTATTTAATTCTTTTTCAAAAATATTTATTTATTTACACATACAAGAACTGGAGTAGAGGCTAGAGGTGCGGGGGGGTGAGAGGATTCCCCAAAAACAGAGTGGGGAGCAGAACAGGCAGACTGACTGAAATACACTGTTGAGGGGAGAAGCGAGCAAGACAGAAGAGGTCTGCTGTGTCATGTGGGTAGCTCCCTGGCTGGGGATCGAACTCGTACTGCAGAGGCTGCGAATAGTTTCAGTGTTGCATCTTAACCCTTTGCGCCACCAGGGAGGACACAGAGCTGCCAATTTTGGATTTGTGGGCTGGACTGGGTAGTTAAATAGGCAATGGCTGGCCATTATAATATGTTTCTTTTTTTTTTTTAAAGATTTATTTATTTTTATACAAGAACCAGGGTACAGGCCAGATGCGTGGGAGGGTGAGAGGATTCACCCAAGACAGAGTGGGGAAGATAACAGGCAGACTGACTGAGATACACTGCTGAGGGGAGCAGCAGGCGAGACAGGAGAGGTCTGCCCCGCTACGTGAGCATCTCTTAGGCCGGCAGGGATCGAACCGTCACTGCAGAGGCTGAAGACATCTTCACAGTGCTGCGTTCAACTGCCTGTGCCACCAGGGAGGCCTGTGATATGTTTCTTAATAAGTAAATCTCTAATTAAAATCTCTGAAATTGGGCCTCCCCGGTGGCACAGCGGTTGAGTGCTGGGTTGCGAAGCTGCCTGCAGCCTCTGCAGCGCCGGTTCGATCCCCGGCTGCTCAGGAGGGTCCCACATGGCGCGCAGACCTCTCCTGCTGCCCGCTGCTCCCCTCAGCAGTGTACTTCGGTCCTTCTGCCTGCTCTGCTCCCCGTTCTGGCTCTGGTGAATTCTCTCACCCTCCTGCGCTTCTGACTGTGCCCAGTGCTTGTATAAATAAATAAATAAATGCATTTAAAAAAAATGCAAAATATTGTTTAAAAAAATCTCTGAAACTGAAAAATTGGAAATGTATCTCATCTAGGACTATAGTAAAGAAAGTATTATCAGTTTATTTTAATGACTATAATGAATAGAAATTATTATAACAATCAATTATCTTATTTTTGCCCCAAATGGGTATTTTCCATAGGTGGTGTTAGCAAAGTGCTTATTTGTCATGTAAGGAATGATTTTAAATCTTTAAATGCAGAAATTCCACCCTTCCTTTGGAATCTATATTTGTGCAATTCTAGTACAGAGGTGATGTCCCAGTTGATTTTTTTTTTCCTTCAACTTGGTGCTTTAGGTTTTTCAAAGCATGATGTTAGAAAATGATAACATGGATAAGGAGACTGAGCTCTTCCTTAAATATCTACACCCTGCTAGTGGAAATAAGAATACATAAATTTAATGTATTATTGCAATTATAATAATAACACTTATTATTGAGAAATATTCAGAGAAATATTACTGAGAAATATTCAGAGGGAATTTTCTGAAGAAACAGTGCAGGAATTGTATCCTAAGAAAAGTGGTGAGCTCCAGATGATGAATTTTATAGAAAGAAGAGACAACTGTGAATAGAAGCATAAAGGCATGACAGCATGAATGCAGTTGGTCACAGAGTGTTAGGGAAATGCGGATTTCAGTTCTATAAATGCCAAGAATGTTTTTGGAGTGGAAGACAGTAAATAGCCCCTGTGAGTATTTAGATAATTTAATTAAAAAGTCCTTTAAGGAGAAACTGACAATGAGGTCTGCTTTCACTACCTTTAATCTTCTGGCTATGGATTTGCTGCCAGGATTTAGCTGCCTTTAAGGAATTGGGGACCCTTTGTGTGTTATTTAAACCCAAAAGTATTCCAAGAGTCAACATTACTGATGTACTTCCACACATTGTGGCTGGTTTTACATTTTTAGTGGTAAGTTCAGAGGTCCTGAGATTTGAAGGAGGAGATGATTCCTTTTAAACAGGTGATGATGGTTTTGGCATTTCCAGTTCCATGTTTTTCCCATGCCCACCCTAAGACATCACTAAAAATGTCCTGAGAGCTAGTAATGAGCCCTCGTGATAGAGAGGGATGCTGAGTGAGAACAGACAAGGCCCAATTTGGGAAGGGAGTGGTTAAATTCTTACTTTAAGATATAGACCTAGTGTTTGGTGACCGTTCCTATAGCCCCTTTTCCAGACTAGACTAGTGTCAAGATTCTCAGAACAAAAATATGGGAAGGCAGCATCGTATGTAGCCCATGAGTGTATTTTCCACAGTGCCATATAACCCCCCAAAAGAGGAAATAGAAATATAAGCCTGTAAAAAATATTACTCTCCCAGATCTCTACATCTCTTTGCACAGTGCTGGGTAAACAGTAAGACTCAATAAGTGCTTGTTTTATTGATGGTATTGGCAGCTCATTTACTCTTTTCTAATTAAATTTCTCTCTCTAGGTGTAAAATGGTTTTCCACTGAACACATTTCAGATAGAAATTTTTAGACAGAGACAATGCAGCCACAAAATGAACTCAGATCCTGTTTGGTTGATGAGTGCATTTTATTATCTGCTGTTTGCTAGCAATTAGATATCAAAAATCTGAAGCTTCTGTAAACACAAGGGGAATTAAAGTAGGCTGAGCTCACCCACTACTTGTGATGTTTTGCAAGGCGATTCAGATGAAATATTTTGCTTTGTATTGCTTGTTTTTCTTTGTTGTAGAAGATTCTCTAGAGTATATCTTTTCTCTCGGAGGAACTTGGTGAAAGCAGCACTTGAGTATTTAAGAAAAGAGCCTCAGGGCATAGAAATCTAGAGAAGAGTCAGTTTTGGAGGATGTTCTAGCTTATAACCCCCTTTGATCTCCTCCCTCGAAGATCTGTTTCAGCTTAGCTGGTGAATCTTGGGAACTCATATGTGTTTTGTCACAGCTGTGTGTGAAATATTATGTAATTAAATTTTACATTACATCAGTCCAACTGCATAATAAAATGTCAGCTGGTTAATTTTGGTTTCCAAATGTGCTTTATACCCAACTCAGAGAAAATATTACATGGGATTCATGCTACAAATTGTTATGTAGGCATGTACTAGCATATTTATGGTATTATACTGCATGCCAAATGATGCACTAAATTCAAATATGGACATGCTAATTTCCCTTGTGTTGACAATATGAAGTTCTAAGCATTATTCTTTAATCAGAACATAACCAGTTCACTGAAGTCATAAAATGGACTTCTCTCAAATCTTCTTGCTTCTTTCCTGTTCTCAAAGAAGTAGGCTCATTAATTCCTCAAATTATCTGTAAACAAAAAATTGTTTTTAGAATACATGTGTAAAATAGTTTATATAAAGTTTACTTTATAGTATTTGCAATTATTAGTTAAAATGGTTTCCGTTTTTCAACTTGAGAAAAACTGGGATCAAGTCAATCATCTGCATTATGATACAGGTGTAACAATTGGGTAGATTCCAATAAAAATATAAGTTAACAAGTTTAGAGGACTATGGACCAGGTACCAAGATTATGAGAAAATGTCCATTAAAGCTATTTATATAAAATGTACCAATTTATCAACTCCAGGTTATTAGCTCATTTATTTACTTAACAAACACTGAGAACCAGTTGTCATCAGTTCCCTGAATATATTTAAGACAATGGCTAGAGGTAGTGGCCAAGCCTTAGTTCTGGGGCACTTAAGCTTCTTATTAGGACTCCAACATGCTGTGGCAGGAGCACCACTAATGGGAATGATAATATAAATGGTCCCTTGTGGAGCTGTGCATTATAATACAACAGCTCTTCTTACAATTTTGTCACTGCTGATTCCCCAATACATATGAAGTAAACAAACAATCCAAGTGAAAAACAACACTTATTATGCAAATGCAACCTCCAGGAAAAATCTCTAATATACATTTTGGTAACTCCAGGTCCTTCCTATATACAAATTTTAGAACTATTAATGCTGATCAGGGAAAGTTTTTCTTGCCTTAATCTGAAATAGTATCACTGGAAATAAATCCAGTTAATAAAATACACAGGTGTCTACACGTATATAAACATTAAACAAGTTGCGTGCTTAATATTTGTGCACCTTATTATGTAAGCTGTATGCCTACATATTCACAATAAGAACTATAAAAACAGCAACAAAAACAGATTTTTGCCATGCTAGATAAATAATTCATCTAAGTTTGCAATTTTGAAAAGGGTTTTGTCATTTGCATGTATTCATTCTCATTTATTTGTTTAATTAAACATTGTTTGAGCACTAAACATGTCCTAAGCGTTGTTTTCATCATTAGGGATGCCATCAGGAAAAAAAAAATAGAATCCATATATCTTACTACAGATTTCCCATGCTGTGGACAACAGGAAGTTTAGGACAATTAAACAATATGCTTTTATACAATGTGACAAGAATTTATGTGGAAAAAGTAACAGGATGCAAAGAAAACTCCTAGGAGGGATCCCTAATAATACTGGGTTGTGACATGAAAGTCTCCTGAGTTAGTTTTCTTTCATTGTCCCCCTCCTCCAGCCACATCCATTTCCATCCTTCTTTGCTCTGTCCTGCTCTGTGATCTCTAAGGATACAGGTCCTGAGCTCCTGTCCCTTAACTACTGTCAGATTTGTCCAGTGGAAACATAGCAGGAGTTAAAAAAGCAGAACAAAGAGTTCTGGGATTATTCTTGAGTCTTCTTTCCTGCTGTTCTGTGTCTCTGGAAATGGCTTAATTCTTCTATGGCTAGAGTTGGGCCCTATCCAAAACTGCATTTCACACCAGGTTCCAGGTAGCAATTCCCAGTTATCATTAGTCTGGGTTCCCATAACCTTGGCTACACACTCTGTGACTAATTTGTCAATTACGTTACTTTTAGTTAAATCACTCTGTGTGCACCATAATTTCCTGCAAGGACCTAGATTGGGGGACTTTGTTTATTTGTTTCTTTGTTTTTATAACTACAAGTCCTGGATCGTCTCTAGATCACAGCAATGAAGAATGTTAGCTTTACGTCGACATGACCTAAAGTTAGGATTCATGTCTACAACAGTGCCAGCTATAATATTGGTCTCTCTAAAGCTTTGTCTTCTCATATATAAACCATAATGCCTGGAAAGTCATAAAAATAAAGTTTAGACTTTGTCCGCAAGGCAATGGGAAACTACTTGTGTAAGCAAAGCAGTATTTTTTTTTACCATGTGTCTTCAAAAAATATTATTATCAAGTTTGTGGTCCAGAGGGAAGATGAATGTAGCCATGAAATCCAGAAGATCAAGGCTTTTTATATTTGTATTCTTAAATTTTATCCAATGCAATTTTATAAAGGTAATAAGAGAGAATCAAAGAGTTAATGTTCCTTACACCATGATGCAAGACTAAGTCTTTCATTTGATTTCCAATTTTTTTTTTCATTATATTGATGTGTCAATCTATCAGAAAGATAGAAACATGGTTGAAAATGAAGATCAGTGTAGTATTTTTATTAATCAAGGACTCAGGAAGCCTAGATTGATAAATCCTAAAAAATGATGGGTGAACCAGGGGCCTCCCTGGTGGCGTAAGGGGTTAAGCACAGCACTGTGCTTAACTATCAGAAGCTATATATTGGAAGCCTCTGCAGCATGAGTTTGATCCCCGAACTACCAACTGGCCAGCCAGGGAGCTACCCACATGGTGTAGCAGACCTCTCCTGACTCGCCCGCTGCTCCCCTTAGCAGTGTACTTCAGTCAATCTGCCTGTTCTGCTCCCCACTCTGTCTCTGGTGAATCCTCTTACCCCCTGCACCTCTGCCCTATACCCCAGTTCTGGTATGCATAAATAAATTAATTAATCTTTTAAAAAAATGATGGATGGATCAGTAACAGGAGAGAAAATTGAGACAAGTTGGTGGAAATTTTATTTCATGGGACAAGTACCTGAAATCTACAACATATTCAGTGGATAGAGGGGCGTGGTGCATTATCATAATGGCTGACTTTAAAATAATAAGTATGATCAAATAGTAACAAAATTAAGTACAAATAAACTATCTGGTGGTAGTTCATTTGAAATTGTAGAGAGACTCAAAATGTGAATACTTGTAGGGACGTTTGTGAACAATATAAACTGTGGAAAGCATTGTATGAATTAAAACATGTATGTTTGTTTATTTAAAATAAGCATTGCTACAGTGGTATGTTAAACAGAATTTTGTTCAAGAAAAAGTGGGGTATGCTCTCTTTATGTTGCCTATAAAAGAGTATTGAACTAACATTAATACAACAGAGTAGTTTCAGAGCAGGATTGCAAAAGTATTGAAACAAAACTGAGTAACTTGCCAGTTCCTGCCTGTGTGACCATAGACATATTAATCTCTTTAAACTCAGGTTTTCTCATACTCTGAAGTAAGGTCCTAGCTTCATAGTCCATGGATTAAGTAAGTTTATTAGTGTGAATGCTTTGTAGAGAACCAGTCTTGCAAATGTAATTGCTATTATTACTGTTGAAAGTGAAATTCATAAATAAAGTCCACAAGGATTATAGTTCTTACACAAATATCATTAAAATGATGATGATTGGGGCCTCCCCGGTGGTGCAGCGGGTTGAGCGCAGCGCTGTGAAGCTGTCTGCAGCCTCCATGGCACCGGCTAGATTCCCAACCGGCCCGGGGACATTCCCACATGGCACAGCAGACCTCTTCTGTCTTGCCTGCTGCTCCCCTCAGCAGTGTATTTCAGTCTGTTTGCCAGTTCTGCTCCTTGCTCTGTCTCGGGTGGATTCTCTCATCCTCCCGCACCTCTGGCCTGTACCCCAGTGCTTGTATAAATAAATGAATAAATCTTTAAAAAAATGATGATGATTGGAAGGGTATAAGATGTAGAAATATTTATGATAACTATTAAGCAAAAAGTAAATAATGTTAGCTGATTAGCAAAGCTGGTTTGGAAACATGTTGGAATTTAAATAGATATCTTTAGTTTACAATCCTAGCCTCATACTAATTTAAAGATCGTATCAAGTAGAATTCATGAAATGTTTTCAATAATTAGTAATGTTATTATTCTCTACCTTTGTACACCTATCCAACACCAACTACATGCCTTAAAGTAAGGATTGGAGATTTAAATAAGACTTTCTTCCATGATAAAATTAATACCACTTAGCATTTTATTTTGAACATTTTTTAAGTAAAACATTTAGTACCTCCCAAATGGCATTATAGATGGCCAGTTATATTAGATGGTAGCTAGATCATGGCTCACATATATTGCAGCACAACCAAAACCCTCAAAATGTATGCCATAAATCTTTTCAGATTTGGAAATCCCCACTAAATTGGTCTAGTCTAGTATAAATCAGAACTTAATTTCTTCCTTCTTCCATCCATATAATTTTAGTGGTTCTTCAAGAACCAGTCAGTTTTCAATAAATTTTGGTCTTAGAGTAAATGAGCGAAGCTGATTTGGAAATATGTAGGAGTTTAAATAGATATCTTTAGTTTACAATCCTAGCCTCATACTAATTTAAAGATCATATTAAGTAGAATTCATGAAATGTTGTAAATAATTACATTTCCAATGTTAGATTTGGATTCGATGCCTTTGCAAATAATTTTGCAACTCAGAATATATCTTTAACTCAATGAATACAATTAAACCAATTCAATTGCTTTATGGTGATAATTTAAACTATGTTCCTATTTTTATAAAGTCATTGCCAGCTAAATATTGTCTTGTAAATTCTCTGATATTTTCCATAAGCAATTCCTTTTTATTGTTTTTAAGAGGTTTAGAGAGGCCAATCAACTGAAAAGAAAATGAAAATTTGAGTCCATAACTTCTTCCTACAGTAGATGAGATGGTACATGAAGTATCTCCTGACTATGCCCTCATTTGTGATGTTCAATGAATATGGATTAGCAATTAACCATGGCTACACTCAAACCAAAGATAAATTACAGGAATAAATTCAGGGTGGATGTGTGGTGTACAATATTTATTGATCAGCTTGCAGAAAATGACCTTGAAACTTTCAACTTTCAGGGCTGGAGATAGTTCTTGTATGACAGTTTTTTTCCATTATATAGGATCTGTCATTAGAGATGTTGGGAAATTGCTAAGGAAACAATCTAGAATAGACTCCAGAAGATCATATTTATCTGGAAACTCAAAGAACATAAAATATCATGGTCACAACTTTATAGATACACAATTTTATTAATAGCTAAATGATTTGTCTTATCTCCCTGAATGTCATTGTTTTTCACTCATCAGTTTTTCCTACTAGACTATGAATATCTTGGAAACAGATGACATAATCTTAGTCCCTACAAACCCAATATCAGACATATAGTAGGGTGTAATGAATTTTTGTTAAATTAAATAAGGAATTGAAACATTCTACAACATTGGAAAATATAGAATTTGTTTTCATTCTATATCTGACTTTTTAATCAACAAACCTCAATAATAAGTCAATATTTAACATACTAAAGAACTTATATGTAGAAATAGTTCCATTTGTAAAGCAAAAAAGGAACAGGCCCATTGCTGTTCTCCGCTATGTGACATAGAAAATAAAAGCTTAGTGAAATTTTAGATACTGTAAACCTCAATCCTTCTTTGGGAGAAGAAGAAACTAAGGAAGAAACAGTTTAAATTATTTTCCTCAAGAAGATATAGCTAGTTAATAGCATATGTATAATCCTAATTGGCTCAAAATATAGCTGTTTATTCTTGATATAAGGCAAAGGTAATCGGTAACTGAGAATAGAAGGATTTTGTTAACTAATAAATCTACGGTTTCCAATAATGTATAAAATGCTGTAGATTACATATATAGTTATTCATATATATGTTATTCATATATATTCATTTCTATAAAGGTATTCATATTCATCAGTGTACATGAAAAGTAATGTGTATGGAAACACAAGTTAATAATTACCTTCATAATAGCTTAATTCCAGTGTTGGTTTCTTCTATGAAGGATTGTGCCATTTTTATTATCAAGAATAACTTAAAGAATCCAGACCCCTTTAAGATTGCAATATTTTAGATTTTTTGACTATGTAAGGATTAAAAGTGTCTTGATTTCAACCTAATTCAAATAGAACATGCCTTGATCTATATCAGATCCAGGGTAGCAATATTTAATTAAGTTCTGTTATAGTGTCATCATTCCATCTAAAACTATTCCTGTGATAAAAGTTCAGAGAGATTGGCTGCTGTTGTCTTGGGGTAGCTTGAATTTGAAATTTCTGAGAACAGGGCCTCTCTGGTGGTGCAGGCAGCTGGTTCACAGCCTCTGCAGTGCAGGTCTGCTCCCCTCAGCAGTGTATTTTGTCAGTCTGCCTGTTCTGTTCCCTGCTCTGTCTCTGGTGAATCTTCTCACCCTTGCGCATCTAGCCTGTAACCCAGCACTTGTATAAATAAAAAATAAATCTTAAAAAAAACTTTGAGGACAGACATAAACTTTTCCATTTCTAGTGTTTGTTATGTCTATTTTTTCCTTTAAAATCATTTTTCATAAAGGAGTCATAGTCTTTGAAAATATAAATTAGATAATGTCATTACTTGATTTAAGAATCTCAATGTCTGTTAAACATAAAACTATATTTAAATTCATCAGTTTTCATATATTCTTGATACCCTATAACTCAAATTTGAGCCATTCTCTTCTTCCTCCTTTATATTCTGTTTTCCCAATTTTACTTTCAATTTTTAGAATAATACTGTTATTTCAGTATCACATACTGTGTGCATACTTTCCAGTCATCTTGAAATTCCATGTGCCTAAAAATCTTCCAATTTTTTTTTATTGCTGTTTTATCAGACCTTTCCAACTAAGCATTTCCCAGAGGTATTCTCTAATTAATCTCCATCAGAGTGTCATTTTGTTTATTAACATCATAGCATTCATTTCTTACTATCTAATTATGCAATTGTTGGTTGACCTATGCAGTGACATTCTTTCTTCACTAAACATGTTCCATGAGGTCAGGGGTTATCTTTGATTTCCTAATTACAATACATAAGTTACCTAAGATAGTGCTTATCATATAGTAGGCATTAATAGACATTGCTTGATTTAATAAGTAAAATAACAAATGAATTGCCTTTTTACATACTCACAACCACACCATTATAAAGATGCCTGAGGGCTGGTATGACTCCAACTCAGGATATACACATATTATTACAGTGACAGAGGTGTGAAATTGAGGATCTGACTTCTCATCATCAACTATATTCTGCCTCGTTATTCAGAGACTCTTTATTTGCTAATGAAATGACTAAGATTCACATAATATAAATGATTTTTATTCTTCTCAAAAGGCTTCTTTTTTATTTTTTTCCTTCTGGCTTGACTTGAATTTTTTCATCTTTTTAATTTTTTACATCATTGTTCATTTTTAAACAATATTTGCTTCCCCCCACCTCCTCAGGTGTAGTCCCCGTAGAGTTTCCTTCACCAATGCACCCGTGCACCATCACCACAGTCCCCTGTGCTTCTTTTTTAAAGGATAATGAATAATTCTGATCTGAAATTCAGAAAAGTTTTAATTATACCTTTATTAAGAAATTAGTGATATTACCTATGAATGTATACTTAATGTAATGTGTCTATACAGATATGTATAAATCAATTGATAAAACTATCACCCCAAGAAAGATGCTAAAATTATTTTTCCTACTTTGCTGGGTTATGTATTCTTTGGGCAGAGCATCCTTTTGACAAATAACATGCATTTAATGCTTGGATTAAAGTCTTCAGTGCAAACTAGCCTCAAAAGATTCTCAGAGGACCTAGAAACAAGCCCAGGCTCTTCATTCTCCAGCGCTGGGAGCATAATATAAAGAGGATCATGGGACCATTGGCTGAATGCTGGCAACTCCTTACCATTCTAATAATAATGTAGAGAAGAAAACCTATATGTATCGATACCATCATGTGTAACAAATTAATGACATATGGTTGATGGAAGAATATCTGAAAACTATTCATCTCATGGTGCACCATAAGGAAATTTTTGTATCAATCTAGAAAAATAGGGCTCACTTTAGAGTATGAATTTAACAAGTGTCTGCTAAATTAATACTTATATACAAGACTGTTGTAACAAATCTTATATTTGTTCATCTATCCATCTACTTAGTCATCCACTCATCACTTATTATGTGTACAGCATACTTTTGGGAAAGAATTTTAATTCAGGTATTGTGTTAGGTAATACAGATAATATATTCAGCAAAAATACTTGTTTCCTAGTTCTGTGGAGACTGTATCAAGTAACAATCCATAATCTAAACTATGGATATTATAAAGGAAATCTGATAGAAATAAAAGAAACATTCTAATTTTGTAAGAGAAAGGTATACATATAAACAAATCAATATGACTCAAATTATTAAATAATCTAAGGGATATGTGTTCTGTCTTCTAGTTCCTATACTTGTAATTTAATAAAGAAATGAATTAGGAGACATATCATAGAATAATTGTCATACAATCTGGCTGAAGAATGAATAAGAATCTGGGTGAAAAGAAGTCAAAGAACAGTTAGGCAAAAATAAAAGTTTTCAAAAGAACAATATGTAAAAGATGAGGTGCAAAGAAATGAGTAGAAAAGAGTCTTAAATACAGAATAGGGTGGTATTTTTTGTACAGATTAGTATGAGCCATGCAAAGGAACCATCACTTTGTCTTATCTACAGTGAGAAGTTCTAGACTGTCAGAGTGTGTGAAGAAACAAGCAACTTTGTCTTTAAGTATATTAATATAGTAAAGCAATTTGTAATTGCTTTATACATATAAAAATATGGATGTAATATTATATTCTTAAAGAACTGCATGTTCTACCAAGCTTATTCCCTTAAAAATCAGATATAAGAATTATTTTCCACCACTTTATAAGTGAAGCTTAAGTTGTATTACTCTAGGTTATTCACATAGCAAATTGCCGGAAATGAACTCATGTCTATACTAACCCCTAAACTTGTTAGTTCCCATTAGTTTATGCTAGACATTTGATACTTTCTCAGATTAAAGAAGAGCAGAAAAGGGAAGGAGAGAAAGAATTAAATGTACCAGTTTGGGTACTGTGTTTACATTTAGGACATGGACAGTGACTATGGAAATTAATTCAGTATTTAAAATGCAGTAATAAAAAGGAATACAAGTAGCATATATTCAGAACAACCAACACAGTGATTAATGGTTTTTATGTTAGTAGGAGAAAACAGGACAAATAGGATAACAAAAATACCTACAAAAATAATAACTGTATTAAGCTCTAACCAAATGATGAAGATGACCAAATGACCAGTAGCAAATTAACCAAGAGTTCTACATGCTACACATATTAATAGCAATATTAATTCTATTTGTTCAACATTCCATCTTTCAGAAGCCAACTTTCTCCCATTCCAAGCATCCTAATTGAGCTGATCCTAGCAACCTTTCTATCTCTGTAAAGAGCTAGCCCATGATTTAGGACCTGGTAAAACATAATCTACATTCCCCTGGTTTTAATTCATGCATGAATTCAAGGGAAGGTGCATTACTGAGGTCAAACCTAGCAGAGTGGTAGTCTTTTCAGAAGTTGATCTACAGTAATTAGAGGGAGAAACTCTATTTTAACAATGCAAGTTCTAAAACTGGGGAGTATGCCTAAGAGATGTGACATCAATTTTAACTATTTTATGTAAAAAGTTGATTTCAGAGTGAAAATTAGGAGAGTTAAGCAGAAAGATAGAGAGGTCCCTTCAAGACCCAGTGTCAAAATGTGACATGAAGGACCTGCAGCTCTCTCTTTGAATCTTTGAGCTACCTTGTCATTTTTCTCAGAAAACAAAGGTATCTTGATGAAATCAAGCTCTTACACATGCCTTGATTAAAATGATGGAGTTCCGAATAAAGGGGGAAAATTACAAACTTTCACACATTTTAAGTGAATAGGAGATGTACAAAGGAACAAAATTCAAGGTAGCCTTGAATTTCTCCTTGAACTAAGACCCAGAATGCAGAACATTAAATACTACTAATGTTTGAATAGACCCAGTAGGAAGAAGATCAGAATGAATGTCCCTATTCTATGATAACTGAGATGCGTCAATTACTTTTCTCCAATAACACTGTAATTTCCCAGTTCAGGTATTGTCAACTCTTATCATTTCCTCTGTCATCATCTCCCTGAGTGTAACTGAACTCATAGAGATGTTGGGAAGATTGATAGAATCAAATGAGACAAGGCCATGAAATAAGTCTGATTTTAATGCTTGATTCAAGAAGTTAATGTAAAGATAATACAAATACAACTTATAAATAATATATTGTTAATTCATCAAACTTCATATTTGCTTTCTGTTAAACCAGTTTTAATGATACCTCGTCTCTCTTTAAAATTGTCTTTTGAATTTCAAAACTAACATTTACCACCAGTGTTTTCTTTTTCTTTTCACTTCTCCTTCTGCATCTCTCTTTCTCTCTCAATTTTTAGTTGATGTGCACTAAATACATAAATACATAAGACAGATAAAATTAAGTGTATAAATGAATGACTTGAAATAAGTAAACATACATAGCCACCACCCATATTAACATATTAAATGTTCCCACACAACTGACTTATTGTCATCTCCAGGACCAAGCACAAAAGTTCACAATCCAGGGGCTCCCTAGTGTTCTGGGGGTTGAGTCTCAGTGCTATCACCACTACAGTCTGAGTTTGATCCAGGGCCAGGGAGCTGACCCATATGGCACAGACACCTCTCTTTGTCACCCACTGCTCCCCTCACCAGAGTATTTCAGTAGATCCATCTGTTCTGCTCCCCACTCTGTCTCTGGTGAATCCTCTCAACACCTCATACCTCTGCCCTACACACCAGTTCTCTATGCAAAATTTATAAAATCACGATATTAAGGTCAGAAAGCTATGAAGTTTTTCTGACCACTGCATTTTCCTTGCATGAAAGGGAAGGAAATAATAACTCTAAGCTCAGCAAGTGGTATAAATGATTGTCCCCAAAATCACCATGCAATGTGAAGACTGAAAGGGAATGTCATCTGTCCCAGTTATGAACCTAGTTCTGTGTGACCCTAAATGTTCCTCCTAACACCTCCGGATTCCCACACCTTGCATATAAATCTGTTACAACACTTTTAACAATATGCAGTACATACCATTTTATACATCTGTCCCCATCAGAGAGAAAAAAATTTGAATTCAGGGATGATGTAAAAATTTTATATAGCTAACACCTTACACAAATCTTTGAACATATTAGATTGTAGGAAAAATTGGGGGGCAATGTTTGAATGGATGGGAAAAAATAAATGCAAATGCAGGAAGTAGAGAAAGAAAATTGAGATGGAAGAAAAGAAGAATGTAGCAAATAGCAAGTACATGTTAATTTTTTTTCCTTTAAAATGCATATGGGGCCCCCCTCATGGTGCAGGGGGTTGGGCTCAGTGCTCTGAAGCTATCCTCAGCCTCTGCAGCACAGGTTCAACACCCGGACAGCCAAGGAGATACCCACATGGCGTGGAAGACCTCTCCTGTCTCGCCTGCTGCTCCCCGCAGCAGTGTTTTCAGTCCGTCTGCCTGTTCTGTTCCCTACTCTGTCTCTGGAGAATCCTCTCACTCTCCCACACCTCTGGCCTATACCCCAGTTCTTGTATGCATAAATAAATAAATATTTTAAATAAAATAAAATGCATGTGAATAATGTGTTGCAGAGGATGGTCTTAAAGAAGGAACCAATAAATAAATGAAAAATAAGGAATTAAAGATGTATGCTGGGTAATATAATACTTAGCCACATACTCCACCTATACCACTGCCTTTATTAATAGTATTTATCATTTCCCAGAAAGTGTTTCCTCTCTAAGTGTACTTAAATCCCATGCTATAATTCCATTTTCTAAATGCCCTAAGAGATTAACTGTACAAAAAAAGATTTTGAAAGAGAAATTAATCATGCAAGTGGTATTCTATAGCTCAGATTGCACTAGTCAAAATAATCTCCAGAAACTGATAGTAGACAAAATTACCAATATTTCAAAATAAACTTATTTCTTGTGGAAATACAACTTTCATTTTTCAGTTTCTCATTGATGAAAAATATTTAGCCCACCTGCTAAATGATTCAAGAGCAGCAAATTAAACTGTTGGACACTACTACAATCTGTTCAGAGTTGATTATGCAAAAGTGGTGGCATATGGCATCTCACAGGTCTTTAGGCGATCTGCCTTGGTTTGCTGCTCAAAGATTCAGGCAGTGTAGAGTTTTGAGAATAAAAGCATTAAAGTTGCTTAAAAGTTTAGTTCAAGTTCTGCCAGAGTGGGCTGAGTCACTTTGAGTTACATTTTTAAAAGTGGAGGAGCGTCTCATGCTTAGACAAAAGCTCAAGTTATAAAGCAGTCCTGGAAATGGGACCTTGTGATTACTTACTTTTTCCTAAGTATAGGTGAGTAATAGCACTCATAGAAATAAAATGTATGACCTATTTTTTTTTGTAAGATTTATTTATTTATTTATTTATTTATTTTTGAGATGTGGAGATATTTATTTATTTATATTAAGGATTTATTTATTTTTTAATAATAAATTTTATTTTTATATTCCCCATACAATTGCAATCCCCCATTCTGACCCCAATCCCTCCCTCCCGCCCCCACCCCCAAAAAGTGTCTCTGTTTCATAGTTATACTACATGGTCTCACTCATAGCAGGAATCTAGAAAACTTAAATAAGGGACCAGGAAAATGAATAACTATAAGAAAGTGAAAATCAAAATCAGCAAAAAAACTATGTATGACCTATTTTTAAAAATATTTCAATTTACTGTTTACCATGAACATAGGTTTAAATCATAACTTTAAAAAGCTGTATCATAAATACAGGTTTAAATCTAAACATAGTGAGTAATATTTTAGTGAAGTGTTAAAAGGAACTTCGTTATGGCTAAGAATTAGAAATACATGATTAAAGCACGTGTGTGAAAACCTAGATTTTTAAAAAACATATTGTAATTTTCCCAACTTTACCCCAATAAAACTGAGAAAAATTATATCTGATTTATGTTTTAGGAAAGCTCTAGAAGGTATCTCCAGCAAGGTGAGAAGGTAGACTCTCTGTATTCTTGTTTGTTGAAATCATTAGAAAGATTTGGGATACAGGAACAACTAACAGGCTTTGGCTACCACATTTTTTGTTTTTTGTTTTTTTTTTTAATTTTGGAAATGTAGGTGATTTGTTCCTTTTTATTACCATATTGTATATATGTATATATAAATATATTATATATTGAGGTAACATTGGGTTATAGCACTGTATATGATTCAGAGATATAGAATTATAACCCTCAGGAGCATGTTACCAGACCACACATACCACCTAGGCACCCAGCACCTTCCACTGCAGTCCATTGTGGCCTCTCCGCACTTTGCTCTCCCACCTTTCTCTCCCCCTCCAGCAGCCTTATCTACAGTAAGATTTCTAGGATTTGCCATTATTTTTCTTTTTCCTGACCTTTTATTTTATTTATCTATATTCTACATGTAAGTGACATCATCCAGTATTTGTCTTTCACCTTCTGATTTATTTTGTTTAATCTCCCTAGTTGCATCCATGATGTCTCAAATTGCAAGACTTCATCTTTTTTTTTAATACCTGAGTAATATTTCACTGTGTATATATACACCACATCTTCTTAATACATTCCTCTGTCCTTTGGGACTTAGGTTGTTGCCATAGATTTGCTATTCTAAATAGTGCTACAGTGAATGCCAGAGTGATTATATCCCTTCAATGTAGTGTTTTTATTTCTTTGGGTAGATACATATGTGTGGAATTGCTGAATCATATGGTTTATCTATGTTTAATATTTTGAGAAATTCCCATACTGTATTTCTTAGGGGTTTGACCAGTCTACATTTCCACCAACAGTGTACAAGCGTTCCTTTTCCTCCATATCCCTTTCAACACTTGTTGCTTCTGATAGAAGCCACTCTCATATGTGTGACATGGTATCTCTTTGAGGTTTTGAGTTCATTTCTTTGATAAAAAGTGATGCTGAACATTTATTAATGTGCCTGTTGGATACCTGTCTGTCTTCTATGGAGAACTGCCTATGAAGCTCTTCTGTGCATTTTTTCATTGAGCTATTTTTTTTTTCTTTTAGTTGAGTTGTATGTGTTCTTTCTAGATGTTGGCTATCAGACCCTCGTCAAATGTACAAATATTTCCTCCCATTCAATGAGATGTCCTTTTTTTTCACTGACAGTTTCTTCAACTGTGCAGAAACTTTCCAGTTTGATGTAGTTCAAATTGTTCATATTCTCTTTGCTTCTCTTACTGTTGGAGACAAATCTACAGAGACATCGGTGAAGTACATTTTTAGTGATTTGCCCATGTTTTCTTTTATGTGTTTTATGGTATCAGGTGTTACAGTCACATTTTTTATTCATTTTGAGTTATATTTTTGTGTATGTTGTGAGATAGTGGTCAATTTTCATTCTTTTGCATGTGGCTGTCCAATTATCCCAGCACCATACATTGTAGAGAATTTCCTTTCTTCAAGTATACTCTTAACTCCTTTGCTGTGTATTAACAACTTAAATAAAACTGGGTTTATTTCTTTTTTTAAGATTTATTTATTTATGCATACAAGAGCTGGAACACAGGCCAGAGACGTGGGGGTGAGAGGAGTCACTAGAGACAGAGTGGGGAACAGAACAGGTAGATTGACCTAAGTACACTGTTGAAGGGAGTAGCAAGTGAGTCAGGAGAGGTCTGCTGCACTATGTGGGTTGCTCCCTGGCTGGCCAGGAATAGAACTCGTGCTGCAGTGGCTGCAGATAGCTTCGTAGGTTGCATCTTAACCCTTGTGCTACCAGGAAGGCCCAAGCTGGGTTTATTTCTGAGCTATTAATTCTAGTCCATTGGTCTGTGCATTTGTTTTTCTTCCATTACCATACTGTTTAGATTATTGTAGCTTTGTGGCATAGATTGCAGTCTGAGAATATGATACTGCCATTCTTCCTCTTTTTTGTTAGGGTAGCTTTGACTCTGCAGTGTCTTTTGCGTCTCATATGCATTTCAGTAATGTTTGTTCTACTTTTGGAAGAAAACTACAGGCCAATTTTCCTGATCCACATAATTGCAAAAATCATCAACAAAAACTTAGCAACCAAATTCAAAGTGCATTGAAAGAATTATACATCATGACCAAGTGGGATTTATTCCAGGAATGAACACAAGACTTCTTCAACATTTGGAAAATGATCAATGTAATTAACCACATCAAGAAAAGGAAAAATAAAAATCTTATAATTATATCAATAGATACTAAGAAAGCATTTGATAAGGTCCCACATCCATTTATGATAAAGGCCATCAAAACAATGGTGGAACATACCTCAACATAAGGGCCATATATAATAAACTTACAGCTATCATTCTCAAAGGTGAAGATCTGAAAATTTTTCAACTGAGATCTAGACAGGAATAAGACAGCTGTATCCACTTTCACCACCACTACTCAATAAATCAGTTTTGCAAAGTGGCAAGTTACAAAGATCAATTGTGTTTATATATGGAAACAATGAGCTTGAAGAGGATGGAATCAGGAAAAAACCCATTTACAATTGTTTCAAAAAGAGTTATATATGTAGGTGGAAACTTAACAAATGAGATGGAGACCTACACAATTAAGATTATAAGAAGTTGTTAAAAGAAATAGAAGACACAGCAAAACAGAAGGTATTCCCTGCTCATGGATTGGAAGAATTGGTTAGAATGGCCATCTTACCCAAAACAACAAGCAGGTTCACTGTAACCCTCACAGTATGTTTTTAAATTTGTTTAATCAAATGTAATGTATATAGTGAATTGCACAGGTATTATAGGTACTGAGATCTCAACCAAAATAAATTTCCATCTCTTATCTCAGAATTTTTCCTGCTTCCTCCTTCCAGTCAATCTTGGTGTGCTAATGGCATCCAGATTCTTTTTTTCTACTACCATGATTTCATTTTGTTCTTCTTGAATGACATAAATCAGATAGTATTTATTGTTTTATGTCTTGCTTCATTTGCTCAATACAACACTTTGTGGTTGTTTAAGGCATCAACTAAGTCATGTTTTAAATTTTCAGTAGTTTTCCATTCTAATAGTTGATTGCAATTTATACATTGGCAAAATGATAAATACTAGAGTTGTTTCTAGTTTTAGGCTGCTATGATTAAAGCTATTTTAAGCAATATTGTGCAACTTTTAGATAAATACCTATGGTAGACAAAATAATGACCTCTTGTTAATCCATACCTAGTTCCAGAAACTGTATATGTTAGTTACATGGCAAAAGGGAATTCAGGGATTAATGTTTATCTTAAAGTAGGGAAAATATCCTGGAAACCCAGGTGTAATCAAAAGCATCCTTCAATGTGGAGGAGGGAGACAGGAGAGTGCCAGAGTTAGGTGAGCTCAGAAAGACTTGATTGGCTATTGGTGCATTTGATGGTCGAAGGGGCCACCAGTCAAGAAATGTGGAGAGATACTAGAAGTCAGAAAATGCACCAAAAAAATGCATTTTCTCCTCAAGCCTCCAGAAAGAAGCCCTGTCATCACCTTGATTTTTACCAACTTTGAATGTACAAATTCCAGAACTGATAAAATACTATGTTTTGAGTTGAGTCTCTAAGTTTGTGATACTTTGTTACAGCAACAATAGTAAAGTAATTCATATCAATGAGTGGAAATGCTAAGTCATATGCTAGGTATTTACCTTTACAAGGATCTACCAAAATTTTTCATGGATGCCAATTAACCCCAGCAGCAATACATAAGGATTAATTGCTCCCCAATCCTTGCCACCACAATAATCATGCCCACCTTACTATTTTGAGTCATTTTTCTGGAAATGAAGTCTTATCCCATTATTGTTTGAATATGTCTGATAACTAATGATACTTAGCACATTTTCATGTATTCATTTGTATATCTTCTGTTTAAGACATTGGCCTGTTTTTAATTGTGTTGGGTAGCTTTCTGTTATTTAGTTGTATGTGTACTTGGTATATTCTAGATATAAATTACTTGTCAAATTTAGATATTGTGAACTTATTCCTCCCATCTGTGTCTAATCATTCCATTTTCCTTATGATATTTATTGCTTAGCAGAATTAAATTTAAGTCCAATTTATCTTTTTAGTTTAATATGTAGAGCTCTTTGTATTCTGACTAAAAAATCTTTCCTAACTCAAGGTCATGATATTAATTATCATTCTATTTCCTGTTCAAGAAGATTTATAACCTTAGCTTTTAATTTTTCTGTGTGATAGAAGGTCAGAGTCAAGATTCACTGTAAAACCCAAAAATTTTAATACAGTCTTATATGCCCACATATCTCACTTAAGAACTCCTGAGTTATGCAACTATATTCCTTTATGAAATAAATTGTTTTACAATTACTTGATTTGGGGTATTGCCTTCTTTTGAAAATAAATAATTCTGGATTTAGTATTTAATTTAAATAATGAGTCACTAAAAACAAATTTGATTTAGAAATTATTTATAGCATCTTCAGAAATTATTGAAAGCTTGCTGTGGTCAGTGATGAAGCTGTGTTGATGTTTGTAGAAAATAACAACAAAATATTAGTATTGATCAGACAATTCCCTGCAGTGTAGTTCAAGTCCCAAGCTGCATAGGCAGCCAACCTTCATTTTCCCTTTCAAAGTTAGTCTATTCTTGATTTTTTAAAGTTATAACCAGTGTTCTTTTGTTGCAAGGGAGAAGACTTAGGGAGAATATGGCTATTCCATCCTAGTGGATCCAGAAGTTGACCTTACTTGTTGATATAATTTTGTCTGGCAATAGTTCTGAAATATATAATGCTGGATGTGATTCTACTTTTTCTTATATTTGCTGAATTTTTCAAATATCTTCTAAGGTAGTTTTTGCCCTGCACATAGATGAGAAAACAGACAACCTAGTTCATTTTTCTACTAAATAATATTGAATAGAACTTGGATTGAACCCATGTGTGTCTGGAAGATCCCTGACCTTCTAATGAAAGTCATAGTGTTTAGATTATAGAGGAAATAAGGGTTATTGGAATACTCTTGGAAAAAGACTCATTTTAGGGAGATTGAAAAAGTTACAAGTGGTGGGGATACAGGTTTTCTTATTTTTTCTTAACTACTGGCAAATTGATACATACCTATGACATTTAATTAAGCTTCTACAGTATCTCCCAAAGAGATCAATAATTGCTGCTCTGTTTACTATCCTAACATAGTAAAGTTCTTAGATTCCAGAAAGATTCTCTAGTCATATTGATCACTGTTAATAATATTCACTGAGACATACATTAAAGACATCATTGATGGCAGTGGCTCCTTCACCTATTCATTTAAATCCTTGCAAGCAAACATTTACATATAAAGTCATTAACATTGTGCTGGGTATATATAAAGCACTCAACTGTTAGTTTCTTTCCTCATAAATAGATTTTGCAGAGGAAGTAGGGAGAGGGAAAAAAAAGTTATTTCCATAATTGAATTAGGCTTATCATATCAAGACCTGCAGCAATGGCTATCTCCATATTTCAAATATATACATAAATCTATATGAGCTCATTTCCATTTAAACATAAATAGTCAGTTCATTAAGTTGGAACAAAAATTCAAGCCTCAAATCTGTCTCTGCTCTGTAATTAGATAGTCAATACCCTCCATTACTTTGAATGATAAAGAATTTGCCATTGGTGTTTTATTTGACTTTCATTTCTAATTCAGAGACCTCAAAACTTATAATGTTCCTCTTCCCACCCCTACCCCATCATTGCAGTATTAAAAAAAAATATTGTAAGAAAATGTCTCTTGTCAAAGAGATGTTTATTTCAGTTTTACCCAATATTCCTATTTAGATTACCCTGGTAGTATCAAGTAATCAGACAAATGAATGTACAATGTGACCCATGAAAACTTTTTCTTCAGCTATTAAGGCATGCAGCTTGTAAAGGAATTGTTTTAGCTGGTATAATCAATTCTATGTTGCTTCATTTTCAGTTAGAAACCAGTATATGGCATTTCTATATTATTCCATTTTTAAGTACATGCCAGATTTCAGTAAAATAAAATAGGGAGAAAGAATCACATATATTGTCTTACCTGGTGATTAAGTAAGTGTTTTTAATGCTACCGGTAGAGTCAACATGCATGCCCAAGAAGTTTAGCTCACTCAAAGTAGTATTAATATTAGTAGTATATACATAGTAGAGGGAAGTATTGAAGTCGCAAAATACTAAGTGAATATATCAAATGTATGAGATTTGTATCTGATATGCATGTGTGTCTCCAATCAAGGTGTAGGTACCAGGTCTAATAAGGGATCCAGGGAAGATTTTATGTTTGCATTCCCAGTAGTTTTTATTTATTTTTTTTTTTAGAAATACATGGATTTGGGATAATATGAATATACTTCTTTATCCCCAAGGAAAGCTAGAATCTAGTATATGAATCTATATACAAAGACAAATTGTAGAGAGGCAGACAGAAAAAAACTTGGTACATCAGTGATCTGTTGGGATACAGTTTAATAATTTCATTTAAAGGTAAACAAAAACAATGAAGAAAGATATCTTCCTTTTGCCCATTCTTTACCAGTCTATTCTGTGCTTCCCCCATTTAACTCCACTCCAACCAGTATGGGTTTTTTCAATGGAAATCCTTTGAGGGAATATTGAGGGAGGGAGAGAAGAAAGATGAGACTATGTATTCCCTCTTAGCAGAATCATCTTAGAATGTTTCTGAATTAAATAAAAGCTCCTTTCTAGATTGTTCTTAATATAGAACATTATACTTTTAGTTTCACTTAATTCCTAGTCAATGCTTTCTTTGTACTTAGTGATAGTTAAACCTTTGGAGTGATTCACTATTCTTGTGGTGTAACTCAAATCTTTGTACATATGTTTAAATAACAGCTTTACATAAGTAATGTCCATAATTTGTGTTCCACCTGCTTCTGGCTCAAATGCTAATATAGATATGATAGGTAGATGGATGGATGGATGGATGGATGGATGGATGGATGGATGGCTAGATTTGAGAAACTCTTGTTTCATCCCTTACCAGAACACCTTGTAAGAAAATAAGTATGTTTCAAAACATACACTTCTACATATATTTCAAAATTACAATCTACAAACCAAATCTGAAAGAATGAGAGCGATTATGTGGATCCAGTCCTTTCATTTGACAATGAAGAGTCCTCCCCTAGATCATAGTACAAGACAGTGATCTGATAGGGTCATGTGACCTTGGGAATTTTAGGATGGTTGATGAATTTTCCACTCTAACTTACTTCTGTGCATCACACATACTTGTACAAATCATAATCCTATACAGCTATCTATAAAATTGTGCAATTGTATGGGGAATATAAAAATAAAATTTATTAAAAAAAAAAGAATACTTGAAAAAAAATAAAAAAATTAAAATTATAGTATTTTAAAAACAAAAAAAAAATTGTGTTGTTCAATGCATTTTTTCATAGAAACATTCTGTATTCTACTTATATCACATGATTCTTTTGGGTTTCCAAACACAAATATATAGTGTGAAGTATAAATAAATAACTTCACTTAAAATACCATCTTCAAAATTACTGTACTTTTGTTCCACTGTGGAAAGAATTTAAGTCAGAGCAACAATGAGTTGACTATAAAAATATACCATTTGACAGGTATAAGCTCTGAAATACAAATATATTTAGAGTCATTCTTAGACATGCCCTGTTTCTCTTCAGTGACCAAATTGATTGTCCTTGACAAATTAGCTTAGTCAGGTACAAAATAGGCTCAGAATCACAGTATCTAAGGATTTCTTTCCTAGCTCGTTACCAAGCAGATCAGGTATAAACCATCTTTAGACTAAAATAATTAGAAAGGCATTTATTCACGGCAATGGTTTTGTATTAAACAAGTCATAAAAGACCACAAATACATTCTCTTTGCTCTCTATGCTAGCATTTCATGATGTTTTTAAATAATATTAATCATTGATCTCTTATGCACTGTTTTAAAATTCACTAAATGTCTCTGTACATATGGCAAACCCAGTCAGAAATAGTCCTTGTTGAAACAACATTCTGTTGGGGCTGGAGGAGCTGTGTTCCTCTTTGTTTACCCCTCCTGGGCAGAGGATTTCGACAGTATTTACATATGCTGCTCTCACTGTTAGTACCTGTGCTGTTTAGAGGGGTCTTTAATTCTGGCATTATAAAGATAACAACTAAAAAATGGGAATAATTTACCAGAATGAAAATAAGACAGAGATCACTTACCACTAATGTTTAATTATAATAAAATTCTGATTTTAATATTATCCAGCTTACTCTGATATTAAGGTTCAATGTCTCCTGACTATAAGACTGACAGGGAATTCTTGAACACTATGATCAAAAAAGGCACCATATGATCTCAAGTAATTTGTCCTTGTTCTTCTGTTTTTATTCTGTGCCTCATAACTTTTTCTTCCAATACCATCTGTGTTTTTATTGGTTATTTTGAAAACCATTATTACTGTTAGAAATTTATTCTTAACCTCCACTGCATTTTGCTAATGTTCCCTTTCAATTTTGCATTCAATCAAATGATTTTTGTGGATGTTTGCTTCCTCAATTGATTTAGTAAAATGCTTTGCTCTAGCTATTCATTTAGGAAAAGATTTCTCCCTTTAATTTAATCGCCTTCTCTTTTTCTGGGTTGCTTCACAATGCGCATTGAATTATTATAGAATGGAGTCTTACTAAGTGTAGCCCAGGCTGAAGGATGCATTCCTTATTCAACAGAAACAACAACAAAATCATAGATGCCACATCACTTCCTGAATAACATCTCTTAACACCTAACTACCCACTCTTACCTTGACACCCCACCCACATCGCATACCTCCCATATAGCAAACCAGGTTTGTTTCTTTGCTCAATTGTTTGTTGTTTCCTCTTTCATCAATGTTTTTGACTATGCTATCATTGCATTATTTCCATTGGCTCTTATAATGCTGTATTGGTGAAATTAATTCTATATTAAAGAGGAAAATAACTAAATCCTAAAGAATTTATGTACATTCCTAAGAATACCTTGGATTTGGTGTCACAATGGCCACTATCCCTCCACCTCATGTTTGGCTGTTAATAGTTTCCTGGTTTATTTAGTGCTCTTGACTTGGGGATGATAAACTTTACCCAAGCCACAATCAGGTATTAGTGGTTTTCTAAGTTAGCATACATCAGAATCACTTGAAGAGCTAGGATAAAAATAGATTTCTGGTCCTCACCACCAAAAACCATTAATTTGTACCATTATTTTAGAAATTGCATTATTTTGACCATTATGGTCAAAGGACATGTATCTTACTGAATTCTAACTAATAAGAAATAAGAATATATAAGAAGCACTTCTCCCCTGATATTAAAAAAATGTCATCCTAGAATAAATTATATTGCCCTTTCGCCACACCTTTTTCTCCTTGCTAGGAAAACTGGATCTATTCAGAGATGCAGCAACCATCTTCAGCGACCTACTGGCACTGTGAAGTGAGAATCAGAAAGACATAAAGCCATCACTCCTAGGGTGCTGTAACAGAAAGATCAGGATAGGGTGGGACTTGATGACCCTGTACACCCCCCTTCTCTAGTTTTGAATAATCTCCTTGGAGCATCTAGTTTGTTTAAACAAATAAGCACCTATTAATTTAATCTGATGGTAGTCAGAAATTCAGTTGCTTTCTATCTAACATACAGATATACAGTAGTTTAGAGGAACTGATATTTCAAATTATCTTTTCACATCCTAGTATACTTATTTTATCCCTTCCCTTATGGGTTGCTGGCACCTTATCATTGGGTCATCCACCCCTGTTATCCAGTTTATTCACTTTGGTGCCTTTTCCTCCTCTAAAAGAAATACCACATGCTGGTTCTATTATTGAGATCCATCGAAGGATATACCAAAATGGAAAAGGCATCCTGCAAGAAATAGGCATCATTTTACAAGAAGATAAAAGATGCATATAAACTGTCAGAACAGAGTTGTGTGATGAATTAAACATGGGGATGATTATAAAATCTCTAAATCATGGCAAGACAGCTATTTAGGTGCTATGTGTATGCTTGAAAAACATATTCCAGCTGTTCTAGAAAACATTACAGCAATCTAACCTGGCAAGGAACCCTGATCCTAAGTATGTTTTACTCCAGGCCATGGCTTAACATATGGAAGGAAATTCCTACAGACACAAATAAGCAAAGTAGGGCCTGGTGCCACTTGACTCTGACTTGGTATAATACAAAAAATGTTGGGCTGGTAACAACTGTGTATGTCATCTTGCAAATTTTTGCCTGTCACACAATTCAGAGACACACAGAATCATAATGATTTTATTATTTTTCAATAATTAATTTTGTTGCCAATTTATAATCAGAAAAATAGAGATTGTATTTTGTGGTTCTTAGAGTAATTTCATCTCCATCATCTTACTTGAATATTGAAACAAATCTGTGTCAAACCAATGAGGCTGAAAATATTATAGGCATTTTACAAGAAAGGAAATTAAGAATTCAAATATTAAAATATAGGAAAGATATTGTCGAGGTCGTTTTCCCCCTCCTATATGTATACACAAATACTAGCACATCAGGAGATTGTGGATCTGGATGCCCCTGTACAACCTCCTGCTCCAGTTCTGAGCAGCTTCCTTAGAGCTTCTACTTCATTAATACAGGTAAGTGCCTATTAATATAAGCTGAAGTTAGTCAGATATATAGTTTACTATCTAACTCATGCAGACAGCCATGCATGCACATGCATGTGTATATTCATTCCAGTTGGAGCGACAGAGATTTCCTAAATTCCTTAAGCAAGGGAAGGAGTGTGGGAGAAGAAAAGAAAGAAAATACTCTCCAATTGTTTGCAGATTGGCTTTGCCTTGCAATGAACTTGAAAATAAATTTGAGGTTATAGTGTATATTCTTCTTAGGTATTTTAGGAGGTAGATTCTTGTCCTGGGCATACATATGGTATATATTGTTATATATACATAAGCGTATACACAATACACATATGCATATACATATGCATATACATATATTCATAAACATATATACATATATAAGTATGTTTATGTGTGTATGCACATACATGCATGCATGCATATAAAATAGTTTATCTGCTGAAGGAAAAGCAAATAGTGACAGTTATTCTGATGACTCCATTACAGATTTTTATTGAAATACAAAGAAGCGAAAGGATTTGCACTACAGGATTTTTCCAAGTTAAAGGGAAAAAAATCCTGGCTAAGATATATAGATATAAACATGGGTAGATAATAGATAGATAAATATATATAGATCTTACCCCTTATGAAATTTTAGACATAGAAACAGGTCTGCCATTATATTGAATTCTTACCTACAATGTGAAGTAACCTACTACAATTACTAATTGAGCCAACTTTCAGTGAGTTCCTTCTTTGTAAATATCCTGACAATGGCATTGTGGGAAATGCAAAAACAAGTAACTTGACTCCTGTCTGTACTAAAAGGTTCATCATATTGTTGTAAACATGTTTATGTTCATAGTAGAGTAAAGAAGTGGATGAGCCGGGGGAATCACAGACCATAATTTATTGTTCCTTGTTTCTGTAGTTCCTGGCAAGTAGCATGATGAATGATATACATTTTATTTTGATCTTCTCACAATCTTGTTTGTGTTGTCAAGATAAGGAGAAACATATCGGAAGTCAAACAGAGCAAACATAGAAGTCTCTCTCAGTTATGTAGACCTTTAAATTAAATATACCATGACAGGATAAATAAATAACTGCAGGAAATAATCCAACTTTGTGAGCCCTGTTTTTCTAGTGTTGGATAAATAAGAAAAAGAAACAAATTATGTTTGTGAACTACATTTTATGTAATTTGTTTAAATGATAAAATCAAGAATATCTGTCTTTCAGTTCATTCTAATGGACCTCATTAATTCTGTAAATCATTCAGAAAAGATGTATCTCTTGGTTGTGTGGGAGGAATGTCAATGCTCACAAACAATATCATGAACTCAAGCTTTATTTTTTGCTAATATGACAGAAAGCAAATAATAATCATAATAAAAACCAATGTGTATAAATGCACACACATACATATAAGCATTTTCTCTTCCTAAAATGATAAAGAACAATGAGATTATGGCTAAATCTACTCTACTGAATGCAAGCTTGTGTATCAACATATGCTCTACCTACAAATATACATATACATTTTATTTTCCCTTGGAAGGAAGGGATGATTTTATCAAGATTTATCTTTGAGATAGTGTGTTTCTGTTGACAGTGAAAGGCATTATTATTGCATTACAAATGTACATATACATTTTATTTTCCCTTGGAAGGAAGGGATGATTTTATCAAGATTTATCTTTGAGGTAGTGTGTTTCTGTTGACAGTGAAAGGCATTATTATTTCATTTTTGAAGCTTTCTCTTTAAACTTTGGAGTCATTAGATCTGGTCACATATAAGTTAAGATACTCAAGAAACACAGAAATAAAAAAAAACTAGTTTGAAATTATTGGATTATATAACTTTCAGTTGTTGAGTTATTCATGAATTGATGCACAACTGTGGTCCAATGATTACTATGAGTCTCAAGTGGATACCCATGTTTAGCTCACTTCCTTTCTCCAGCCTTAATTTCTTCAAACACATGCAGTTAGTTAGATGGGAGGAAGAATCCTAACATACTCAGAGGTTAAAGGCCATAAGGCATCTTTTCCTGGAAGCCAAAGTTCTATTGTCCCTATTGACTATGTTTAGGCATAAGCTTATTCCTGAACTCTAAGGAAAGGAAAGATTCTGTTTGTTCAAGCCAGAGTTTGGTCAAGCTGAGCTTTAGCTCTACCTCACAGAAAAAGTTGAAGAGGAATAGAGGATGAATAGGTATGCAAAATGAACGTGAGTTATTATTTTTAAAAGTAAATATACTCTAGGTCCAACAGAGAGAGGGAGAGAGTAGGAAAATATTTTTATGGAACACTGGTTAGCTCAAGGTCACCTTGAGAAATCACCTCTCACATTTCCTGGTGAAGGGTCTCCTAGACTCATTTTCTTAAACCCTCTTGCTCAACCCCCAAATATCCATTCTTATGCCCAGTTTGGATCAAGAAAGAGAAGTGTTAGATTAAAAAGTGGAGAAAGAGGGGGAAGAATTCTAGAGAGACAGAATGAGGAGTTCAGTGAGGCCTCTCCCTGGCAAAACAATCGCTTAAGTGAATAAACTTGTTTAAAATAACACATGCAAACCATGTAAATTTTCTAGAATTTATCCTAAGGACATCCAGCAAATAAAAAAAAAAATTCAAGAAAATCTAATAAATTTCAGTGAGGATTGATAATCCAAAATGTAAGCTGGAGACTGTTCTTGCCACCACTCTTCAAGCTGCAAGTAATGGTACTCTTTCCAGAAGCTGTGTGTTGGGTGGATGTAGCCAGAATAGGAGGGCTCATGTCACCTTAGCTCAGTCTAGTGTTGTGTTTTCAACCTGGGCAGGAAAGGCTGATGTGTGTTCCCTCATCATCCATAGTCTCATGATGTTCCTGCTCTTGAGTATGGTCTAAATAACGATGGCTCTCTTGCCCCATGTAGCTCCCACTCTTGGGTGGAGGAACAAGTTTAGGTATGGTAATCTGAGAATGTAAGGCCTCTGATGACACTTCGTAAAGTATTTATAGTGTAGACTAGAACGGGGCAAGCCAAGAGGAGCAAGGAATATCATGGCCCATTGAGATATCATTCTGGTTGAAATAGGCTGAATTCCCTGCCCATGATACAAGAGTAGCCTCCTAGGAGAAAAGGCAAATTTTAAGTGTAGAATTGTACATATCTCCTCCAAAAAGTACTAATTATATTCAGGATAGACAGCATAGAATTATAAGCCTGAAAGGAATTGTTAACAATAATGGAGATGTTGGTAGAGCATACTAAGTAGTGTCTGGCAGCTTCATGATATTTAGAACAATCAGTAAAATATCTGAGAAGTTGAAGGAATTAAAGAGGGAATTAGGGGTGCAGTCAGAAAGTGCCCTACTAGAGTCACACATAATCTTGGGGTCAGGAGCCTGTCCGCATGTGCTTGGCCAGACCCACTCAGGAGCAATCAGAGTAAAATGTAAAGATGGGACATTTTGCACAAGCCATACACAAACCCATCAAAGGAGAAAACCAAATGCCCTTTTCCCCACAAGGAAGGAAAACAAACAAAAACTTTAAGAATCAAGTTAGGCAGAACTCTGGGAAACAGCCAAAAGTTAAAGCAACCAGGAAACACTGAATTAGAGTTAAGTGACAGAAACATGGCAGGAAAACTCCAGGCATTGTAATTAGCTTTTCCTAATCCCCTCCTGGCTCCATGGCTTTTTTGAGTAGCCCTCCTTCTTGGAGTGGGTTTCTAATTCTGAGTTCAGAACTGACTTTTTTCTTTCTGCTTTAACATGTCTGGGGGTTCCCTTAAAGACCAATGCAAAGAGATTACCTTTGTTTCACTTAAATGAGAGCTGTCTTAGGGTTAAATAAAAATGGCTGGCATGCATGGCTTTCCTCAAAAACATTGAAAAGCAAGTGAACCAGCCACTTGGGACAAAAGATAACAGTATTGGTAGACAATAGACATGCTGAAAGCCTTGGAGAAAAAGCTGCAGGATGAAATACTGTGGTGAATAAGGAGTCTGAAAACCCCCCACAAATATTGGGGTATCTAGGAGACCATATGTCTGTCCAGGGCAAGAAGTTTCCTCTTATAAGAACTAAGAGCATAACGCTATATAACCTCAAACTGATTTTCAGGGTCATTTCATGGGAGAACCAATCTGCAAATAATTGAAATTTGTTTACTTCTCCCACCTCCCCCTCCCTTGCTTGAGGTATTTAGGAAATCTCAAACTCAATAAAGGATCACTAAGCAAAAGAAATTTTGGAAATCACAAATGATGGAGAATGTCTTCACAAAAATAGCTTAGAAAAGCCACTAAACAAAAAATAATATTAAAAGTCCTAAACAAACTACAACTTGCAGGCATCAAAACCAACAAACTCTAATGCTGTCACCCTAAATGCAATCACTGTGACACCAGCTTTTGAGCATAGAATGGATTAAATTCATTGCATGATAGATCAACACAGAGACAGGAGGCAAATCTTCCATCTGTCTTCACTTTGTGGGGGATAGAACTGATTTTATAGAAATGAAGGAAGGGAAGGAAAAAAATAAAACTCTAGGAAGAGAAAAATTGTGGACTTGGAAAAGTTTTACTGGTGGCTACAAATTGTTCATTTATGAAAAGGACTTTCAGATTCCACAAAAGACCTGCTGCTTCTAAATGGGGTATAGCTGCTTCTGGTAGACCCCTCATCTTTGAAAATATTCCAGATTTTCTTTTTTTCCCTATTTTTTTGGTTTGTTTTTATTCTGTATAAGGGATATTTGAGTTCTAACTAGCATGGAGTTTGGCTGGAGTTCACTGCTTCTGTGTATAGTGGGACTAGCTAAGCTTGTATAACATGCTGTTAACTCCATGAGAACAGACAGTAGATTGCCTGTGATTTCAATGATAGTGAAGAATCTTATTTTCATTGTTACCACATGATAGTATTTGTAATATCCAGTTTGAAAGAGAAAAAATTTAAGCCCTCTACAGAAATAAGAAAATATGACCTATTTACAACAAAGCCAAAAGAAATTAACAGGAAAGGATCCTTGAGGAAGCACAACTATTGGACTTACTTACTATAGATTTTCAAATCAAATATTGTAAATATATTCAAAAGCTAGCAGGTACCATGAGCAAATAAGGAAACCAGGAGAATAGTGTGTCTCAACAAGTAGAAAGTATTGATAAATGATGGACATTTTAAAATGGCACCAAAAAAGAAATTGCATAGGTGAATAATGCAATAACTGGAAAGAAAATCTCACTAGAGAGTCCTAAAAAAATTGAGCACACAAGTGAAAGAATCAGTAAATTTTAAGGTTGGTCAATTGAGATTAAGCAGTCTGATGAACAGAAGGAAAAAAAAATAGACAAAAATAAACAAGCATGAAAGATGTACATGACGCTATAAAATACATCATTATAGGCATAATGGGAATTTCAAAAGAGAAGGAGAGAGAAAAAGAGGCAGGAATAATAGCTGAAGAAGTAATAGCTAAAAGCTTCTTCAACTTGATGAAAAATAGTACACATATCCAAAAAACTCAACAAATTCCTAGTTTCATAAAATAAAGACATATACACAAATATATGTAATAGTCAAAGAGTTAAATATTAGGGCCTCCCTGGTGGTGCAGGGGGTTAAGTCTCAGTACTATGAAGCTATATTCAGCCACTGCAGCATGAGTTGGCACCCTAGCAGGGATCTGGCCCACATGGCACAGCGTCCTCTCCTGTCTCTCCCACTGTTCCCCTCAGCAGTGCATTTCAGTAGATCCACCTGTTTTGTTCCCCACTCTGTCTCTGGTAAATAGTCTCACCCCTGCACCTCTGGCCTGTACCCCAGTTCTTGTATGCATAAATAAATAAATCTTTTTTAAAAAGTTAAATACTAAAGAGAAATATTAAAAAAAAAAAACCTCGGAAACAGCATCTCATCAAATACAAGAAAACCCCAGTTAGAGTAAAAACTGATTTTTCAGAAACAAAAGATGAGATAGATTTGCATATTTTTCCAAGTACTAAATAAATCCCTGTTGGCTAATACATCCAGAAAACTTATCATTGAAAGGGGGAATCAAAATAACACATTCCCATAGAAACAACTGGAGGGAATTGGTAGCTAGTGGGTACGGCTTAAAGACTATTAAAGTTCTTTTGTTTGAAAAAAAAGTGTTAGCAAACAGCAATTTAAATCAGCATCGAAAAATGAAAGGCTGGTAAAGATAATTGTATTGGTAATTGCTAATGACACTGTAATTATGTATTTTTGTCATTTCTTCTTAAATTATTTAAATAATAATTACAGTAAAAATGTAAGTTATACCTATAACTTGTAGAAGTTTAATATAGTGAAGATGAAAACACAAAGGAAATGGGTGGGGAAAACATACTGAAATAAGGAAATAGGGACTCATATCCACATTTTAAAAATCAAGGAAACCAAAAATCATTTAAAAACAGATTAAGATAACAAATTCCACAAACATATGCTTGTTTTTTATTCTTGGTTTGGATTCTTAGGAAGACATGAGATTATACCAAGTAATGACCACTCCCTCCAAATATGTAAGGCAATTAACAGCATAAACCTAAAGAACTAATTGGTCAACTAAGAAATAATAAGGGAAATAGAAAGTACTTTTAAGATGATTGAAAGTTCAGATACAGGGTCCTCCCTGGTGGTGCAGGGGTTAGAGACAGTGATATCAACCTATCACCAGCAATCCCCTGCCAGCCAGGGATCTAACTTACGTGGTGCAGCAGACCTCTCCTGCCTCAGCAGCTGTTGCCTTCAGCAGTGTATTTCAGTCGATCTGCCTGTTCTGCTCCCCACTATCTCTGATGAATCCTTTCACCTCCCTGCACCTCTGGCTTACACCCCAGAACTTGTATGCATAAATAAATAAATCATAAAAAAAGAAAGTTAAGATAAATCATGTCAGTATTTATGGGATGCAACTAAAGAAATACTTAGGGGGAAATTTATAACTCTAATGCCCATATTGAAAAAAAATCAAAATGGTAGCTTTATCTACTACCCAAATAAACTAGAAAAATAAGAGCAAAGTAGAAACAAGACAAACCTGGACAAATAAATAGTAATGATCACAGAAAATAATAAATTAAGAAACTTTAAAAGAAAACAAAAGAAAGTCGTTTCTTTGTAAAAATAAAGAGGTAAATGGGTGAAACTTTACCTTAACTGGCAAGGTACAGAAAATAAATAGAAGATTAAAATTACTAAAATCACAAGAGAAAGAGGGGTATAACTATGAATCCTGGCAATATAAATGGATTTATAAGTCAATGTTAAAAATTTATAAGTCAATGTTAAAGGAAATATAAATGGCTTTCCATATAGAAAGGCCCGATACCAGATAAATACAATTTTCAATTCTATTAAACTTTAAATCAGATTAATTCTGGGGGTCTCTCTGGTGGCACAAGGGTTAAGATGCAACACACTGAAGCTATCGCCAGCCACTGCAGCATGGGTTTGATCCCCTGCCAGGAAGGTGACCCACATGGCACAGCAGACCTCTCCTGCCTCGCCTGCTGCCCCCTCAGCAGTGTATTTCAGTGGATCTGCCTGTTCTGCTCCCCACTCTGTCTCTGGTGAATCCTCACACCCCTCGCACCCCTTGCCTCTATCCAGTTCTTGTATGCATGAATAAATCATATTTTAAAGACAAATTCTGTACTGATCTTTTCAGGACAGACTAGTCTGAGAGCAAAATCTTGAAAAAAAAAGAAAACAAATCTACACCCTGTATGGAAATGGATGTGAAATGTCTCAACAAATCATTTAAGTGATGAATACAACTAAGTATTTTACATCATTTCCATGAGGGATTTATCCCAAGAATACAAGTTTTGTTTACATCTGAAAAAAAGTATCTGAAAAGTAATATAATAAATAATATCAATAGGATAAAAAAATGTAATGATCATCTCAATAAACACAGAAAAAATATTTCATCAAATCCAACATCCATCCATCATTAAAAAAACACTCAGCAAAACAGTAATAAGATGGTAGTCTTTCATGTTTTATCAGTTACAACCTAGTAAAACCAACTTAGGGGGGAAAAAACACATCTAGCATCAAATTTAGGTGAAGGAATGAGTATTTTCCCCTGAGATTAGGAATAAGAAAAATACCAGATTAGAAATAAGATTCTCTCTCTTTATAGATGGATGGTCTTGTTCATTAAACACATATTCATGTACACACAAACTAGAATTGATAAGGTGTGTACTAGCTCAATTTACAAAAATCAATTAAATTTCCATAGCCAAGCATCAAATAATGTGAAAATCATATGAAGAAAACAATTGCATTTATAATAACATCACAAAGAATAATATTAAATATTTAAAAATAAAATGAATAACAAGTTCTAAAACTATAAAACTTAAAAATTAGATTTAAATAAATGGAAATATATCCCATTTTTACAGACTGGGTGCCTTCATGTTTTAAGTTAGAGACATCTAAAAATGATCCACAAATTCAATGTAATCTCCATCAAATACCCATCTGGTTTTTTGGCATAAAGTGACAACTTAGTCTAAAATTCATATGGAAATGCAAGTGATCTAGAAGAACCAAATTTATCTTGAAAAAGTAGAATAACTTGGAGGACTGATTCATCCTATTTCAAAACTTATGACAATACCTATAGTGATCAGGCTGCATTGCATGATATTAAGAATAGCCATATAGATCAATAGAAGTGAGAGTACATAAATAAACCCTTAACTTTCTTGTCAGTCATTTTTTTAACAAGTGCCTAGACATTTATTTTTATTAGTATTATTTTCTTTATAAATTTCTTTATTGAAGTAACATCAGCCTCCAATACCACATATGACTGAGAAGTAAAATATTTCAGTGTGAGAGAATCATGCTTTCCAACAAATGGTTGAATGACAACTGGTTCTCTATATGACAAGGAATGAAAATGGCTCTACATCAAGCCATATGTGAAAATTCATTCAAATCAATCTTTGAATTACATGAAAGCTAAAAGTGAAAAAAGAAAATATGAGAAGACATTGTTGTATATCTTAGACTACTCAGTGGTTCTTACATATGACATCAAAGAACATAATCAGCAAAAGGTAATATAAATGAATTGTTCTGCCTCAAAATTGAATACTTCAATGATACAACCAAAAATGTGGGAAGTCACCTCTTAGAAAGGGAGATGATATTTTTAAATCAGATATCTGACTTGTATTGAGCCTACATAATTTTTTTTTCTTATACCTCAACAATTGATAAATAACCAAGTTGAAAAAAAAAAAAAGAGTTGGATTGGGATAAACATTTCTCCAAAGAAGCTATGTAAATGTCTGATAAGACATGAAAAGATGTTCACTATCACTAGTCAAATGTACATCAAAAACCACAATCAGATATCACTCCACACTCACTAAGATCTTTATAATGGGAAAGACAAATAAAGCAGATGTTGACAAGGTGTGAAGAACTTGTAATCCATAAATATTCCTGGTGAGCATGTAAAATCAATGACATTTTTGAAAACATGTGGCAGTTACACAAAATATTAATTATAAAATTATTTTATAACAAAGTCCTTTCATTCCTAGGTATATACTGAGTGAAACAAAAGTATATGTGTACCCAAAAAATGTGTACATAAAGTTTCATTGAAATATTGATATTATAAAAAGAAAACAACACTAATGTTCACCAACTAGTTAATAAATAATATAGGGTATTTCTATACAATAGATGTTACAAAAGATGAACTCTGAAACTATCTAAAGTGAGAGAATGCAATATATTACATATATTACTTCATTTTTATATGTTCAGAATGAACAAATCCATACATAGGTAGATTTTCTTTCCTAGCATTTGGGATGAGAGGATAATGGGAGTGACTTTTAATGCATTGAGTTTCTTTCAGAGCTGAAAAGAATGTTTTTAATTTGGGCATGAATATGTTTATGTTTTGTATACTTAAAATGTTATGCAAATTTTATCTCAGTAGGCTAGACTGTTTTTAAAAAGTAAGAGAGAGCTTTCAATATCTATAAACAATCTCAAATAAATATTCTGAGAGTATACATACTTGTTAAAGCCACAACATACAAGGCAAAATATGACTCTTTAATCTTTCTCTGATGCCCCTTTGTGTGCCTAGCATACCTGTATGCTGTTTCTTTCACATTTCTGGGCCAACTCCATCTATGTTGCCACAAATGGCATGGGTTTTTTCATTTTTGATTGCTGAGTAGTATTCCAGAAGCTGGAAGTGATTATGCTAAGCAAAATAAACCAGAAAGAGATAGATAAATACCAGATGGTGTCATTAACCTGTGAAATATAGCAAAACCAAACAAAGCATCAGACAAAGACAAACCTTTAAATAAACCCTTGAAAGCAGAACACAGATCTGAGACATGATGGGGGGAAGGGTGTGTAGAGGAAAGTGGTGAAAATGGGGACAGAAGAAAAGCACCATGGACTGTGGTGGAGAACTATGGGTGCCTTGGTTTTGGGAAAGATATGGTGACTGCACCTGAGGGGAGACATCCTATCATTTCAAAAATTAACAAGGATATAAAACAATGGTACTTCATTAAATAAATAAGAAGTTCTCTAAACCATGTACTAAACTTTTGAAAGGGTATAGTAGAAATCTACCATGCAGTATTATGTGCAGAGTGTTCAGATAGATTTCTGTAGCCAAACTATAAAAACTTACATTATAGCTCTTCAAAATGGAATCAGCACGAAAAATATGTGAGAAATTTGCACAGAACAAATCAATGGTTATTCTACCTATTCTAGTTATTTGGAGCAACAGCCTCTTTTGTCTTGATATATTGCATCATTTGACCTCAAAATAGCTATTCTACTATTTTGGAAGCATTTTTCTTGAAAAGTAGCTTAAAGGGGCAACTTCCTATGTCTTTTGACAGGCAGACCCAAAGTTGATGTTTTCAATCCTTTAGTGTTTCCAAGGTGTATAACGTTATCTAGACACATCTAAAATCTCAAATGTTGGTTAAATCCCAGAAAACACTTAACATGTCTAAACCCAAAACTCCCATCTATTCATGATTGAAAATAAACTTCGCAGTAATTGACTGATGAGTGTAATGATGAATAATATGTCATCTATGAAGAAAACATATTACTGCTTTATAGTAACCTCCAGGGAAATTAATTGAATCAGAGAGGGCTTTGTGAAAATGGACTTCCTGTTCTACCTCTTACCACTCTCTAAACTTGACTCGGGCTTTTTGATTCTCTGATAATCTCAGGATATTTGACATGAGTATCTTGAGGAGCATGAAAAGTGCTTGGTGACCCCTGAACTCTCCTGTTGTGAAGTGTTAAGACTGAAGAGCCTCTGCTCTCTGCTTGTAGGCCTTCCTCTCCTTCCTCTGTGATAGCGCCTATCACATGAAATTGGGTCTATTTACTTCTTGTCTTCTCTTATAATCTTGAAGCTATGAGGGAACAAGGACAATGTGCATCTTCCAAAATTCTGATAATTAGTAACTAACACAATTAAGAAAATGAAGTAGACATTTAAAATTAACTGTAAATGAATTAGTGGATGAATGAACAAATTAATTGAAATCTTGATACACTTAAGTTTTTATAGGCTTCTCGCTGGAGGAAACCTTGTAGGTCACCTAGTTCAGCCTATCTAAAAAAAAAAGTGTTATTTCATTTATTTTATTCCCTTCAGTTTGTGACCTGCATGACTGAATTAAGGCCAACAGATGAATTTATTGTAGACAGTTTTTGTTTTTCTTTTTAGAAAGCTAAATTCCTCCTTTTTAAAATTCATTTTCTTAGGAGCAAGACCAATTAAGCCCAATGTCTCTTTCCTCCTGAATTTTAGATAAAGGGAATGCCAACATGGAGATTTCACCTTTATACCCAGAACAGCTCAAGTTTCCTCAACTTTAGTTTCTCTGATAATGTTTCATTTCCAACTGTCATTTATTTATAAAAAATTATTGGACATCTATATAATAGCTAGACGTCAAGCCAGACAATCATCCTGCTTATCTTCTGTTCTTGTTTTAATTAAATAGGAAGCTAAGACAGTTGAAATTCATTACTGATTTTATTATTAGAGATAAGTAGCAAAGAACTGTATAAAGGGGTAAAATACCATAGTTTCAGTGAGAAAATTATTTATATCATTATAATCCAAAATTACATATTTCTTAACTATCAAATTTATCTTACTCCTGTGGAGCGGCTGTTTATTCTTGTGACTGAGAAAAATGTTTGTTTATTGTCTAAACCACCAACACCCTCCCTTCCACAGATGGAGGAGGGAGAGAGAGAGAGAGAGAGAGAGAAAGAGAGAGAGAGAGAGAGAGATAGAGATTTTTTTCCTAGTGATTTAAATATAAAACTATTTTAGGGAATGACCACATCGATTCGGACAGCTTACCTAAAAATACATTCTTTTTTTAAAATCTCAATCATTCTTTTGATACAATTCTTTGACCACAATTTCATTCAAAGGAAAGAATGTTTCATTTTTCTTTTCAGTAGATAGTAAAGGAAGAGTTTCAACTTAAATTCTTCAAGAATTATCTAGGTCACATTCACAGCCTTCAACTGGCGTGGTGAAAACCCAGATGACAAAAGCTATGTGAGTGTGCGAGAAGATGGATAGGGAATCATGGCTTCACTGTCTTATTCTCACATTTTCCTCAGTCCCCAGGGTAATTTTTCAGCTTTTCAGAATCACAAACTTAATTTCGCTGGTTTACAATGTGCGAGGACTCAAGCTTTGGTGAATTGATTCATGCTATTCTAAAACACAAGAGGCCACTACAGAAGCCACAATACTACAGCATTAATTTATATATTTTTAAAGTTCCTAATGAAGAAACACTGATGCCTGTTCACTTGACGTGCTTTGCTGATTGCTGATGTGTACTGACTCTCACAGGACACCCTAAATGGAGTGGCGTCAACATCTGTACTCAGCGACTACACAAATCTTCCATTAAATATCACTCATGTCTGCCTTGCCCTGTTAAGTAGAAATCCAGGGAAAATGTCAGTTTCTTATTCACTGTGTCTCCCTGTCCAATATCTGTATCCCAAGATTCCTCACGATTATCTCTGCCTAGTTTTTTAGACAGCCTAATATTGATAGCTATATGTTTTGGCCAATATCCAGTGACAATTATAATTGGTTTTGTAGCCACAGTTATATGTCTTGTTGAAATAATAGGTACCTGTTTGACTTTTGATCATAGATATCCTCTTAATGAGAATTGCTTACTAGTTATTGCCAAACTTGAACTCAAGATCCTTTCCCCCAAATCAGCTTTATCACCTGTACCCCTTATTTGAGTGTATGGAGTCCCCATGCACAAGGTCATATAAGTTGGTATAAGACAAGCATCTTGATTTTCAACTTTGGAGTACATAATAAAGGTTATGTTTATAATTTAAATTATATTACAATGACTTTATGATCCTACCAACACTTACTGGTGTAAAACTCAGAGTCTTTTTTTAGGTTCCTATTCACCAAGTATTCCTGTGGATCCCAGACCATCTGTGAGTGAAAACAGTTATTTCTTTCAGCTTCATAAAAAAATGTATAGTCCTGTGCTTCTGGCCACAGCAGTGTATCTGGCACAAGAATTGCACTCACAGTAGAAGAGACAATACAAATGGAAACATGCTTATTTTTAAATTTTTGGAAATTGAACAAGACATGACTGTGAACTAGAGGAAGTAGACAAGGTAGGGTCAACGTTTTTCCTGGTTTTCTCACTATGGGCTTATGACATATTATAGATCAAGGAAATAGAACTCAGGCAGAGTATGGAGAAATTGAGAATACTGAGATCAGCATTCTGGGCTGCTGAAGTAGTTAGAACATTTGGATTAATTAAGTTATCATATGAAAAAGAACTGAGAAGGGAAAGGCTGGAATTCTTTTTGAGAGTATGAGATGGGTACTAAGCTGGAAGTGATACTAAGTGTACATAGGCTAAATCTCATGTCATGGAAGATTGACAAAGAGATGTTGATGAAGATTTGGGAACTAAACAGAATCGCCAAAGTTCATGCAAGCAAAGACATATAGAGAACCTGGCCCAAACAAGATGAAGAAGTCTTATTGAGCATTCAGGCAGTCCTCTGAAACCCATAGAATGACCAATTCTTAAGTCATTCATAAGAATCATACATTGCAATTTCAGCAGCACTGCAGATCTGAGGCCAAAAGATTAATAGATTATAACTAAAAAAGAATAGAATCAAGCTGGAAAGACTGAACAGGAACTACTAGTTAATTAGCTACCAAGAGAATACAGTTACTACCAGAGTCCAGCAAATAATAATGTGTTAAACCTAAGTTAAGCAGTAAAAGTTAAGCAGTAAAAATTTAGTTACAATAAAAATAATACAGATCAATAGAAGCAGACCTTGAGATGACTCAGATGCATTAGAAGAAAAGAACTCTAAAATAACTATTATATAAATTATATATAAAATAATTATATATAAATAGGTTCCAGTACTGGAATAAAAGTACTGTATTCCAGTATTGAAAAGTATTCCAGTACTGGAATAAAAGCTGTCATAAATATGATAAATAGTAAATACCAATATCTCAGCAGAGGAATAATATGGAAACAAACTAAGAAGAGCTGTAAAACCTCCAGAATTTCACAATGAGCTGTTTTTAGACTAGCTCCATGGTAAAAATAACAAGTAGTATTAAGGACGTGGGAATGTCATAGTAAGTTGCTTTTGAAAACAACCCTTTAGTTATTCAAAAAGTTAAGTATAGAGTGCATGCATGTTCATAACAATAATACTCATGAATCAATAGGTGAATACAGTCCAAATGTATACAACATAATGAATAGATTAATAATATGTGGCATATCTATTACATAGAATATTATTCAACCATAAACTGGAATGAAGTAGTTTGTGTATGTTACAAAATGGATAAAATTTGAAATCAGTATGCCAAGGGAAAGGAAATGATTAGAGTAGACCACATATTACATGATTTTATTTATGTGACATGTTAGAATAGCCAAGTTTATATCAAAAGAACATAGTCATTTCCTAGACCTGGTTAGAAGAAAGAATAGACCATCACAGCTAAAAAGTGCAGTACTTCTTTTTGGGATGATGAAGATATTCTAAAATTTATCTCAATAAACCCGATACCAAAACAGTAAATATAGCAGTATGCTAGGTCATTAAGATTATGAATTCACCTAAGGACAAGTCTAGAATAGACACCTCTACTATTTCAACTGTTATGTTACAATATGTAATAAATAACTCAATCATATTATTTTGTTAATATAGGCCTTATGCCATGTTCCTTTATCTCACTTTCTTAGTCTGGCATTGTGCTTTCATTCTATTTTTGGAGGTTAAGCAAAGAACATGCATTTGGCCTCAAGTGTCCTTCCAGCGAAGCAATCATCAGTTAAATCTAAGGCTAAGCAAAACAAAATAAGTCATAGAAAAAGCATAAAACAACAAAAAAACAGTCTTGTCCAAAGCCAAGGGATAGTCAACTACATGCTAACTCCTTCAAGTTATTAATATGGGTCCTCAAGGTTTTCTTTTTCTGAGTTTTAACCATCCTCTGGCATGTATTCCTCATTACATAAAACAACATGTTTCTCATATCTGTTGGCAATGTTTTCTGTTATGTTCTGCATTTCATTTGTGTTCTGTACAATCCAATAAGCTGATAAGTCAATCTTCAAATTCAGCTTTTCAGAGTCAAATAAATTTGGAAAATTTATGACTGGATAATCTTAGCATAGGTTCATACATTAAAATTTCTGGAAATTTATGAAAATTAGAATTCAATTTAACTCTGAGTTAAGCTTTCCCAACTGAATCAACTAGAATATATCCCATTATTTCATTCTACTTTTACTAATTAAAATGTGGAGGAATTGGAGGTGCTTATGTTATAAAGTTTTTCATGTAGCCAGATTCAAAATGAATTAATTGAGAGATGATTTAACTGCAAATGAGAAAGCCAACTATGACCTTATGAAATCAGACATCTCTATTACAATGTTCATATGGGGTTGCTGAATCAATTTGAAAAATACTGTGATTTCCCAATGGTACAGTTCAGCCCAGTATACTACACTGTTCTAGATAGTCTGTGTGTTGGCATTCCTAAATTCCTGTTAGCTCTGTGTGTAGAGGTATAGAATCAGTTATACTGTTATTCTTTGGTTGTTTCAAGTCAACTCACACAGATTGCACAAATGCATACAATTTCCTACAAAAGTGTTGATGAGACGCTTTTCAGTTAAAGCATTATTGACCCATTCATTTTTGTACTTGTTTTGTGGTTTGCAAGATTATTTAGCTAAACTATTCTACATTAATTATATCACCTGAAGTAATAAAGAAATAAGCATAAGTATAATATTAAATAGGTGATATTCATGTGTTCTTAAGGAAAGTAAGAGGCAACATTACTGCACTATCCAAATTAAGAGAATTACTTGGGGAAATATTAGTGTAATATGTTGTTTCTAGGATGCCACTTAGTATGTTGAAATGGCCACAGCCATCTGGCAATTGCAGGATGTTGGAATTAAAGTTGCCATTAAACTTAACCATATGTGGTCCAAAAAGAATTTCTAGTTTTTCTGTTGATTATTTAGCTACACTATCATTCATATTTCTGTTTATTTATTTAAACCAATGTGCTATTGGCAGTCACTGACTTTAAATATGGAATGGTGCTAAGTAAAGTTTGTATGATTTTGAATATCAAGAAGGTATTATCTTGAGAGTGAATGCATTACACAAATAATTATAGAATAAAGAAGAATGCCATAAATCTTATAATTGGAGAAATTAAATATTTATTGAGTGTTTCCTATGTAGGGACATTATACTCTACTCTTTGTAATTAAAGGTAAATATATTGATTTTCTAGGACTGTCATTAAAAATTACCACAGGTTGGGCCTCCCTGGTGATGCAGGGTTAAAGTCTCAGCACTGTCAATCTATTGCCAGACACTGCAGCATGACTTCAACCCCAACCAGGAAGCTGACCCACATGGCATGGCAGACTGCTCCTGCCTCTCCTGCTGCTCCCCTGAGCAATGTATTACAGTAAATCTACCTGTTCTGCTCCCCATTCTGTCTCTGATGAATCCTCTCACCCACCGAACCTCTGGCCTACACCCCAGTTATTGGATACATAAATAAATAAATAAAAATCTTTTTAAAAGTACCTCAGACTGTGTAACCTAAACAAATGAAAAAAAAAACAATTATTTTTTCACAGTTCTGTAAAGTACAAGTTCAAGATTAAGGTGATGGTATGTTGGGTTTCATATGAGGCTGCTCTGGGTTGCAGATGGAAAACTTCATCCTCACATTATCATCCCTTGGTTTAAGTGTGTGTAATTCCTCTTCTAATTTATTCTTCTATACAAATACCAGTCTTGGGACTCCCTGGTGGTGCAAGGGATTAAGCACATCTTTGTGAAGCTGTCTGCAGCCTCTGCAGCACGAATTCAATGCCCCACCAGCCAGGGAGCTACCCACATGGCACAGCAGACCTCTCCTGCCTTGCCCACTGCTCCCCTCAGCAATGTGTTTCAGTGGATCTGCCTGTTCTGCTCCCCACTCTATCTCTGGTGAATTCTCTCACCCCTAGCACCTCTGGCCTATACCCCAGTTCTTGTATGCATAAGTAAATAAATCTTAAAAAAAAAAAAAGAATACCAGTCTTACTGGATGACGACCCACCCTAAAGATCTCATTTTATTTTTTTAAAGATTTATTTATTTATGCATGCAAGAACTGGGGTACAGGCCAGAGGTATGGGGGGTGAGAGGAGTCACCAGAGACAGAGTAGAGAGCGGAATTTTAACTTAATCACCTATTGAAAGATCTTTTACAATTTAGTCAATAGCACAAATTATGTTTTTCCCTCAATTCAAAGATAAAAACTCTAAAACTCAAACTGCATAATAGTCATCACTGAACATCCATATACCTTATTCTTTAAAACTCTTTGTATCAATAATAAAGTATTTTCAAGAAATCACCTTGTTTGACATTCTGTCTTAAAAAATTTACATAGCTGTACCGACAACCATACTCTGAGTGAAACACTAATAATCGTGTGATTTTAGAGGGGAAAAAAATGAGGTTTAGAAGGTTTAGAATGATTAAACTATTGAATCTCTGTCTCACAATCAGTAGGAACTAGAGCAATGCTTTTTTCTCCATGTTTATTCCTTCTTTTCTGAAACCTGCTGGTTTAAAATCTTTTCATTCATGAAAAACAATCTCAACTCATGTCTTATGATATTTGATTTTACAAACATGACTCAATATGAGTAACATTAGTGTGTTTGGGAATTTGGAAGGAAAACATAGATGGTTACCTCCTTGAATACATTGGCATCCAAGCAAAGTCCCATAATTAAACCAGAAGAAACAGAAAAAAAGACTGTAAGTGTCTAAATAGACTGTTCTATGAATCTGAAAAATAGGGATAAATATTTAAAGTATGCCATGATCTTTTTTCATTGTAAGAATTATTGAGGTGTCAATATTTTATAGTAATTCTATTTTTAGTTGATTAACTCTCAGTGATAATAAAAAAGAATGCCTTGTGTTCTTAGAAAAATAAAAAATATTTCTCTGGATACAAACTCTGAATTGTGATTTTCAGACAAAAGGAAAGGGAAATATCTGACACTTCTGTATAATAGGCAAAGATGTAAGTGAGAAGTGGCAAATCAAAGGGAAAAATGAGCACCCGATTTTGAGCGCTGCCAGGTTGAATAAGAATGAGCGAGTCCATCTGTTTGAGCTGGTAGCACTGTGTGACCTCTGGAAGAGGGGGAGAGGGATACTTTAAAGATGAGAAATGAAAATGTCACCAAAATTTTGAGAAAATACTACTTCCCAGGAGCAGATTAATGAAGCAGAAGCAAAGCCCCAACTGTCAGCAGCTAAATTATTAAAGGAGGAAAATCAGAATCTGTGGACAGGTGCAAGCTTGTCCAGAAATTGAACAGTCTTAAACCAATCTCCAAGTAAATCACCTGGAGCTTCATTCTATTTTTTCCTCAACACTTTAATAGTTCATTTGGTTTAGATTTTAACATTTTTTAAGAGTTTTCTTTCTTCATGTATCTATTCCCATTCCCTCCCAAAGAGTAGTCTCAAATCCATGTCAAGAATTGCAGATCAAAAAATGGGAAAAGAAAGCAGACTGGCTTTACCCCAGTTTGTTCATCATATATGAGCTTTCACTTAGACATTCCAAATGCAAGCATGCCTCAGGAAAACTTTTCTAGCAGCAAAAAATAATAGTGATTAAGATTTGCAATTTGAACTGACACAGGATTAAATCCTGCCTCTACAAAAATAGTCCATACGTGAACATGAGTAAATTTATCTAAATATTTCAGATTTTTCATTTGAAAATAGTGTACCTCTTGGGTAGGGTATGTTGTAAGTTTGAAAGAAATAAAATATGGAGAGTACAATTGTTTTTCTTTTCCTCTGTACTCTGCTTTCCTGGCTTTGCTCTGGTTTTTCCTCACAGAACTCAGAGCAACAGCTTGGTCTTCCTTGGCAATAGAAGAAATCAATTTAGATCCATAGTTAGGGATGAATTTAAACTCACATATGATGTTTTGTAACCCCCGATGTAAAAATCAAACAATTGTCCAACTCTGAACAGAAAATTGGGACAAATAACAGAAGGCTTGATTAATTTTTCTTTAATAATTATTAACATATAGTCAATATCATGAGTCATCTGGACTCAGGAATTCAGGAGTCATGCCTATAATTAATGGAAAGCAGTCAATTGCTCCAATTCAAGGATCCAAACCAAATTTAATCTGTAAATTGATTTCTCAGCTGAGCAATTCACAACTTTTCAGTGGTCTTTTCTAATACACAACACGTGTAATGTATATATGTGTGTGCGTAATTCATAAAATTTTGCTTATAAATTAGGGATTTATAATTACTATGGTGGTGGATGTTTCAGTGCACAGAACAGTCCTCTTTTGGATTAAAGGCTTATTCTTCCACCTCAAGTTTAAGCTGCCAAGATGACCTGTGGCCTTCAGTTGTGAGTCCTCCCTGTGGGCTATCTTAGCTGAGGAAATCAATATAGGAATTGATCACAACTAAGATTTAAGCATTCAGGTCCACCCCTGGTGGCGCAGCAGTTGAGCGCTGAGCTGCAAAGCTGCCCACAGCCTCTGCAGCGCCGGTTGGATCCCTGGCCGCCAGCAAGGGTCCCACATGGCGAGATTGACCTCTCCTGCCACACCCGCTGCTCCCCTTAGCAGTGTATTTCGTCGGTCTGCCTGTTCTGTTCCCCACTCTGGCTCTGGTGAATTCTCTCACCCTCCCGCGCTTCTGACTGTACCCAGTGCTTGTATAAATAAATAAATAAATCTTTAAAAAAAAAAAAAAGATTCAAGCATTCAGGCCCCCAAATCGGAGCAGATATCCAGCTTTCAATCAGGCCCACACTTTCTTTTCTCAGATGTTAATACTCCCTTCTAAAAGTCTTGCATTGATATCTCCAGATCAGATTTCCTCCAACCTGTTTTCCATGGAAAAATACTGAAAGAAATGTGTAGAAGTAAAGCTTGGTTGAAATGGGAACACATAATTAAATAACAGCAACAGAAACAACAACAAACTATGATCATTGCTATTTTGAAGAGCAGAGAGAGGAGGAAGGGGCTATTAGCCAACATAGTGAGGACATTTTTCCTAAGAGAGGTGTGGTGTTGACTACCACGGAGTACAATATTTGAATACACTAGCATTAGAGACAACTTTAAAAAAAAAACATTGGCTCTTCCTCTACTTAGCTTGTATGTCTGTGGGCAAGACACTTAAACCCACTAATATGGGGGATCTGACAGAGTACCTGCCTGGCATAATGGTACATAGCAAAAAGTAAACAAACAAATCAATTGTAAAAATTATAATTGCAGCTAAATTCCCCCCAAAGCTAGGTTCAGCAAGGCTTTTTTCAAATGTTTTTTTTTTCTATTTTACCATCTAAAACAGTCTTATTCATATTTAAAAAGCTAAGAGTACACAGAGTGATTATTTGTTCACAAAGCAATCATTTCCCCTCCCAAAGAATTTATCATAGAATCCTTTTAAAGATGAGGGTGCTTTCATTTGCTAACACAAATGTCCTCTTCTCTACCTACTCTGTCCCAGGAAACTGGTTTACATGGTTACCTCCTTTGTTCTCTGCTTGCCAAATAGATTTGGCCAGTGGAAGAGACAAAAATGAGATCAAAGAATGCTAGGAGACTCAATTTAGTGTAAATATCCTACAAATGTTTCCATGCCTGCTCACTGTAGGCTGCATTGCCTCTTGACACAAGCTAACGTCAGGTTCTGCTGTCCACCCAGTTTACTTCTTCTTGTTTGTATACTGATTATTTTTTCTTGTTTTCTCCATCCTAGAATTTATCATATTTTTTTGGTTATTATTAGAGCTAGGATTTTCAGTATCCCTTGTCTCTTTATACTCTTAACCATATCTTGATGAAGTGTGACTATGTAATGGCATAATGGTATATAGAAAGTACCTGAACTCGAATGTTCCAGCTCCCTCTTCTTCCTGCTCAGACCTTGATTAAATTAAGTGCAAATATCTGGGGATTAAAAATGAGTGCTTAACAAACGATTTCTTATCTGAAAAGTTGTATTTTCATTTATATTTTTCAAAATAACTTTTCTTCCTTGTGTAAAACAGTAAAGCAAATGATCTGAGCTGCATTATATGTGAAATGTCTATGACTTTACTTATAAAGTAAACTTGTAAAGTCAGTTCTGTTTGTCTCAAGTGAGCAAATGCATTCATAAATCATCGCAGAATAGAAAGACCTCAATCAAGTGTTCATACACAGTGACAAATACTATATTGTTATATTTCTTTCATACTGATTACATCTAAGAGGCAAAAATAGATTTTCTTGTTTTAGCTAATTTAAAGAAATAATGTTAAATAATATTAAAGTCACAAAGGGAAATGAGCAGACAGATCTGTATTGGAATGTATTCACTACAACTAATTCATACTGAAAATTGCCTACTAATAGCAAAGATTTAAAAATCATTACACAAAGTTGATATATCCAACTACTGTATATCATTCAGACACTAAAATTAATTTTGTGAAAAAGAAGAATAGTAATTCAGTGAAATATTATGTCATGTTAGGTGAGAAAATATTAGAATATACATTTTAAAATGTGAAAATTTCTAGAAGAAAACACATAATAATTGGTATGATTATATACAATGTGTAGAGCATGAGAGGTATTATTTGCTACTTGACATTTTTAACTCCTAAATTCAAACTTTAACTCAATAAATAATTGTCATAAAATGTATAGGTGTTTTCTAATTTGTAAAATTAAGAAGATTTAAAAAATCATGATTTTTTTTCATAGTTTTTTAAAATGTATTCAAGGGGTGAATTTGTTATAGGCATATATCATCTAAACTATTCTGGCCCTAGAATTTTAAAGAATGAAGTGAACAATGCAAAATTATTATATCTTTTTCATAATAAAGAAATTATTTTAGTCAAAGAAGCTTGGATGAGAACATAACCAATATCATTCTGGTTCCCTCTAAATTACACATAATTAATGTAGCAATCATATTATCTCTCAGAATTGAATCATTTTTGTAAGAAGCCACATCATTTCAATATAAATGTTCAAAGACATAGAAGTATGTAACATTTCAGGAGATTTCAGAATAAAATCACCTTAATTCCCTGAGATTTAAACATTTTTATTTCAATATTGTCAGAGAAATCAAAGTACTTGGCTTGATGTTAATAATAGGCAAGTAGTTGCTTTTTTTTTTTTTTTTTTAAAGATTTATTTTTATTTATTTATACAAACACTGGTTACAGTCAGAAGTGCGGGAGGGTGAGAGAATTCACCAGAGCCAGAGCGGGGAGCAGAGCAGGCAGAAGGACCGAAGTACACTGCTGAGGGGAGCAGCGGGCGGCAGGAGAGGTCTGCGCGCCATGTGGGACCCTCCTCCGGTGGCTGGGAAGCTGCCGGGGATCGAACCGGTGCTGCAGAGGCTGCGAGCAGCTTCGCAACCCAGCGCTCAACCGCTGCGCCACCGGGGAGGCCCAAGTAGTTGCTTTTTAAAATATTTTTTGTGGGACATAGATATCTAGTTTGTACAAAATGCCAAAGTTCACCCCAAAATAATTACATCAGCAAACAATAAAACAAAAGAATGATAATAATGCATAAAGGAGGATATATGTAAATTTGGAAATGATAATAATGCATCAAGGAGGATATATGTAAATTTGGAAATGATACTTCTAGTTTCCATGGTCTAGTTCTTTCCCTCTGATTTAAAAAATGGAGATCTATTCAATGCAATATTAGCTTTCATTACATACATCTGTCAAACTCATTCTTTGTTAATAAATATATAATAGTCTTTGTGTGGCAGTGGTAAACTTTAATATCCTCTTGTTAATTTAGGCTATTTCTGTTGTCTATAATTATAAATAATAACACAATTAATAGTGACACATTTCTATATTTTTATAATGCAAACCTAAATCAAGTCATCGGATATATTCAAATGAATTGCAGAAAAATGTGTCAAAGTTTTTGATTCAGAAAAGTCAAATCAATTGGAGCCAATCTAGTTCTAGTTTTTTTTAAATACTTTTTTTTAAAGATTTATTTATTTATACAAGAACCGGGGTACAGGCCAGATATATGAGAGAATTCACCAAAGACAGTGGGGAACAGAACAGGCAGACTGACTGAAATGCACTGCTGAGGGGACCAGCAGGCGAGACAGTAGAGATCTGCTCGCCATGTGGGTTTCTCCACGGCCAGCGGGGATCGAACCTGCACTGCAGAGGCTGCAGATAGCTTCATAGCACTGAGCTCAACCACCTTTGCCACCAAGGAGGCCCCTTGCTTCTAGTTTTATCTCCTTTGAATTTTGTGGTCGCAATATCCCCAGCATGTTAAAACCCCCACCTCTTCTCCTAAATATCTACCTACTCTTGCACCCAAATTGCTCTTAGTTTTATTATCCAACTATAAATTCTCTTCTTTCTCTCTCTCAAAAAAATCACCTTGGGCCTTGCTGGTCGCACAAGGGGTTAAGCACAGCACTATGAAGTAATCCACAGCCTCTGCAGCACAATTTTGATCCCTGGCTGGCCAGGGAGCAACCCACATGGCCCAGCAGACCGCTCCTGCTGCTCCCCTCAGTTGTGTGTTTCGGTCAATCTGCCTGTTCTGCTCCCCACTTTGTCTCTGGTGAATCCTTTCACCCCACCCCGTACCTCTGGCCTGTACCCCAGCTCCTGTATGCATAAATAAATCAATCTTTAAAAAAAGTCATCTCAAATGTTACCTCTTGTACCTATGAAATCTTTCTTGAGTACCTCACTTAGGATCATATTCTTTTTCTCCCTTTATCCACACAGGAATTTATGTGCTTTTGTGTAACAATAGTATTTACCTATGACATTCTTATATGTTTGTGAATAACAGGTTAACATCAAGCACAGATCACTGTGTAGTCTTGGCTGGGAGTCTCTGGAGTTTGGGGCTACTCATCTCACAGTAGTGTTTCCTCGGATAGTCCAGAATTACAACAAATGTTGAATGTTGTTCTGCTATTTGAGAACAAAACTGGCTTTGTGAGGCTGGGTTGTCGGGTCGGACTTGGGCAACATGATCCAATGGCATAAAAGATGGGTGGAAAACGGAGTGACTGCTTCTCTGTTATCAGCGTGACCCACAAATATCTTGGATCTTGCTCATGGGAGCCATAAGTGTTCTTTATAGGAAAAGAGAGAAAAGATGCTGTACACTCACTCCAGAAACTGTCAAGTATCTCAGTTAAATGAAGGTGCTGTACCTGTTGTATCTATCGGTTTGTATAATTTTATAAAGTTAAATAAGCACAATGGTGTGGCAGACCTCTCCTGTCTCACCTACTGCTCCCCTCAACAGTGTATTTCAGTCAGTCTGCCTGTTCTGTTCCCCACTCTGTCTCTGGTGAATCCTCTCACCCTCCTGCACATCTGGCCTGTACCCCAATTCTTGTATAAATAAATAAATCTTAAAAAAAATTAAGCAAACACAATGTTAAAAGCGATCTTATGAATATGATTACCAAATAGACCCCTCATCACAACTTTGAAGCTGCCATTATATACATATGTAATATATGTCTACAGTCATTTGCTTATAATTTCTGATTTTTTCATAAAGTATGTGCTGTACTCCTTTTGGACAATTTTCTCATAATATCTTAATCCCTGGAAGATTTCTCATATACTTGATTTATAATACAATTTAATTTTAAAGACAAAAAAATAAGAACTGCAGGAAAAAAAAAAGTGTTAAGAAGATGCTATCATGATTTTGCTTTTTCTAGTGTTTTAATTTTGCTTTTTCAATATAATTGAAGTCCCTTTTATAAACTATGCACAAACTCAGCAAATACCTTTTCTCAAATTGACTCTGTAGGAAACATAATTATCCAGAATTACATTCTGCAAGTAAGCTGTAATGACTTCCTATCATATTAATTTTGTTGCTCACATTATGTGGATCACTCAAGAGTCCTACAGGATGCTAAAGGTCAACCTTGTCTTTTGTTTTAATAATCCATATACCAAAATATCTGACCAGACTTTGACATAGTCCGTTGTGAGGTTTGAGAACACTTAGACAACAATGTAAACAATTAGTTTACATTCAAATATGACTCAGCATGAGAAAATAGACAATATATAAAGGATCTCCTTTTTAATATTTATTTACTTTGTACAAGCACTGGTAGATAGGCCTGAGGTGTGAGGGATGAGAGGATTCACCAGAGACAGAATCAGGCGCAGAACAGGCAGACTGAAATACACTGCTGAGAGAGCAGCAGGCAAGACAGGAGAGTTCTCCTGCACCATATGTGGGTTAGCTTCCAGGCCATCAGGGTAATAGCACCGAGACTTAACCCCCAGGCCATCAGAAAGGCCCTAAAGGAACTCATTTATCTAGCTGTGTGGTTCACATGTTAAAAGCAATATGGAAGATCATTTGGCCTTAGATATCACAAGCACTCTTCTTGGGAGAGCTGGAGAAATACTGGTCTAATGCTCAAGGATTGCCATTGTTACAGGTTGGGTTCTAAAGTGAAGCTAAAAAATGGAAGGAATCTTATGGGTGAGCTGAACAAAAGAAGAAAGATAATCCACATATTAGAAAAAGATACAAGTATGCCCCAATTTCATAGAACGCGCAGTTTCTGATGTGCACATGCTACATATGAAGTCAAAATTAAGGCAGGTTAGAAATAAGTTTGGTGGGCCTCCCTGGTGGCACAGGGCAGTTGAGTGCAGCCCTGTGAAGCTGTCCACAGCTTCTGCAGTGCCAATTCGATTCTTGCCGGCTGCAGAGATACCCACATGGCCAGCAGACCTCTCCTGTCTCGCCCGCTGCTCCCCTCAGCAGTGTATTTAGTCAGTCTGCCTATCTGTTCCCCACTTTGTCTCTGGTGAATCCTCTCACCCTCTCGCACATCTAGCCTGTACCCCGGCTCTTGTATAAATAAAATAAAATCTTAAAAAAAAAAAAAAAAGAAAGAAAGAAATTTGGCTAGGAATGTCTCCGAATTTGGATGGAAAACAATTTATATATAGGTGTGTTTTTCTGTTGTAATGATCAACCACATATTGGAAACTGGAGATGCATACTCGTTATTAACTCGGTTTGTAATGGTGGAGATTCCTGATTCTTATAACACAATTTTTGATGGTTTTTATTTATACTTACTTATTTATACTTATATTTATACTTATTTATACTTTTTTCCATTGACCAGCAGAGACTGGTTCCAATACCTGTTGCTGGAACTTGCCTGGTTTTAAAACTCCTGCAAAATAATGAGAAGTCCCCAAAACAGATGACTCATAGTCCTAGAAATCCTATGATGATTTGACATAACCACACACATTCTATGTCATAAATTAAAAATCAGGCCTCCCTGGTGGCGCAAGGGGTTAAGCACAGCACTGTGATGCTATGCACAGCACTGTGAAGCTATCCACAGCCCCTGCAGCATGAGTTTGATCCCTGGCCAGGGAGCTACCCACATGGCACAGCAGACCTCTCCTGTCTCGCCCACTGCTCCTCTCAGCAGTGTATTTCAGTCAGTCCACCTGTTCTGTTCCCCGCTCTGTCTGGTGAATCCTCTCACCACTCACACCTCTTGCCTACGTCCCAGCTTTTGTATGAATAATAAATAAATCTTTAAAATATTAAAAATCAAAAAGGTTTTTGACTGATTAGCTAATATATAAAAGAATTTTGAATGAAATCAATAGGAGTATACAAGAAAGGATCTCACACTCCTTGGAACCCCTCTAAATCCAAAATTGTAAACACAGAGAAGGAAGATATGAAATGGATCCAGATTTTAGATGCCTAACTTTTTGATCCTCAAAATGGAGACATGATTTTGGGGGATGACAGTAATTGCTGTTAACTAAATTCTTCAATTATATGGGTGTCTTTAAGTTTTCTAATTTCTAGCCTCTGAGTCACATTTATGTTCTATCTCTCTATAGCAGAAAAACTTGAATGATCTAAGATAGTGCAAAGGAAACCAGGAAGTCTTATTTCTCATTTTTAAAAATAACCACATTTTGAGAAGATCTCAATAACTCTTCCAGTTGTCTGGCTGAAGCATCAATCTATAAGAATTCTAATCGGATCCAACATCCTTACTCGTTTCTGATATCATAGACCATAGTTAACCTAATCTAACTAAAACATGTCTCTTCATCTTGAGAGAATTCATACGAAAGTGTCAGCATATTAAAAGAAACATGTTTCTCTCTCTCTCTCTCTCTCTCTCTCTCTCTCTCTCTCTCTCTCTCTCTCTTTCTCTGGCTCTCTTTTCCTTATGAAAGGAACATAAATACTATAGCACACATATTTGTTTAGCAAATATTTATTGTGAACTTCTGGGTTGGCAGTTTTCAAATTCCCTCTTAAATAAGAATAACTGTGGAATTTTGATAAAATGCAGAGGCATAGCCGCCAATATTCTAAATCAACCTGTATTCTATAAAGGGAAGCCCCTGACACTGGTATTTGTGACCCATAGAATGTGCTTAGATAAACATTATTTAAGCCTCAGACATAGCCATCATAAAAATAAGACGTGTTATGCATGTGCTGTTCTCAAGGAGCACCAGGGAAAAATGAAGCTAGCCAGGAAAGAAAGTAGTATAAAAGAAATTATAAGATGAAAGCATGTGATGAAAGTGAAGAGGTTATATAAAATATTAGTACATTGTCTTTTTATATACTCTTTCTTAATAGTTTATATATATATATATTACATCATTGTTCATTTTTGTACAATGTTTGTTTTCCTTTTCTCAAATTAGTTCCCAAATAATTTCCATCACCAGTTCACCCGTGCACCATCACCATATTCTGTTGTGCTCTTCCCACTGTCATTTTGCTCCCTCTCTCACACCCTACCTGTTTATTTTTTTTGCCTGTGTTTTATTATTATTTTTTTCCTGATCCCTTATTTGGTTCCCCTATATTCCTCCTATAAGTGAAAGAATCCAGTATTTTTTCTTTTTCCCCCTGATTTATTTCACTGAGCATGATCCCTTCTAGGTCCATCCATGTTGTTGCAAATGGTATTAGTTGATCTTTTTAATTGCTGAATAGTATTCCATTGGGTATATGTATCTATACCACATCTTCTTGATCCAGTCATCTATTTTTGGGCATTTGCATCGTTTCCAAGTCTTATCTATTATAAGCAGTGCTTCAGTAAACATAAGGCTGCAGATATCCTTTTGAACTAATGTTTTTGTGTCCTTTGGGTAGATCCCTGGGAGTGGAATTGCTGGGTCATATGGTAGCTCCATTTTTAGTAGATTGAGGAATGTCCCCACATCTTTCCATAGTGGTTGGACTAGTTTGCATTCCCACCAGCAGTGTTGGTGAGACAACAATAACATTTGTTATTGCTAGTTTTATTTATTTATTTTTTTAATATGTGCCATTCTCACTAGTGTAAGGTGATATCTCATTGTGGTTTTGATTTGTATTTCCCTAAATTATGATTGATGTTGAACATTTTTTTTTATATCCTGTTGGCTATTTGCATTTCCTCTTTGGAGAAGTGTTTTTTTAGCTCTTCTGCCCAATTTTCACTAGATTATTTACTTTGTTTTTGTTGCATCATGTGAGTTCTTTGTATATCTTTGTGATCAGTCCCTTATAAGTTGTATGGAGTGCAAAAATTTTCTCCCAGTCAGTGGGATGTCTCTTAGTTTTGGTTAATGTCCTTTTGCTGTACAGAAGCTTTTTAGTTTGATGTATTCCCAGCTGTTTATCTTTCCTTCACTATCTTTGCTTTGGGGGATGTGTCTTTAAAGATGTTACTGAGATGTATTCAGAGCATTTTACATGTATTACAGAACCTGGGAGGGAACAGCTCCATTTTACATATTTGAAAACTGAGGCAGAATTAACATCATGAATCAATCAGAGGTCCTATAACTACTAAGTGTAGAGTAAGAATTTTATCCATTGTCCATGTTTTTACCTTGACAATACAGCAGATTGAAAAATGTACACATATGATTATAATGCAAAAGAGAAAATTGTTCCTCAGTATAGGCACAAATACTTAAGTAGGTTAGAAAATAGCACATTTCCTGACCTAGACTCAGGTAAAAGTCATTTTCTTACCATCCAATTTTCTTTGGAAAGGTTAATTAAGGCTAATTTAAGACCAGGGAATACGGCTATATTTGATTTTGTAATCATTATGTTCATGTTGACATACATGAGAATAAAACTAGATTCATTCAAAAGAAAGTTAGCCTTAAAAATCTCAGCTATGTAGTTGTTTTTTGTTTTTAATGATGTAGTGAGTCTCCAAAAGGATGAGTTACTTGGTAAAAAAAAAATCACAATTAATTAGCTGCTACTAAGGTCTTTTTTTTTTTTTCTAAGATTTATTTATTTTTGCATACAAGAGCTGGGCTATAGGCCAGAGGTGTCGGGAGTGAGAGAATTCACCAGAGACAGACTGGGGAACAGAACATTCAGACTGACTGAAATACACTGCTGAGAAGCAGTGGGCAAGACAGGAGAGGTCTGCTGTGCCATGTGGGTTTCTCCCTGGCAGGCCAGGAATCAAACTCGTGCTGCAGAGGCTGTGAATTGCTTCACAGTGCATTGTTCAACTCTTTGTGCCACCAGGGAAGTCCCCCAAGGTCTTTTTTGATAAAATTATTTGTAATGTCTCCCTCTTTTTATAGTCTGATATTCCACAAAACACATTTTTTATTATTTAAATTTTATTTTTATATTCCCCTTACAATTACAATCCCCTTATTTTGACCCCAATTTAAAACCATTCTACACCAAAAGTAATGAGTGTCATATTGTGCCCGGAACTAAGATCTTCCCTTTTGGACCAAGCCCTTCTTTCCCCAGGGGCAGCCAGGAGTTCAGGCATTTGAAGATTTTCAGTTGGTCTTTTTGGGTAATGAACCTCAGCCAAGATTATGTACCTCCCAACTGTGCAACTTGCATCATTTGACCGGGAAATGGTGAGTCCCGGCTGCCTTACCTCAAGGCAGGACAATTCTGGAGGACCAACTCATCACCATAGCTCCCCATGTGGTTGAGTCTTTATTTGCAACTCAATTACAATTCTATCAGAGCAACCCTATTCCCAGCATTCTTTTATACGTATTGATCATGAGGATACCCCTACTATGTAAATCTCCATATCTGGGCATGTTATCCTGGGACCCTGACTTTAAACATCAGTTATTAACATGATATGCTTTAATTCTCTGTATATTTATCACTGTAAAATGCAATCTTTTGGGATGTTATTCTTCCATGTGCAACTCCTTTATGTTTTCAGCTTAAGTTGTGTGTTAATCAACATACCAGTAGGAAACTGATAACATATTAAAGTTACTGTAATTTTAGAAGAGCTTAATAAAGGGAGTATATGGGGCCTCCCTGGTGGCACAAGGCATTATGATGCAACCTATGAAGCTTTACACAGCCTCTGCAGCACTAGTTTGGTCCCTGGCCAAGGAGCTACCCACATGATGCAGCAGACCTTTCCTGCCTTGCCCACTGCTCCCCTCAGCAGTGTATTTCAGTCAGTCTGCCTGTTCTGTTCACTACTCTGCCTCTGGTGTATCCTCTCACCACCCACACCTCTGGTCTGTACCCCAGTTCTTGTATGCATAAATAAATAAAACTTTAAAAAATAAAAAAAATAAATAAAGGGAGTATATATAAAGGTGAAAACATAATATACTGAATATATCAAGAATATTCCTTCCTATACCACGGGGGAAAGTTGTCACCATTCTTGACACCAATAAAACAAGCAAAATCAAAGAACACAGGCAGAAAGACTATGAAGAAAAATATGTTGAGAAAGGTTGGGGCTATTACTTGAGGGGAACAGTTGTTTCAAATGTATCATGTAAGTAAGGGTCTGGGAAATCAAATACAGCAAAGCAGAGAATATTGGGGAAAATGAGTCTGGATGACCAAATGTAAGAGACAGTAATGCACAAGAATAATAGGTACCTTGTTTAAGGCCACAAAGACAGTAAATAGTGCTGGCACTATAAAACCACCCCACAAGAATGCTCAGTCCATCATTTTATGTAATAAAGTATTATTTCTATTACATTTTTGGTGTAACTCTATGTTTATATCAGAGGACGACTCTGAGCTTTCTAAGATTTAAGGGCTAAATATACTTTTTTATAGAATTCCTAACATCTAGCACAACATTGGGTATACAACAAGTTCCTTCCTCCTTAAAGATCCTTCATTAATATTCTCCTTATCCCTTGCTTATCCTTTGTTGAAGCATATTTAAACTGCCTCCTTCTATGAATTATGTATTATAGTTGTTGTTTTTTTCTTATGGTGGGGGGAGGTGTACACATTGATGTTAAATAGAATAGAACATCAGTCTGAAACTCACAGCAGCTGACAAACTTTGGAGATGAATGAGGTGATGGCTGTCAAAACCATAATGCCATTTTATGTAGGAAAATCAATAAAAGTATATTAAGCTTCTGAGTGAGTGAAGGAAATTAATGATACAACTAGGATGAGATATGATTTTCTTCATTTTCAGCCTTTCTATATCTTTCCAGCACATGATAAGACCTCTTGAAAGGAATGGTGAACATATGAAATGAACTAGTAGCTAGGAGACTGCTATCAAGAGCAGACAAACCATATTAAGGAGTTATGTACTAAAATTATGTTAAAAGAAGAAAACATATTCTGAATCTCTTTGAAAATTAAGGAAGTTAGCAAAATACATCATCAGGAAGAATTCAGATTTGATGAAAATAATCCAAATAAATCACCAATCTAAATCAATCACTATTGATACTATGGCACCCGATGAAAAATATGGTGGCAAATACATCAAGCAATAGTGAGGTGACACTCACTAGCATATGATTTGTCAATCAGATCATTTGTTACAAAGGTCTTGTTGTTTTAAGCCAGAGTGGAAAGAGAAAGAAATTTAGACCTACCAGAGAAAAGACTCTGCCAGGTTTCAGAGGCCAAAGAAACAGGCCCCAGATGGAATACTGTGGACTTCTGCCATCTTCTTGGCTGGGCTGAATTTCTGCCATTTGCCTGCATCTGTCAGTGCAAAAGGCAAAATCTCTCCCCTCCTACTCTCCTACTTCTACCTCCACCACCCACCCCAGCTTTCTCAAAAGACATTTTATTTTATGGTCTCTTTACTTATTAGAGACAAGCTCTGGTTCCTCCCCACCAGAAGCAGCCCACTTCCTGCTGTACGGAAACTTACTTTACTGTCTGGAACAGGTGTTATTGTTTAAAAATACCAAACAAAACTCCTTTAGCTACTATAAAAAGCATAGTTTTAGACACTTTATATAATTTTCAGAGCAAATGGCATTAAGAAATTTGCTCTTGCACCTGCCTACTCTTCAGATTTGCATAAATGCTCGTTGCTGTACAAATGTAGCATGGCATTTGGTTCTATTTAATGCAAAAAACAGAGGCCTTGTCCATCTGTAAGGCATCTTCCAAAAGAGTCACAGACACTTACTTTGCTTAAGACATGAAAGAATAAGGGAGGGTTTTAAAATTTCATACTAAAAGAAATTATTTTAAAACACAGAATGTTGCCTTTGAGATTCTTCTACTTGGATACATTGTTTTCTGAATATTAGGCATTGAGTTGTGGGAGATGTTCCCTGGTAATATTAAACTACCAAGCCCAGTTTAGAGTCAATAATGTGAACAAATGTTTTTTAAATTCTAATACCATTAGTGATGATATGGTCTAATTGCCAAGAATCTAGAGTTTTAAATATATAAAATATTTTAAAAGAACAATAAAGGGGGCCTCCTCTGGTGGCACAGCGGTTGAGCGATGGGCTGCAAAGCTGCCCGCAGTCTCCACAGCGCCAGTTCGATCCCTGGCCACCGGGCGTGGGTCCCACATGGCGCGCAGACCCACCTGCTGCCTGCTGCTCCCCTCAGCAGTGTATTTCATCAGTCTGCCTGTTCTGTTCCCCACTCTGAAACTGGTGAATTCTCTCACCCTCTCCAACTTCTGACTGTACCCAGTGCTTGTATAAATAAATAAATAAATAAATAAATCTTTAAAAATAAATAAAAAAATAAAAGAACAATAAGGAGAAAATAACAGCTATGAAAGTTCAAACTGAATTTGATTGCAGATCTAAGTATATATATTTTTGTTTATATCTTGCTTCAAATACGAATCTTTTCATACACGTTGCACTGAGTTAATAGTGAGTGCTCTCAGATATTTTTTTTCCCACTAAGTGCTGTAATATGTGCTTTAGGATATACCAGTGATTCTGTGTTGTGTCTTTGTCTTACGGTCTTATTTCATACTTTCATTGCTTACTGGAATTTATACTGTCCGGGCCAGCCGGGCAGATCAACGTGGTACCCGGGGGAGGAAGCAGGGGCTTGGTATGGGACAGGGGTACGCGAGGAGTGGAGACAAAGCCAAGATCATCGCCAGTCTCGTTTATTCAGGAATGTGTACAATGTTATATAGGGTTCAGAGGAGGAGGTCTCTCGTTATCTCGAACAAGGAGAGACCACCAATGGAAACAAGCCACAAGGAGCAAGCAGGGGGAAGGGGTCAGTCCTCACAATAGGAAACTTGAAACCTTCCCTGGAGCTAACATTCAGTACCTGCTTCAGGCAAGAACCCGGATGTTCAGGTCTGGGCCCCAGGTCTGGGCCCCGACATTATACAATAGTATAAATTTCTGTAATAGTATAATTATTGATATCACTGCATTAAATTTTAGTGCCAACATATGGTCTTCCAAGGATTGATTTGTATAGTTTTCTGGGGAATAACTATAAAAATACAACTATCCTATAATTATATCACTTCCTGCCTATTGCCAAAAAAAAAGCTCCATACATAAGTCTGTTGTCTTCATTTTTAGCTTCTTTTCCTTTTGGTGCTTTACCTACATCCTTCTCATCACTACTGACATTTTGGGCTGAATATAGCATAATATTAGCTGGAGGAGATGTGCCCTGTGCCTTGCAGGGTGTTTAGTGGCAACCGTGGCCCTTTGCTCATTAGAGTCACATACAAAATGATTCAAAATTATTATTTATTAATAACCACTGATCTTGGGCCTCCCTGGTGGTGCAGGTGGTTGAGCACAGCACTGTGTAGCTGTCCGCAGCCTCTGCAGTGCCAGTTCAATCCCCACCGGCCGCAGAGAAACCCACATGGTGCAGCAGACCTCTCCTGTTTTGCCCAATGCTGCAGACCAGCTTCCGGCAAAATGTCGGATCAGATGACCCTGAAAAGATGAGATGGCTTCTTCGAAACTTGAGGGCTGAGGGGAAGGGTAGTGAGGCAGACACAGACACTCTTTTTTGGTGCAAGTATCTCCTGCTGAGGGTCCCAGCCTCTTTATATGTTAAGGCAAGTGGTAGGATTACATCATTGTATGCATAGAAGCAAAACTAAAACAATCAGTACATTCCTTTCCCATAGACATTTTGGTGCCTACGTGTTTTTGAGAAAATAAACGACCTTAAAAGTTATAGATAAATTAAAACTTAGACTCATTATTTAAGCCTAAACAACTACCTAGGGCAGCTAATAGTCCTTGGTACATCCCTATCGCCAAGGCTACAATATCAGGAGAGTCCTCTATCTATATGGCCTGCAGCTAGAGACCAGTTACTTCCCAGTAATCAGTTATTGGAACTTTTTTCTACTTAGAAACTCCTAGCATAATCAACTTTATGAATCATTGCAAGGCTTCTTTACAGAACTTCCATATAAGGAATATTGTGGCCAGCTCTGGGCTGCTTATCAGGCATGTCCTTGCACAATAATTATTTCCCATTGTCAAGTGGGCCAAATTATTCAGTGTTTAATTTTTAAGCAAGTAATTTTCCATGCCATGTACTTACAATATTCTTATACGTATAATTTATTGCCCAATGTATTTGCTGAGAAGTTCTTTCTATTATGACCAAGAACAAAAAACAAAGGGATGTTTAATCTTCAGCCCCACAGTGTGAGGCACAAGGAATCTTTAGCCTCATGGTGAGTGTGAGGCTCTTTAAAAGTCTTCAGCCCCATGGTGTGAGGCCCTTTTTCTTCAGGCCCAGGGTGTGAGGCCCTTTGAGCTTCGGCCCCATGGTGTGGGGCCCTTTTCTGCTTGCCCTTAGCTGCTTGCCAGTGTCTTATCTGGCTGGGGCAGCAAGGCCCTCTGTAGCAGCCCGCTGTTCCCCTCAGCAGTGTATTTTGGTCATTCTGCCTGTTCTGTTCCCTGCTCTGTCTCTGGTGAATCCTCTCACCTTCCTGCATGTCTGGCCTGTACTCCGGTTCTTGTATAAATAAATGAAATCTTTTAAAAAAATAAATAAATAACCACTGATCTTAATACTCACTTCATGTATTTCATGCAGAACCTCAAAAATGAAAAACTGCCCATCAAATTTTGTCTACTTGACATATTCCGCTCCATCCTTAATGATCTAATTCAAGTGTCACAGCTCTTAGGACGTTTTCTGCCATCCTTCTAAGTTAACTTTTTTTTTTTTTTACCACCTTCAAAATAACCCTATTTGATCACATATTACTCTATATTGAAACAATTTTTATTTTTATCTTGCCATAAATCTGACTTTAACAAAAACAGAACATTTTTTACATAGAAATGTGCTTATCCTGTTACCTAGTAAAATGACTGCCACCTGAGAGAAAAAAAAAGTTTTAATATGTTTGAAAGACCATCGAGGGATCATATGAATATTGAAATGATAAGTAAATGTTAGGTGTCATATGCTAGCATAAACTAGATAATCATATAATAATAGCTATATACTAGGTAATAGCATATACTAGATAATAGCTATAGATCTAGAGTAAGAATGAGTGAAATAGTGTATGTAATGGGACTCAACATGGTAGGAGTCTGCACAGCCTATGACACTCCAGTAATGTATCCTGTCACCTCCCTGGAGTTCATTTCAAATTATGGAAACTCAGAATATTATCCCTTAAGCAAAAGCATAAACTAGATTGTTCATGTAAATACATATAATTTCATGTTGGATGTGCTGAATTAAAGAGATCCCTGGTCTATGTTGTAACCTTTATCAGACTAGATGATGAATCTTAAACATCCCTGGATAGTCTTTGATCCATGCAAAAGAATTACCGTTCACTTACCTTTACCTCTCATTTTTACCCTTTCCTCACAAGCAAGCCTTTTGTCCTTTTATTCTTTGTGTAGTTTAGTATGAATTAGTGATTATACATTTGTGCCTATGAGAATTTATGGTCTGAATTTGGTAAAATGTCTTTTGACATGAATCTGCAAAGTATATTTTGGGGGCTGAAAATAAGAGAAGGGGAATAGGGTAATGGACTGTTGGTGAATTTTTCTTTTCTCTGATATCATGCAGGTCAGAGGCAGGCAGGTCAAGATTGATGGCCAGATCCTTAAATTGCTTATAAATTAGTGAAATTCAAAGAGAGGATGAGGTTCTGTCTTTATCCTCCCTCTAGTGTTTGTGACAGGCCGTTTTCCTTTCCCATGCCATCAATAAAGCAGACACATAAACCCTTCCTTGATGATTTCTGGGATACTTGGGACTCTTTCTCTGCTGATTTAAATCAAATGCATTGAGAAAGTGGTCAGGCATTCTACAATGATTTCAACAGCAGTGTAAGTGTAGTAAATCAGCAGACATCAGAGCAGGCAATGCGAGAATGAATTAAAATATTCTTAGAGATTTATCGTGTATGTGTGTGTGTGTGTGTGTGTGTGTGTGTGTGTGTGTGTGTGTGTGTGTGTGTTTGGGGGGAGAGAGAGAGAGAGAGAGAGAGAGAGAGAGAGAGAGAGAGAGAGAGAGAGAGAGAGGAATAGCTCCTAGTTTTAGAGACTGAGAAATCCAACCACTGCCTTCTTGAAGCAGAACTAGAGAAGTAACTGGTGTTATACAGTCTGAGTCTGAAAACCTGAGACTTCAGGAGCTGGTGGTGTAAGTCCTGAATTGAGTCCTAAAGCCCAAGATTCAGGAACCCCAGTTTCTAGGACAGAAAAGGTTAATGTCTTGCCTCAAACAGAGAGAGCATAGTCACCCTGCCTCTACCTAGTTGTTCTGTTCCAGGCATAGTGAGTAGATAAATGCACACTCATGAGGACAGTCCCCTCCACATATTCTACTGATTGAATGTAATCTCTTCCAGAGACATCCTCACAAACACACCAGAAATATTGCTTTTATCAGTTTTCTGGGCATCCTTCAACCTAGTAAGTTGACACATGATATTAATTACAAGTGCATAACAAAAACATAGGATAGAAAGATACCTACATAACAGAGAAAAGAGAAAAAGAAAATGGTGACTCATGTAAAGAGTTACATTTCCAGCCCAATATATGTGTTTAATGATAAATGGAATAGAAGTCACTGACATATTCTTATTATCATTAGGATTAAATCTTCTTAGTAAACATTAGCACATAATTAGCAAACAAGCCGTATATATGTATATATCTGAGCTTAGAATCTTTAACTAATGATCTCTAACACATTTTACAATCTGAACCTTTTCTCCCCTTGCAATTGTGTTTATTGAGAGAAAGTTGGTTCAGTTACATCAATGTTGTCACAAATGGAAATAGTCCATCATTTTTTTATAGCTGAGCAGTATTCCATTGTGTATGTGTGTGCCTATATGAGTTTCTCACCCATGCCTTTAACCTTGGACACTTATCTATTGTCAGTAAGCCTGCAATGGACATAGGAGTGGATATAAATCCCTTCAAATTAGTGATTTTGGTTCTTCAGATAGATATCTAAAGATGGATTTGCTAGATCATACAGTAGATCTACTTTTAATATTTTGAGAAACCTCCACTCATTTTTCCAGTCTATATTTCCACCAAGAGTGTAAAAGAGTTTTTTTTTCCTTCCATATGCCCACCAGAAACTTGTTGTTTCTGGTTTTTTTTTGATATGGATCATTCTCATGGATGTGAGATGGTATCTCATTGTGGTTTTGACTTGCATTTCCTTGATTATAAGTGATGATAAATTTTCATGTCCCTATTGACCACCTGTATGTCGTTGTTGGAGAAGTGTCTATTTAGCTCTCCTGCCCATTTTCTGATAGGCGTAATTGTTTCCTTTGTGTTGAGTTGCATGAGTTTTTTTTTTTTAAGATTTATTTATTTATGCATGCAAGAGCAGGGGTACAGGCCAGAGGTGCAGGGGAGGGGGCAAGAGGATTTGCCAGTGACAGAGTGGGGAGCAAACAGGCAGACTGACTGAAATACACTGCTAAGGGGAGCAGTCGGCTAGACAGGAGATGTCTGCTGCACCATGTGGGTAGCTCCCTGGCCAGGGATTGAACTTGTGCTCCAGTGGCTGCAGATTGCCTCATATTGCTCCGACTTAACCCCTTGTGCCACCAGGGAGGCCCCTGAGTTCTTTATATATCTTGGATATTATCCCTTTGTCAGATATATGATGTGCAAATATTTTCTACTATTCAATAGGGTGACTTTTTCTTTTACTTTTCTTTTACTGATTGACTGTTTCACTGTGCAGAAGCTTTTAATGTGAGGTAATCCCATTTGTTTATATTTGCTTTTGTTGGAGACAAATTCCCAAAGACATCTCTGAAGCCAATGTTGTGGACTGTTTTACCTATTTTTTCCTCAATGTATCATAAGTTCAGGTCTTATATCTGTGTCTCTAGTCCATATGGATTAATTTTTGAGTAAGGTGTAAGATGGTGATCTAGTTTCGTTCTTTTTCATTTGACTATCCAGTTTTTCCAGCACCTTTTGTTGAAGAGACTCTCACCAGTATATCCTCTTGGCTCATTTTTTATAAATCAATTGTTCATATATGGGTGGGTTTATTTCTGGACTTTTTACTCCATTCTATTGGTCTGTGTATCTGTTTTTTGTTTTTGTTTTGTTTTGTTTTGTTTTGTCAGGATGATTTTGGGATCTTTATCATATAAATTTCATTTTTATTTGTTCTATTTTGTTGAAGAATGCCATTGGAGCATTCTTATTATTCATGAGCAGGGGGTATTTTTCCTTTTTTTGAATTTGTTATATCTTCTATTTCTGTTAAAAATGTCTTACAGTTTTCATCGTATATGTCTTTCACTTCCTTTGTTAAATTTGCCTTAGGTATTTAATTATTTATGTTATTTTTATAAATGAGATTGTTTTCTTGATTTCTTTCACTTCTAATACATTGTGTGTATATAGAAATGCAAGTGATTTTTGCACATTGAAATTGTATCCTGTCACTTTACTGAATTGATTTATTATTTCAATTACCTTTTTACTGAGGTTTTATAGGTTTTCCATGTACATTGTCATGCCATCTGTAAATAGTTGATAATTTTACTTCTTTTCCCAATTCACTTTCCTTTTTTTTATCTTTCTAGCCTCCTATATGCTGTTGGATAGTAGTAGTGACAGTGAACATCCTTGTCTTGCATTAGATCTTAGTGGAAAAGTTTTCATTGTTTTATCATTGAGAATGATGTTGGCTGTAGAATTGTCATATAATATGGTCTCCATTAAGGAATGTTCCATCTATTCCAAGTTCTTGGAGAGTTTTTATCATAAATGAATGTTGAATCCATCAAATGCTTTATCTGCATCCATTGATATAATTGTGTGATTTTTATCTTGATTCGATGGGTGAATTACATTGATTGATTTTCAGATGCTTAACAATCCCTTGTCCCTGGAATAAATCCCACTTGGTCATGATGTGTGATCCTTTTGTTTTGTTTTTGAATTTAGCAGTAGCAACCTGGAAACTTTAGAGAAATCTAAGAAAGTATACTGGGGTGGAGGTAGGTAACAATACTGACACCCCACTCAGGCTACTGCCAACCAGGAAGCCTCCTGTTTCCAGGTTCTATTCACACTGTTTACTTTAGTTTCTGACTTTGCTCTGGACATGGGTCCAGAGGTCCTGCAAGGGGGAAGGGTGAGCATATACACAGTCTTTCCAAAGTCTGTGCTGAAAAAGCTATACATATGTGTGATATTCCTGGAGGTGTTGCACTCTTCCCCACTATGCAGTGAAGTAGGCACTAGAAACTCTTCCCCACTATGCAGTGAAGTAGGCACTAGAAACAGTGCCAGTTCTATATCTGCCCCTTGCTTGCCTCCCCAAGACAGCCACTTACAATTTGGGTAGTGCAGAGACTGTGGGAAGCCCTGAGACTCTCCTCACTGCTGAAACTAGTACCCAGCCACCTAGGTGTCCTTCACTGAACTGTAAAAGGCTGTGTTCTCACTGGGAATTAGGCATCTTCCTTCTCTGGGGCTGATGGAGAGTCTGGGGTCTAGGGTGAAAAGGGCTGGTATCCTTCCTGGTGGACTGGCACCATTCCTGACTTACTGTTTCTCAGTCTTTCCTACCCTTTCTAACGTTCCCTGTCCCTTTACCTTGCTAAGGCACTTGTCCTCACTTCCCCAGGTCTGTTCCAGATGTGGCTGTTCCCTCCAGGTGTTATCCTCAGTATCCCTGAAGCAAGCCACAACTCAAGGATCTGATCCGTCCACCATCTTCTCCCCTCCAAACCATAACCCTTTAAATAATGGCATTCTTTTCTCCCTTGAGCTCTATTTATCCTGTTTGGACACTAAATAGAATACTGGAATACTATATATTTCTTGCAACTTATAGCAATTGATGTAATATTGAGTGAAGATTGAATTATTTTGACAAGTTAATAGTTTTTTTTTCTTTATTTAGAGTTGTAAATGTACGTATGTATGTATGTATGCATGCATACACACACATACATATTCATATACCCATCATTTCTGGGAAGGAGCTGAAATATGAAAAAATATTATTCTCTCCCATTGTCATTTTCCCTGACTTTATGGTCTTTTCTCTATGAGCAATCAACTTTCTTCCTCTTCATGTTATCACATAAATATTGTTGTTTGTGAAGCAAAATATCAATGGCTTGATTCATATGTCCATGTATCAAATACCCTACACAAAACCACTTTCTAATACTGAAAACCAAGGAGAAACATTATTTCTTTCAGAAATTGCAGTCTGTTTCCTTGTGACTTTTCAGCAATGTCTGCATAGTTTCAGAAAAGTCCATAACCAGATTGGATTTTCCAAAAGAAGTTTTGTGGAAATGATGTATTCAGCTTCTTAGATCATAGAATAATAATTATCCTAGTAGGAAAATATATATTCACTACATTGAAGATAGTAGGCAGACAGTAATGTTATTCATTTTTTAAAGAGAGAGATGTTTCCTTGATTGAAATTATTTAGTCACACGCAAGTAGGTTGACTTTCTATAGGTAGAACTCATGACATTGACCCTGCCTCTCCTCTGTACTTACTCTTATACCCATATATGCAAAACATGTAAATGTGGGCACACATGTGCACACACATTATTTCAGTTTTTAACTCCTAGTAATTATTTTTGTGATTTTCTTGCCATAATTCAGCAAAATGTATTTCTGAAACAGTTTTTACTTCATAATGAATCCTCTTTTGTGAGAAAGAAGTGTCAAACCATAGAATCTATAATGGATATATGTAACCCAGTGAATTAAAAATCTAATTTCTTCCCTCTCATTGCATAAGCATCATAAATTTTGTAATCCCATTTAGTTCCGAATATTCATACTCCTTTGATTATGAGATTCTTTTTTCTGTAAAAGAAAAAAAAAATAAAGGTTCTATTTGTAGTAAAAGATGTTAGGGTGGGTCTACTTATTCAGAATCACTTCAGGTAATTTAATAATTTACATTTCTTTCATGCATGCTTGAAAAGTATACTCTGTTATAGTCAATAGATACTAAAGTCACTCACATCAAACCTTGCTTTCTCATTGCTTCTCCTGTGAATCAAGAATCTGAATCAAGAATTATCATATCTTAGAGGCTCAGACTGTGTAATTATACCAATTTTCAAGGCAGCTCAAATGGTTAGATAAAATGTATTTGAAAATCAGTATTTTGCACTGATCACTTGATTCAGTCTCATTAGATAGCATCACCTTATTCCCAGACATCAATTAATGCAATGGCTAGAGGTTGAATCTCTTTATATTCCTGGCTTTAGTTTGCCATCAAATTAGGTGCAAAAAAAATGAAGGACACAGAACAGTAGGCATGCGAAAAAAATTAAAATGATTACTGAATGTAATTATATGAAGGAATGGGAATAATTTGAAGCAAAAACTAAAATATGGCATCTCAAAGCAAAAATAACTCTATATAGGAGATTGAAGTCCTTTTTTTTTTTTTTTTTTCATATAACTCTGGATCTCTAAAAACAGGGTTTAGGGTAGACTGAGCTTGTATTCTCAGAAAACACCAAATGAGCCTTTTCTTTTACGAAGAGGAAATCAGGTCCCAGCAGGACCAAGATTTCAAAAACTAAAATAGACTGTAAAAGTTAGGTAATTCCCAACATGTTATGGCCAGAGTCAAAGCCAAGCATCTGCCTCAAGCAGGCTTTTTCATTTTCTGAAACTAGATAAGGTGTGGCCGTTCTGTTGTTCAAATTCTCCGAATAAAAGAGTTCTTCTTTGGCAACCCAATAAATTAAAAATAATTTTCTTAAGGTTACCTATTTACTAAGGTAAGGGAATATGGGGAGAAAGCTTAAGAACATAGACAAACTTTATTGAAACATTTTTTTTTAATTTTTCTTTCCAAAGATCTTTATTGAGAAGGCAAATAATTTCTTTTGAGCCTTACATATTCTCTCCCCTGTGTTTCCATTTTTTCCATTATGCTTATAATGCTGAGTACATTGTAGGTAATGAATTAAAAATATATTCTCACTTCCCTACAGGCATCCTACACATACAATCAGTCATCTATATGACACAGAATGTGTGCAATCCTCATGCAATTACGAATGTGGCTCAAAACTCTCACTTTCTGTCTGCCAGACCATAACATGCTCTTCAATCTGTCTAAACTCAGCTCACCACTCAGTTCTCTGGTTTGTTCTTCTTCACTGGCTAGTAACCAGCCTTGATTCTAACTCACTTCTTTTTTTTTTTTATTTTATATATATTTTACAACATTCTTCCTTTTTGTATAATGCATGCTTTCTCCTCTCAGGCATAGTCTCCCCAAAATTCCCACCTTCATTTTGTTATAGGACAGGGAGAGGGAAAGCCCAAACCCCGCAAACCTGCCTATTCTAAATGGGTTCTGCCATTCGCCGCATCAACACAAAACATAGGAGACTTTAATGGGAAGGAACTTTAATAAAACTAGGAAACAATACAGGTAAGGCAAAGAGTCTAGTTTCTAAATGAAGCACCCAAAGTCACCCATCCCCTCGTGGGTAAAAGTCCATCCATATGGGAATGGCCCAGAGCAAGGCCCCAAAGCCTGCCACAAGTCTAAAGCATCTTCCAGTGGGGACCCACAGAAAAGGGTCAGAAACAACCAGACAAGCCCGGAAGGAAAAGAGCAAAATCAACATCATGATAAAAGCTGCCATTATCACCTCCCCATGGGTCTCACCCACATCTGTGTCACCCTGTCCACGACCACAAGACAAGCGCAGTTTCTTCACGTGTCTCTAGGCTCCATGCGCCTCCTCCAGGTCTCCTGGCTCCATCCTGCTTCCTTCCTCAGTCTCTTCTGCAGCTTCTCCTCTCCCTGCTCAGCTCCATCCTCCCTTGGGAGGGGCAGGGAACCTCTCCCTTTCCTGGGGACCACCCTGTTACAATTTCACCCATGCAACATCACTATAGTCCCTTGTGTAAGAACACACTCCCTTCCTTGTTTTGATCCCTTGTGTCTCTGATTAACAGTTTCCTGTTAATTTTTTAAAATTTATTATAATTATCTTTTTCCTGGTCCCTTATTTGGTTCCCCTACATGTCTCTTATAAGTGAAACCATCTGATATCTTTTTTCCTTCTGGCTTATTTCACTGAGCATAAATGCTTCCAGCTCCATCCATGTTGCTGCAAATTACATGAGTTTTTTCTTTTTTGGTTGCTGAATAATGTTTCATTGTGTATATGTACCACATCTTCTTGATCCAGTCATCTATTTTTGGGCATTTGGGTTGTTTTCATATCTTACCTAATGTAAACAGTGCTTACTTCTTTTTACCAAGTACAGCCCGTGATCTCTCTAGCTCTTTCTTCAAACAGTTTGTCACCGAACACCTCACCTCAGACATCTGCTGAGAAATGGCAGTATAATAGCCGTGGGGTATGGGTAGTTGGCCAGGGTCTCATTTTCCTTTGTCTGGACCATGTTTTCCCATGGTTTTCTTAGCCCTAAAGGTGACTAGAATCTGTGGTAAAGGGAACCACAGGTCTGAGGGCCCAGGAAGCTGAGAATTCCTTTCTAGTGTCCATAGTCTGGAGAGTCCCACTCCTGCACAACAAGGGAAACAGTGGTTAGAAGGAACTGGAAACAGACAACATTTGACCAATTTGACCATTCACAGGCACTGGTGGGTTGATGTGTATGATGTCATGAGCTCCTCTTCCTCAGGAAAAAATGTACAGTATGTGGACTAAGGCTACAGCCCAGGGACTTTGCAAAATTTTGGAAACAGTGAAACCAGATTAAAATTGGAAAAAGAAAAGGCTGTCATATACAGTGTTATAAGCCAATGTTACTTTAATTAAAAAATGTTGCAGAAAAGATACCTGGTATACTTTGATGAGACTGACAGTGAATATTCTCCTAGGGCCTTAGGAATGGGGTAGTAACTTAGAAAATAAATGAGACAGTGAAGTTCTGTACATTGATATTCATGCTAATTTCACAAAGAATACAATTTCTTCCAAAGATTCAGCCAAGCTTTAATGAAATGAGTACTGTGCCATTCTTACTTAAGTTTCTTATAGTTCCTTGAGCATATCACTTAACTTTAAGCTTTAATTTCCCAGTATGAGCATAGAGCTGACAAATTGCTTTGCTTGTTTGGGGAACAAGGTAGACTAGATTGAGATGAGAGAAAAAATTTCTTTGTCAATGAACAATTTTTCTCTTGTTTAATGCTGAATATATTTATCTTTTGCATTTACTTTTTAAAAAACAGTAATATTTTAAATATCAAAATGTCATTCCTCTAAATTAGGCAGGCAAGCAGTTAGAGACAAAATTTAAATGAAAAGATAGTCATTATTTTTAAATGAAGTTAGAAAATAAAGAAGAGGAAATTCCAGATCAGCTTCACCACCTGGAGACAATTTCATATTTTATAAATTTGGAATTCTGGCAAAGCCCTGGGATCAGAGCCACTCAGGAACCTGGTTTCTTTATTGTACCAAACACAAGGTGTGAGGCCAATATTATCCTGAGGCAGAATCCTGTATTTACATAAACTCTGCCTCCTGGATAGTGTTTTTAGGGAAAAGCACTCACCCAGCATCCATACCTCATAGAAATCTTAAAAGCTGAGCATTTTAAGCAGAGTTTTTGTTTTCTTGCTGTCAAAGGCTTTCTGTACAACTTGATTTTATGGGAAGCAACACCATCCCTGGTGGGTATATTCTAGAACATGCTAGCTCAGTGAATGCCATCAAAAACCCTACTCAGGGGCTCCCTGATGGCGCAAGGGGTTAAGCACAGCACTGTGAAGGTACCCACAGCCTCTGCAACATGAGTTCAGTCCCCACTGGCTAGGGAGCTACCCACATGGCACAACAGACATCTCCTGTCTTGCCTGCTGCTCCCCTCAGCAGTGTGTTTCAGTAAATCCACCTGTTCTTCTCCCCACTTTGTCTCTGGTGAATCCTCTCATCCCCTGCACTCTGGCCTATGCCCCAGTTCTTCTACAAAATAAATAAATATTGTGGCCTCCCAGGTGGCTCAGCGGGTTGAGTGCAGCGCTGTGAAGCTGTCTGCAGCCACTGCAGCATGGGTTCAATTCCCGGCCAGGGAGATTCCCACATGGCGTGGCTGACCTCTCTTGTTGCGCCCGCTGCTCCCCTCAGCAGATATTTTTTTAATCTGCCTGTTCTGCTCCCCACTCTGTCTCTGGTGAATCCTCTCACCTTCCCATGCCTCTGACCTGTACCCCAGCTCTCGTATAAAAATAAACAAATCTTTTAAAATAAATACTAAAAAAAAAAAAAAAAAAAAAAAAAAAAAGACCAGTTCATTCAAGATAGCTTGAAGAGGCTATCCTTAGAAATAGTCATGGTCTCTACTCCTGGAGTTTTTCCTAATATCTAGGCTGGACCCTGAACATCCTCATTCCTCTCTTTCTACTATTGCTACTACTACGGGGTGATTCTATGAGTGATTAGGATTGGGAATTGCTGACTTACCCTATAATCTTAATGTCAGTTACCAGAATCCCCTTCACAGAGAAAGAATAACAGACATTCTTGCAAAGCCATAAAAACCCATCATGTCTTCTCGGAAGGTCAAATTTTCGACCTTTGGAGAGGCTGTATGGCATGGTCATCAAGAGCATGGAAACTGAATTCAAAAAGACTGTTCCAACCCTAGGCTTGTTAGTCATTATTTTTGTATTTCAGCGCATAACTCATTGTGTCTGAGAGCAATAAAACATTGTATAAATATGGGAAAATCCAATGAGAGAAGTTATTGATGCATTCGGCAATCTTTTACTGTTATTATGGATGCTGCCGGCCACTAGTGATATATCTGTTGGCTACTGCACATTCAAACATAACAAATGATCCCCAAACTCAGTGACTTACAACAATAAGCATTGTTTTACACTGGGAGAGGTACAGGTCATCTGTGATTTGGCTGAGTCTGTCAGAATCTCATCTAGAAGGATTTGATTCAGTATGCAGATCTTCTTGAGTATGGTCTTAGGCTCTGGATTGGGATCAGACCTGTTCCATAAGCACTTGTCTGGGGCCCAAAATCCAGGGTCAGTGGATACCTGGGGCATGCTTTTCTCATGGTGAGTCACTTATGTGCAAAAGCCAAGTCAAACTCACAAGCACATATAAGACCCCTGCCTGCATTTCCTTTGCTAAATTCCTATTAGTCGAAGCCAGTCACACAATCAGGGTCACATCATTTTGGAGGGAACACGGACTTCATCAACATGAGATCAGGGGCAGGAATAGTGGAAATATGTGGAAAATTAATTCAAACTAGTAAAAACTATAACAGTGAATCTCATTTAAGTAAAATGATGCTCTTTAACATCTCTTGTAAGACTACGATTTGCTAAATATTTCATATTGATTTTTTTAAATGTAGAATGGCAAGCCACCTTCACTTTCACCTAATGAGCACTGCCTTTAAATTTTTCTGTTTTGAGAAACACATTCATGTTATTATACTTCTTTCACAGGTGACTCAGAATAATTTGTATAGTATTAGGGCAACTGATTTCTTCTGGAATTGCCTTAAAATTCTTACAAACTTTAGAGATAGAGGAAAATATGGCAGAGGTGTGTATACCCAGCAAAAGGGTCCTATCCCTGGAAGAATGTTGGCAGGGAATTGAGTAGAGAGGATGGTCAGTTTGAGTAGATTAAATTCAAACATTTATTTCAAATTAAAGTTATCCTAGGTTTATACCAGGTAGAATTTAAAAGTGAGCCCAGGGGTCTCCCTGGTAGCACAAGAGGTTAAGACGCAACCTATGAAGCTATCTGCAGCCACTGCAGCACGAGTTCGATCCCCGGCCAGGGAGAATCCCACATGGTTCAGCAGACCTCCCCTGACTCACCCACTGCTCTCCTCAGCAGTGTATTTCAGTCGATCTGACTGTTCTGTTCCACACTCTGTCTCTGGTGAATCCTCTCAAACCGCCCCCCCACCCCGGCACCTCTGGCCTGTACCCCAGTTCTTGTATGCATAAATAAATAAATCTTAAAAAAAAAAGAAAAAGAGAAACAACTGCAGGCAAATGATGTTTAAGATAAATAAATAAATAAATAAAAGTGAGCCCAGAAAAACAAACAAAAAAAAAAAAAAAAGCAAGATTTGGTAAGGAAGTTAACAAAAGAGAAAGGTAGATCCTAAAGAAAAAAATAAAAAATAAAATCAAGACCTCATTCTATGTGAACTAAGGAGAAGTTGACCCTGATTAGTAAGTATTTGTTAGCATATAGGAGGTCCACCTACCTAGGAGTATTTAGAATATATAAAATATGGGTTTACGAGCTTTTATTTTAAAGAAAAAAATTATTAGCATACCAATACAATTGAAAATATATAAACAGTGAAAAGAAAATACAAAATTTCATAGGCACTGCTGGTTATCAGTAGTAAAGAAACACATAATGTACTAATAGTGCAGTGATTTTCTTCCAGAGGAAATTTAAAAAAAAAAATTATTTCATTGTGCTAAGAACATTTAACATGAGAGTTCTCCTCTTTTTTTAAATAATAAATTTTATTTTTATATTCCCCATACAATTGCAACCCCCCCCATTCTGACCCCAATCCCTCCCCTCCGGCCCCCCACCCCCCACAAACTGTCTCTGGTTCATAGTTTTTTGTTGATTTTGATTTTCACTTTCTTATAGTTATTCATTTTCCTGGTCCCTTATTTAAGTTTTCTAGATTCCTGCTGAGTGAGACCATCCGGTATTTTTCTTTTTCTTTCTGGCTTATTTCTCCTCTTAACAAATTTTTTAACTTTATATTATTGGTAACTATAGGTACATCCGAAAGAATTTTTAGTAGATGAATGTGGGATAAGCAGGGGGTGAAAAGCGTCGGGCTTTTCCCTACCTCCCAGTGCACATGCGCACTCAGCCAAACAGCGTGGCGCCGGTGGTGTGGTGTGCGTGGCGTGCGTGGCGTGGCGTGTGTGCGTGCATGCGTGCGTGGCGTGGCATGGCGTCCCGCAGTGCAGTGTGCTGTGGTGCCAAGGACGGAGGAGTGGTGTGGAGTGGAGTGGTGTGGAGTGGCGTGGAGTGGCAGGGCGCTGCGGAGCACGACGACAACGACTGCAAGCGGAGAGCGTGAAGACACCACCAGGCCTGCTAGAACCGGTAATGGACCCACCTGGTGTGGGTTGGTTGCGCGGCAATGAAGTGCCACAAATATCCAGCAGTGACAACAGTATGGGGTAAAGAACTGTGTAGGGGCAGGATGGCCACTGGGCAGGTTATCCATGATCCGAGCAGACGGGTAAAAGAGGAGTCCTGGAGCTCTCAGTGGCTTTCTCAGGCTTTACCTGTAGTGTGGCAAACAAGTACACTGCAGGCCGGGGGGGCGGGGTAGTGGTGAGGGAGAGCAGGAGGTCAGCAGGCCTCCAAGCCCCAGGCAAGTCTTCATTCTGGGCTTTTCTGGCTTCTTTCTCCCCGCCTCTCTCCTGCTGCTGCTTCTCTTGCTGACTCTCTCAATACCCCTCCCAAGGACCATAGAAGTAAATAAGACAGCTTACAACAATGTAACAACTGCAGGTGCCCCATCAGGCAGGGCAATCCTAATGGTGCGAGGGCAGAAAAGCCTGCAAACCATTTACCCTACAAATTGTCTCATAAATCCTCGGTAGAAACATGATTTGGTCCAGCATTTTTATACCAACGTTTGTCAATATTTGTAGAAACTTGAGATATGCATTACTTGTGTCTGGTATATATAGTATTGCATTCACAGATATTTATCCAAGAGAAAAAGCATTCACAATAAAAGCAAATTTCAAACAAAGTTAAACATTATCCATGAACAACAAAAAGTCAAGTGGGCATTTTGTTAAACCTTTAAGCCAAATTTGGACTGAACAAAACTTGCAACAAGGGCTTAAAGACACAGCACTAACAAGCTATAGCCAACCACTGCAGCACCTGTTGGATTAGATCCCTATCTGCCGAGGAGCAACCCACATGGTGCAGCAGACCTCTCCTGTCTTGCTTGCTATTCCCTCAGCAGTATATTTCAGTAGATCCACCTGTTATGTTCCCCACTCTGTCTCTGGTGAATCCTTGCTCCTATACCTGTTCCCCATCTGTATGTTTTCTTTGGAAAATTGCCAATTTAGTTGTTTTATTGGGCTATTTTTTCTTCTTGTTGAGTGGTATGAGTTTTTCTAAGTCTTGGATATCAGTCCCCAGTCAGGATGTACAAATATTTTCTCCCATTAAGTAGAAGGTCTGTTGGTGGTGGTGATAGTTTCTTTCACTGTGCAGCAGCTGTTTGATTTGACGTTGCCCCATTTGTTTATATTTCCTTTTTGTTTCTCTTGCTATTGGAGATGAATCCATAAAGACATCACTGAAGTCCATGCTGTGAAGTGTCTACCTTTTTTTTTCCTTCTATGTGTTCTATGGTGTGCTTCAATTCCACTCGGGTAGAGCCAGAGCACCAAGGTTTGTATGGTAGGTTGCTGCATCTGCCATAGTCTCTAAGCATTGCTCCTTACATAAATTTTATTGCTTCAAGTTGAATTTTCTCAGTGTCCCTCAGGCAAAGTCAACACTGGGCCCGATGTGCAAGAGGTTCTCTAGTTTCACCCCAAATCAAACGACCCTCTGTGATCAGTTCTCCTGTGGACGACTTTCAGATTATCCTCCCTATAGCAAGGCGGGAGGGGCTTCACACTGACACCATCTTTTCTTATGTCCCTATGCAATGTATTTTTTTAACGTGACATTCTGAAAGGTCACAGAGAAGTTAACATGTTTCAAAATGAAATAATATTGATATGTTGGGTTTATTTTTGGTGGAGGGTTGAGTTCAGAAGCATGTCATTTTTTTTTTCTTTGAAAATTGTTGCAAATATTTTTAAAATGGCGACTTGATTATACTTTGTGCACATACAAGATGGTGTAAAAGTGACATCCTTTTCGAAAATTATCATGAGGCATGTAAATCATTGACTTGAATTTTAATGAAGAGGTAAAACTAAGATCTCCTTTCCAGGTCTCTGTCAAGAAAAATTGCAATGGCCTTTCTAATTAATTATCATTGATATAAAGTATTTTGAAGTTGAAAAAGAAAAGAGAATAGCTGTAATTAATGCAAGTAATAGATAATACATTCATTAACATTATCATTTTGTGAAACATACTTTTTTTATTTTTTTAAACACTAAAGAGCAGAGAGAACATCTTACATATTTGTTTAATGCATTTAATGAAATCTTAATCTTTAGATTCACTCAGATCTGAAGCAACTAGCTTATAAATTAAAATGAGAACAGTAAACTGATAATTGATTAGTTCAATGTTTGTGAAGGCTATTGTGTACTTCTCAGCCAGAGGGATGCCAGGAGAATTTGCCTTCCATGTGTTTGGGGGTCCTCAGAGGGAACTATTTAATTAAACCATGAATAGTAAACTGAGTATGATTATTTAATTAAACCATGAATAGTAAACTGATAATGACTAAATCTTAAGTATCTACAGAAAAATCAGCAAAGGGTGATAAGGAGATGTAGGTACTTATATTCATTATAAATATATTGACTGTGGGAATAACATAGTTCCTTTCAAGATGATGAACAAAAAATATGTTAAAATCATCTCACTTCTACCTATCTCATATTTATTAAAAATGTTTAATTCAGATTTATAAATAGGTGACCAAGGACACATATGTTAAAGTAGAAATACATGGGGGTGGGAGCAAAACGATACTGTTTGCTACAAAAGCAAGCTAAGGTTGGCTGGGGGGTGTGTGTGTGTCCCTGCAATTGTGCACTAAGGGCTAATACTACATGAGCAATTTTGAGGTCATAAAGTAGGGACATTAAACATCTCTGGCACCTCTCTATCTATGTATCTATCTATGTGTTTATCTACCTATCTACCTACCTGTATAGCATCTTTCTATCTTAAAGTATAGAGTCTTCAGGTGCAGAGTGGTATGGAAAGCAGGCATTACCATTTCTCTCTGCCTACTCACTCTGCGCAATAGAATCCAGTCTTCTTTCTCATGCATTTTTTACACTAGGCTCTTTGAAATTAAATAGATTTTTCATTTGGTTGTGATGAGCTGGACATCGAAGACAGAAGTAACTTCTATCATATAGGCAGTCTAGTCTGTCGTTTTTATACCACAGACTTGATACCCAAATTTTCTAAGCAAATTCAGTTTTGTCAGTGAAGTGAGCACTGGATAGTGAGTAATAAGCCTCCACTTTCAAGTGAAGTTAAAAGGAAAAAAAAAAAAAAAAACAACAAAACAGAGGTCAAGTGTTATCTCAATGTTGCATCTTAGTGCTGTCTCTCTGATTCTTCTGAAGATTGTTATCTCACAAAAAGATGTTGCTATCTTACCTATTTTGCACCTCCCTCCTTAAATTTGCATCACAGAAGTAGGAATATATTTCATTTGTTAAAATCCCTAATGTTACTCAGAATAACACTGTTGTCCAGTATGAGAGACTCAAAAATTTTTGTGCTTAATAGTCATCAATTTTACCACTTCTCTTTTTCATCCAAGTAATTGTAGTTGTAATTAGGTTGAAATATGTTCTTCTTTGCTTATTTTCCAAGATTTACAATTTTGTCAATAACTTCAGCCTTCAGTGTCTTCATTTTACATCTCTAACTATGTGAGCAAATTTACATGGCTTGTCCTACTGCTGAAGTCGGGTCAACTCAGTTTTGCATGGCACTAAATCAGCACACTTCCCTGTATCCCATCTTTTCTCTGCATTTATTAAATACTAGTATCTGGATCAGATGACATGGCATACAGCAGTGGTCTGTGAACTGCACACTGCTGCTTAAATGGAAATAATGGCTGTAGAACAAAGAAAAATGTGTTCCTTGAAAATCAGCCAAGTCAGACCCCTCTCAACAACTTACATCAGCGTATTCCTGTCCAGCAATAATCTAAAACATTAAATTATAAAATCACCATTTACTGACTTAAACAAACTTTTCAATATATGTTCCTTTGAGTTCATTTCTTAGCTTTGGTATCTTAAAACATGTAAAGATTAAGCTATAGCTCTTTCTCTCAAGAGTTTAATATTCTGAAAGGACATCATTATTTGTTTTATTTATTTTCAACTAGGGTAATATTGGAGTTACCCTCTCAGGGTACCCCCGCCACCAACTCACCCATAGTCCATCACCTTCGATCACTGTGCTGCCTTCTCTCTTTAGTCTCTCCCCTTCCCTCCCCTCTGCCCTTTGCTGTCTCAGTTCTGTAGTTAGAGATCCAGGGTTCGCTTTTCAGTTTGCCTTAATCTGACTGTTAATTTAGTTACTTTGTATTCCATATATCAGTGACGCTGTTGTCATTTTGGAGTCTGTGGGTTTGGAGTGCGGGGTCCTTGGGCTCACTCAGGGAAAGGTGTCACCAGAGCTCCTGTTTCAGGAACAAGCGGCGAGTTTTCCAGGCCAGTTTCTCCACAGGCAGCGACATTAGTTATAGTTAAAGGGCAGGTTTATTAGGAAAGGGATGAAACAGTTAAAGACACTTGCACAGGCACAAGCAGGCGAAGAGATGCCCATGAGGGACAGGTTTGCCAAGAGAGGCCTGCATAGTTGCAAGGGGCGGCATTGATGGGTCACTGGCAGGCAGGAAGGCTGCTGCCCTGCAGAGGGAGAGAGTTGGTGAAAAGAGGCACCTACACAGTCACAGGTGGGCAGTGGGAGTGCTGCCCCAGCCAGTGCAGACACTGCACTGATACTGATACAGTTTTCTTCTGCTTGGGAGGGGCCACTCCTTGTGAGTTGGCTGCTAATTTTGGATAACTATGTAGAATTTGAAAGGGACCAGAGATTCTACAATGGGCTCAATCGCCATATCTTTACCTTTGGGGTCTGTTGGGCTCAGTCTCTGTATCTTTAACCTTGGGCCTGTGTTCTACACAGCAGTCTGATACCTGCTTGGAATTTATGCTTTGTAATCTAGGCTTCTACGCCTCAGGATACTAGTGTTGTCTGTGCCCCAGGATACTATACTAGTCTCCACAACTATGTGGATGGTTATGCTACTCTCTTCTACCCCCACCTCCTTGTGTGAGCCAGGTTTCTGGTCTTGGGGCCCCTCCTTTTTCCTTTTTTTTTTTTTTTTCTATTCTTGTCCTCATCAACACCATCCAATATTTATCTTTCTCCTTCTGACTTATTTCATTTTGCACTATCCTTTCAAGCTCCATCTATAATTTCTTTAAATATTGTCATGATAACAACACAAAACTTGAAGTCATATAAATATTAGAGGACAGAGACTGCATTTCAGGGATGAGAAGACACAGAAAGAGTTTTAAGAAGGGTTCCTTAAGGAAGTAGCTATTTCCTAAATCTTAAAGAAGTGGTATAATTTATAGTTGATCCCAAGATATCTAGTTCTAACCCTGAGATTTAGTGGAGTTTAACAAAAAGCCAATATTGTTTTTTTCTTTCAGGAACTGTGCAAGACACTGGCTATGCACAATGTACAGACACATTGTGCCCCCAAGAGGAGAGACAGACTCTTCAAAAATGACTGCAACTCAGTAAGTAAAAATAAGAACGTGAATATGGTGCTGTGTGGACAGAGAGAAGACAATGGATGATTATTGCTTGAGGAAGAACTAAGGAGTTAAAGAGGCATTTAAGATGAGCCTTACAGGATGAGTTGTAGCTTTTTTGGTGGCACAGAGTGGGGAACTATTTCAAAGAGGAAAGAGACACTGTGGAGACAGATACAAAGGCATGAAATTATATAGTTTGAGAAAACATACATATTAATGTTGGAGAGAATAACCAACAGGATTCTTCTTAGATTCAAATTAATATCAAGATTTACAAGAGTATCACAAGCCCCATCTGGCTTCAGCTACTCAGGAGTTAGGCCATGAGCATAGCATTATCAGGAGTTAGGCCATGAGCATAGCATTCCAACCACTCAGTGTGTGCTCACAGAAGAACATATATCTTTTCATACAGTTAACTAGCAACTGTATTTTGCCAACCCCCTTAATCTCCACCAGATGAAAGCTCAGGTAATGGGAGAAAACTTCTAATTTGCAGGTGTGTGCCTAGTTTAGAAACATCATCCCCCAAATAAACCAGTGTCTTTTAACCACTCCAGAGGATATATTCCAGGGCCTCTGCATACAATAAGCCAGGAGCAAGCGTTCCCACTTTATGGAATTTCAAACCTGTGACTTCACATCAAATTTTTATTATTGATACACAAAAATCTTAATCCTGATGCAATTTAATAATCAAGTGTTGTTTTTCCATAAGTAATGCTGCTTAAAATCACACTTGACAATCTACTTTTATCAAATTCTCTGGGGTGAAGACAATGTTAACCAAAGGTCAAATTCTCATTCAGAATGTAAATGAGTTTAGTCACCCATGTAGGGCACAGCTTCTCAAATTTTAGTTTGCAAACAAAGAATCTCCTTGTTAAACAATCATATTCCAGGGCCTAAACTTGACTTTATACATGTAATGAGAAGATAAAGTGCTTGCATATGTGAATATTAACACACGTCTGGCATATTCTGAAGCATCACATGGTTTGAGAACCACTGGAAATGTGTCCCTGGAAAACAAGATGAGGTAAGAAGTGGTTGAAATAATTTATTCATTCATCTAATGTGCATTTATTTAGTTATTTTACTAGATAATAGAGACAGGATTGTGAGGTGGCCTATGTTCTTGCATGTAGAATTTACAGTTTTAACTTAAAATAATGGGGAATTTTGTCTGAGGGAGCAAAATGATAGAATTACTCATTTGTTGTTTTTTTTTTTTTTTTAAATGACTCCATTATATGGTCAATTTCATCCAGTAGAGGTGAGAATGTCCTAACACTATTTGAGCAAGTGTATGTTGAAATAACTAAGTGGGTGGAAAGAAGCAGGAAGTGATAAAGCTCCCCCCACCCCAAAGCATTATCTGAGGTTGAGAAGTAAAATGGATCACAAAGATTTTAATATGCTTTATGTCTCCAAATCTGTCTCCTACCACTATCCCCTTAGCAGTTTGCTTTCTAACCAAACAGGTCTGTCTTTCATTCAACAGTGTCATTGTTTGCAACCATCACAGGCTGGGTGGCTTCACCTTTGGTTTTGGTGGTTTGAAAGAGAATTTTGGAGCCCTTGGAATCATTTTCACAGGTTTTAGTGGTAAGCAGGGGAAATAGGCCAGCAGGGAGACAGTAACTTGAGTCTCCTGCTAGCCTCTCTATGCTCTTTTCTCTGGACTTTCTCTGACATTGTTTGGTGGTCCTTTCCTCTCATAGCTGTGCTGTCTCTGAGTAACACCATTATAGCCCTGACTGCTAGGCTCAGGTGTGCACACTCCAAGATAAATGATGTCATTTTTGGAGTCTGTGAGTTTGGAGTGCAGGATCTTCAGTTCACTCTGCAAAAGTTGTCACCAAAGCTCCCATTTCAGCAGCACGCGGTGAGTTTCCCAGGCGAGTTTCTCCACAAGACAGAGACATTAGTTACATTTAAAGAGCAGGTTTATTAGGGAAGGGATGCAGGAATAAAGGAAACTTGCATTGACATAAGTGGTCAGGAAGAGCTGCCTGAAAGGGACAGGTTTGCTGAGCGAGGCCTGTATGGCCCCAGGAGGTCAGCAGGTCAGCATTGAGGAGAGCTGCCTCCTCTGAGGGAGGTCAGTGAAGAGAAGCCCCAGCCTGGTGTGGGTCATGGCAGGCAGAAGGCTGCTGCCCTGCAGAGGGAGAGAGTTGGTGGAAAGAGGCACCTGCATAGTCACAGGTGGGCAGTGGGATTGCTGCCCTGAGCCTGTGCAGAGACTGCACCCATATAGTCTTCGGTTTGGGAGGGGCTCACTCCTTGGAGCCTTTCAGTTAGTTGCTGATTTTGGATAACTGTGTAGAATCTGAACAGGACCAGAGATTCCACAATGGTTTCAATCTCCTTATCTTTACCTTTAGGGTCTGTTGGGCTCAATCTCTGTATCTTTACCTTTTGGCCTGTGCTCTAGACACTCCCTCCAGCAGTCTGATACCTGCTTGCATCTAATGCTTTGTAATCTGGACATTGCAGCCTAAGGATCTTGGTTTCCATACCTGTATCAATGGCTGTGTTAATCTCTTCTACTCCCCCCTCCTTGTGTGAGCCAGGTTTCTGGTCTTGTGGCACCTCCTTTTCAGTTTTTTTCTCTTCTTGTCCTCCATCAATGAGTACACACCCTTGTCCAGGTGGCCATAGTCAGGCACACATGCCCCATACCCACACACCTTCTGTGTTAACAAGATCAAGGCCCCAGGTGATAGCCACAGAGACTAGTGGTGTAAAAGCCTGATCGACTTCATTAGCCTTACAGCCATATTCCCTAAGTTATAAAGTCTTTGCACAAGCTTAGTCTTCTTTCTCTGGTAGCTTCACCATCATTGTGCATTATATATTATATATCCTTGACTCAGGGTATCCCTCCCTGACTACAGCTGGAGAAGTTCTCCTTATCAGATGTCCTTTTGGTAACTTCTAACTTTAGTTCATGGATCTCATGACAATGTTCCTTTACTTTAAGAATTCATTTACTTACAGTTTTCTCTAGATTGTAAGCTTGATGCAGGTGGGAAATGCACCCAGTTTTATGCCCATCCTTAGCACATAGTGACTACTTAGAGAATTATTTTGAATTTATTAATCAAAGGGTAAATGGATTTTTAATATCTCATAAATAATATGGAAGAACATTTTGGTAATGGTTGAGAAATGTAATTTGAGTCTGTGCATTAATTATCCTCAAGATAATATTTGAAAATGTTCAATTAATAGTGAAAAGAGGATGAGAGTAGATAAAAAGCTTTGAAAATGTTTATATTAAACTGAAAACTGTCTAATATGACCATGACCTTTGAGATTTTATATATCTAAAATGCAAAAAAATGAGTCACAAATAAGACTTACTACGTTTTAATGCTTTTTAAATTTTTTTAAAGATTTATTTATGTATGCATAAAAGAACTGGGGTACAGGCTAGAGGTGTGTGTCGGGGGGGGAGGTGGTGAGCGGATTCACCAGAGACAGAGTAGGGAACCAAACAGGCAGACTGACTGAAATACACTGCTGAGGGGAGCAGCGGGTGAAACAGGAGAGGTGTTCTGTGCCATGTGGGTAGCTCCTTGGCCGACCACAGATCAAACTTGTGCTGCAGAGGCTGTGGATAGCTTCACAGTGCTGTGCTTGACCTCTTGCACCACCAGGGAGGCCCAAGACTTACTATGTTTTTATAGTAGTGTTTTTTTTTTTTTTAAAGATTTATTTATTTATACAAGCATTGGGTACAGTCAGAAGCACGGGAGGGTGAGAGGATTCACCAGAGTCAGAGCAGGGAGCAGAACAGGCAGACTGATTGTAGGGGCAGGACTGGCACAGTGCAGGTTTTCTGATCCCATGCAGACCGGGTAAAGGAGGAGTCAGAGTCCTCAGTAGTTTTGCAGGTTTTTTATTGGGGTTCACCAGGTATATGGCAGGCAGGGGTGCTGGGTGGGGGGCTGGGAGGCTGGCAGGCCTCCCAGCCCCCAGCAAGTCTTCACTCTATCTGAGCTCTCTGGAGTTCGTTCTGCTGCTTCTCGGCTTCTCTTTCGGCTTCTGCTTCGGCTTCTACGGCTTCTACTGCTGCTGCTGCTGCTGCTGCTGGCATCCCCGTGACGCCGCCCTTAAAAGCACAGTCTTAACTCAGCTGAATCCCATCCACCCATGCCCACACCCTATTCCAGGTGCCCGCCATCAGGCATGCATTCAGGACAAGGATCCATCATCTATCCTGATGGTGGAAGGGCAGAAAAGCCTGATATTTTCTTTACCCTACACTGATGAAGTACACTGCTGAGGGGAACAGCGGGCACGGCAGGGGAGGTCTGTGTACCATGTGGGACCCTCCCTGGCAGCCAGGGATCGAACCAGCACGATAGAGGCTGCGGGCCGCTTCGCAGCCCAGCACTCAACCACTGTGCCTCCTTACTATGTTTTGAAGGAGAAATTCCTCTGGAAAATTATTTATGAATAAAGTGGGAATTACCCATTGGCCTTAATATCTTGGTGGAATGTTGACACTAGAAACTCTCTCATTTCTGGGCCTCCCTGGTGGCACAAGGGGTTAAGACACAGCTTATGAAGCTGTCTGCAGCCACTGCAGCATGAGTTCTATCCCCAGCCTGGGAGCTATACACATGGCACAGTAGACCCCCCTGGCTCTCCTGCTGCTCCCTTCAGCAGTGTATTTCAATCGATCCACCTGTCCTGTGCCCCACTTTGTCTCTGCTGACTCCTCTCCACCCCCCCACCCCCTTGCCTCTGGCCTATATCCCAGTTCTTGTATGTGTAAATAAATCTTAAAAAAAAAAGAAAAGAAACTCTCATTTAATACTAAAGACAGGATGGAAGAATAGGACGTAGCAGCCACTTACTACTTTTTTGCTGAAAAGCACTGCTTTCATAAACTCCCAGTCTTCACAAAAGAATAGCTGTGATCCCATCATCATCTTTTTGCAAATGAGGAAGAAAATGGACTTCAGAAAGTTAACTAATTTGCCCAATGTAGCATAGTAAAGCAAGTGAAAATAGTAGGTCCTTGAAGCAGTGTTTGCTAACTTTAACTTCTATATGTTTCCAATATATTAATTTTTAATACTACTTTCACATTTCCTGACCTTTCAAGATGCCCTTCACCTATAAGCTCAGGTGGTACTGTATTTTCCTTTTAATGCTCCTCCAAGATCAGAGTGGTTAAGCCTGAAAGGGTTTTCTCCTTCTTATAAATGGAAACATCCCCTAGGCTATAGTCTTTGCTTGGTGTTTTCTCAAAACAAATACACACCTGTCAGAGATCCTGCCCTCACTCAGATGAATCAGTGTCATTTCTTTGAGGGAAGGTGGAGTAATTTCGGTGCCTTTTTCTCATCACCTACTCTCTGCTCCAATTATTTCTAATTTGGAGGCCTCTCTTCCCATTCATTCCTCTCAGTTCAATCTTCTCTCCTTTGTGCAGGGTAAAGGATCATGGTTCCCATACTCATGTCAGGATGCCAAATTACAAGTTGGTAATTAAGGGAGCTCATTCACAAACAGGCATAATCATTCAATTATGTGAAAATCGGAACAATGATCGCTCTCCGTGATGCTAGCATCCTAAACCACATCAAAGAGGCCAGTATTTATTTCAGATCATTTTACCTTGACAACCGATCAATTTGAGCATCTTCCTATTCTGTGGGACAAACAAAGAGAATCTTTGTCTGCATTTCATGGCCATTTATCATTCCACTGACTTTCAGATTGCAAGGCTGAGATCAAAGGAAAGGGAGAAAAACAGTATTCTGTAGCCGAACTCAGAAAGATAATCATAACTCTGTTTTCTAATTGTTAACCGTCATGTCTACCTACTTCATATTGTGGATTAAACAAACACTGGGGCCACTAAGATAACTAAATCTCTTATATATTGTACAACAGATTCTATTAATGTCTTTGATTTTATTTTATTTTTTTTTTAAATCTTTTTTTTTTTAAGATTTATTATTTTTATTTATTTATACAAGCACTGGGTACAGTGAGAAGCGCAGGAGGGTGAGAGAATTCACCAGAGCCAGAGCGGGGAGCAGAGCAGGCAGAAGGACCGAAGTACACTGCTGAGGGGAGCAGCGGGCGGCAGGAGAGGTCTGCGCGCCATGTGGGACCCTCCTCTGGTAGCCGGGGAGCAGCAGGGGATCGAACCGGCGCTGCAGAGGCTGCAGGCAGCTTCGCAACCCAGCACTCAACCGCTGTGCCACTGGGGAGGCCCAAATGTCTTTGATTTTAGAATCAAAACAGTCCCCCGAATAATCAATCCAAGTGTAGTTTCCAATCCATATATATCCCCTAGGCTCTAAGGATATTTGCTGTGTGACTTGGTCGGTAGCTTTCCTTATCTGGGCCTAATTTTTCACACAAGTAGAATGAAGGAACAAGAACCTGATCATTTTTGAAGTTTTCATTAGCAAGTTAAAGACAGCTTTGATATTCAAGTGATGCACCAAATTAATTTACTTGTTATCATAACTGTTCTTTACACACAAAATTTGCAAATAATGTGTGTTATGAATATGAACACAGAATTTTTTCTACAGAGAATACATTCCTATAATATGGTTTTATTCCATGTAATATCATATCTATAAAATGTGAAATCTTCGAGTAAGGTCTAAAGTTTTAATTATTTATTTAACCATAAACTGCAAAAATACGTAGGACATGATATAAAAAGCCTTAACTCATCCCTTCAAACCCTCTCCTCTCTCCAGGGATAACACTTTCAACAAGTGAGCATGCATTCCATCACATTCCATTTTATGCACATACATATGAATGCTCGTGGCATTTACTTTTTGTTTTATATTAATGTGCTTGTACTTTGTTGGATTTTAAAAACTTTTCAGAATTTATTTTTGCATAAAAGAACTGGTGTATAAGCAAGTGCGGGGTATGAGAGGATTCGCCAGACATAGAGTGGGGGACAGAACAGGTGGATCTACTAAAACACACTGCTGAGGGGAGCAGCAGGCAAGACAAGGGAGGTCTGCTGTTGCGCCATGTGGGTCAGCAACCTGGCAGGGGATTGAATTCAGGCTGTAGTGGGTGGTAGTGCTGAGAATTAACCGCTAGGCTACCAGGGAGGCCCCATGTGCTTGTACTTTGTATATTATTTTGTTGACTCCTTTTTCTCCCCATTTAACAATGGAATTTGCAGTGCTTTGTACATCAGGACATATAAACATGTCAGTCATTCTCCTTATTACTGAATTTTAATTAATGACATAAAAGTACCACAGTTTAAGGTATCCTCCATCTGTTCATATTAATTTAGATAATTTTCTTTAATTTTTATAATGACAAAAATGGTGAAAAACATTTCCTTCCAATTTCAACTCTTGCTTTTTCGTCTTTTTATTTGCAGTAGCTTCCTGACATATATGGGTAGTGACTCATTATATACCTGATAATTTATTCATGGAAAGATATTATTATATGTTACCTAACAATGAACTTAGTTATAATAAGTCACTCTTTTACCTTTTACTTTATATTAGTAGGATCCAGGAGCTAGTATCATTACAAAAATGAGGAAGGGAAAATAATTGAAAGATTAAAAAGATTTATTGCATTTCTTCACCAGGGGAGAGGAGAAAGCGTAGCAGCCTCTTGTTTCAAATTTTTTTTTTTTTTTTTATAGAGGCATGCTTTATTTGTTTGCTGGTTGGTTTGTTTGTTTTGTTTATACATGCACTGGGTACAGTCAGAAGCGCGGGAGGGTGAGAGAATCCACCAGAGCCAGAGCGGGGAGCAGAGCAGGCAGAAGGACCGAAGTACACTGCTGAGGGGAGCAGCGGGCGGCAGGAGAGGTCTGCGCGCCATGTGGGACCCTCCTCTGGTGGCCGGGGAGCAGCCGGGGATCGAACCGGCGCCGCAGAGGCCTGGCGCAGCTTCGCAACCCAGCGCTCAACCGCTGCGCCACCGGGGAGGCCCTCTTGTTTCAAATTTTATCTTGTCTAGTCTTAACAAGATTAAAGGGGTTATAAATCTAGCAGGGGGCCTCCCCGGTGGCGCAGCGGTTGAGCGCTGGGTTGCGAAGCTGTCCGCAGCCTCTGCAGCGCCAGTTCGATCCCCGACTGCTCCCCAGCAACCGGAGGAGGGTCCCACATGGCGCGCAGACCTCTCCTGCCGCCCGCTGCTCCCCTTAGCAGTGTACTTCGGTCCTTCTGCCTGCTCTGCTCCCCGCTCTGGCTCTGGTGAATTCTCTCACCCTCCCACGCTTCTGACTGTACCCAGTGCTTGTATAAATAAATAAATAAATCTTTAAAAAAAAAAAAAAATTAAAAAACTTAAAAAAAAAATAAATAAATCTAGCAGGACTCAAAAGAATAAATGTCAATCAAGACACAATCCATCCATCTACTCTTTGCTTTATTGTTCATGGAAATGTTGCTCAAGCATTTGTCTTTTACTGGCCACTCTGCCAGATGATAAAAATTGAGCTTTATACAAAACTTGAAACATCATAAGTGAAGTAATCACACCTACTCTTGTTTTTATTGTTGTTTCCTAGTCTGAGGATTTTCAGTGGCCAAAATGGCCCCAGATGAATAGGAAGCTGAGTCTGACTGCCTGCCTGGGGGTTGAGAGCTGGAAAGGTTGGAACACAGGTGTAGGGACAGGAATGGACAGTGCAGGATCTATATGATTCCAGCAGACGGGGTAAAGGAGAGAGTCCTGGAGCCCTCAGCGGATTTGCAGGCTTTTATTGGGATTTACCAGGTACATAGCAGGCAGGGGTGCTGGTGTCTGGCAGGCCTCCCAGCCCCCTGGCAAGTCTTCCCTCTTATCTGGGCTCTTTGGTGTTCTCTGGTGCTTCTCTCTGCTTCTCTTGTGGTTCTGTTCCGTTCTGCTTCTGCTTCTCTGCCTCTCTCTGCTCTGCTTCTCTGCTTCTTCTATTCATTCTCTGCTTCTGCTGGCATCCCCATGACACCGCCCATAAAAGCCCAGTCTTAGCCCAGGTGAATCCCATCTACATATGCCCACACCCTATTCCAGGTGCCCGCAATCAGGCATGCATTCAGGACCACTGGGTTCCGTCCTCTATCCTAATGGTGGGAGGACAGAAAGGCCTGATACTTTTACCTTACCCTACAACAGGCATTTGTTTAATATCCAAAGTTAATCCATACATGGTTTCAGGAGCCCCCTGCATTATTAAAGTGTTTGCTTACTCTTTAAAATTCTTGCAATGTTGTGTCAGGCAAACCATTACACTGAGGAAGCTCTTGCAACATTGTGTTTTCAAGCTATTTTGGCAAAACATCAGGACCCTGTGGTCACCAAAGGAGGGAAGTGGTAGCCCCCAGAGACAAGGTTAGGTTAAAGAACATGCGCATAGAAGAAAATAGTGACCAAAAGTTCCCAACAGCTCATTATAATGTTAAAATCCCCATGTCTGGGCAAGGCTTGGCCACCATTTCCTGCACATGTATGTATGCTGAAGATGATCACCCACTGTGCAGATGCCAACAGAGGTACACCCAGAATGTATAGGGGGAGGAACTACATTGTTGCAATTCCCTGCCCTTTTCAAGAATAACTCAATATAATTTGTGTAGGTTAAGAAGAAATGTCAGGCTTTTCTGCCCTCCCGCCATCAGGACAGATGATGGATCCTTGCGGTCCTGAATGCATGCCTGATGGCGGGCACCTGGAATAGGGTGTGGGCCTAGGTAGATGGGATTCACCTGGGCTAAGACTGTGCTTTTTAAGGGCGGTGTCATGGGGATGCCAGCAGCAGAAGCCAAAACTGAAGCCGAAGAGAAGCCAAAGAGAAACTGAGAGAGAAGCTAGAGAAGCAGAAGCCGAAGCCAAGAGAAGGCCGGAGAGCCCGGATAGAGTGAAGACTTGCTGGGGGCTGGGAGGCCTGCCTGCCGTATGCCTGGATGCCTGGTAAATCCCAATAAAAGACCTGCATAAAACCAGAGGACTCTGACTCCTCCTTTACCCGTTCTGCTGGATCATAGAAAACCTGCTCAGTGGCCAGTCCTGACCCTTTACAATCTGTTCCTTTGTATCCCATTTTTTTTAGATTTATTTACACAAACAAGAACTGGGGTGTAATCCAGAGGTATGGGGGGTTAGCGGATTAACCAGAGAGAGTGGGGAGCAGAACAGGCAGATCTACTGAAAGGCACTGCTGAGGGGAACAGCAGGCGAGATAGGAGAGGTCTGCTGTGCCATGTGGGTTGCTTCCTGGCAAGGCCAGGGATCGAACCAGCGCTGCAGTGGCTGGCAATAGCTAGATAGCGCTGTCTTTAGTCCCTGTGCCACCAGGGAGGCCCATAATCTGTTCTTTCGGAGCCACAGCACACACCTTACAGGGACATGGCATAGCTCACGGAGGTGTAATCACAGTCACTGCAGTTTGCTTATTTGAACTCAATGGCTTTTTTTCCCAAAATGATGGAGTAGAAACAGTACACAGGCAGATTCTAAATGGTTCAAATCCTGCCTCTGTGTAGGGTAAAGAAAATGTCAGGCTTTTCTGCCCTTCCGCCATCAGGATAGATGATGGATTCTTATCCTGAATGCATGCCTGATAGCAGGCACCTGGAGTAAGGTGTGGGCATAGGTAGATGGGATTGAGCTGAGTACTGACTGTGCTTTTAAGGGCGGCATCACGGGGACGCCAGCAGCAGCAGCAGCAGGAGCAGCAGCAGGAGCAGCAGTAGAAGCCGAAGCCGAAAGAGAAGCCGAGAAGCAGCATAACCAATGCCAGGGAGCCCAGATAGAGTAAAGACTTGCTGGGGGCTGGGAGGCCTGCCAGCCTCCCAGCCCCCTAGCCAGCACCCCTGCCTGCCATATGCCTGGGTGAACCCCAAATAAAAGACCTGCAAAATCACTGAGGACTCTGACTCATCCTTAACCCGGTCTGCATGGGATCAGAAAACCTGCACTGTGCCCAGTTCCTGGCTTTACAATTGGCGTAGTCGGCAGGATCCATGCAGACGGGTATTGGAGCCCTCCAAAGACCTGGAGGGACTAAGGAGAACAGACTGCCTGTGATGACGCTGGAGGTGCCATGCCGGCACAGAAGGTGGACAATGTCCACGAGCTACAGGATGAGACCTGTCGTGAAGGAAACGCCCGAGAGGACCAGCCAACGACACCGGAAAGGACCAGCCAAGGACACCAGAAAGGACCAGCCAAGGACACCGGAAAGGACCAGCCAAGGACACCGGAAAGGACCAGCCAATGACCCCTGAGGCAGCAGGCCGTTGCTGATGCAGGGAGAGGTTAATGGACTTGAACTGATGGACTGATGGACTGGCAATGCCGCCAGAAGGCGGAGGACCTTGCAGGTTGATATGTTTTGGGACCCTGGGGGTGGAACAGTTTTGTTTGTAAACCCCAGGAGATGGGAATCTAGGGGTGGCCAGTGGGCCTAGATGGCCAAAAGCAGCCTGTTATGCCCAGCAGCCAGGTGGAGGAGAAAAGCCAATTAAGAAGGCAAAAGCTGGTACTGATGCTAAATTGAGAAGCCCTAAGCGGCTGTTAAGCAGCCTGGGTATGCTGAAGAACTGTGAGTCTCGTAAAATCACCTGTGGGTGATGCCCTGCTCATTCTTGAGTGAGGGTGAGGAGCTGAGGAACCTGTCCTTGGGGGACGGGTGGGGAACGTGGCTTGGGGTGGAGCCCAAGCCAAATGCAGAGTTTTGGTCCCCAACCCACGTGCTTGTGCAGTGGGTTGGCTTGAGTGCAGGGGTCTGTAAGTCGCATGGGTGGCTGTGAAGGCCGAGTGTTGGAGTGACTGCAGACAGAAACCCTGAGGATTGGCGATTACCCCCAACAGAATAAAATTGCCAATCCCAGAGCTAGTGCATCCTGGGGGTGGATGCTGTGTGTGGCTTGTAGCCGAGACTACAGCCAGAGAAGGCCAGGAAGCCTAACGGCTCCTGGTGTGATATAGTAGATGTGATTTCCCCTTCCTCGTATGAGCAGTGCCTTCGGCAGCAGATTTGGTGGCTCATCTGCTGGTACCAATAATTGTCTTTTGCACCTGGTTGGGGCCCTGCCTGGACTTATTTGTGTTCTGTTGTATTTTGTTGTGATGTATTTGCTTTTGTGGGCCATGGCTGCATTGTTTGTTTGATAAGAAAATTGTATATATATAGACTATATGGCAGAAAACCCTGAGGGGGTGGACTGTAGGGTAAAGAAAATGTCAGGCTTTTCTGCCCTTCCGCCATCAGGATAGATGATGGATTCTTATCCTGAATGCATGCCTGATGGCAGGCACCTGGAGTAAGGTGTGGGCATAGGTAGATGGGATTCAGCTGAGTACTGACTGTGCTTTTAAGGGCGGCATCACGGGGACGCCAGCCGCAGCAGCAGCAGTAGCAGCAGCAGGAGCAGCAGTAGAAGCCGAAGCCGAAAGAGAAGCCGAGAAGCAGCATAACCAACACCAGAGAGCCCAGATAGAGTAAAGACTTGCTGGGGGCTGGGAGGCTGGCAGGCCTCATGTGGCCATAGGTTTGGATGAAGATCTAGAAACCCCTCCCTTGTCTAGAGGGTCACCAGTGTCTGGACAAAAGGGATTGATTTATTTTTTTTTTTAATTTTTTTAAAAGATTTATTTTTGCTTACAAGATTTGGTACAGGCCAGAGGTGTAGGGGGGAGGGGGGAGAGGACTCACCAGAGACAGAGTAGGGAGCAGAACAGGCAGACTGACTGAAATATACTGCTAAGGGGAGCAGCAGGCGAGCCAGGAGAAGTCTGCTGTGCCATATGGGTAACTCTCTGGCTGGAGATTGAACGTGTGCTGCAGTGGCTACCAGTAGCTTGATAGGTTGCATCTTAAACCCTTGTGCCACCAGGGAGGCCCAGGAATTGATAATCTTTAAGTTAGCTTCTGAAAGTAAAGGAGGAATCAAAATGAAGGGAAAACCCTGCTAAAGAAGAGGCAAGAATGGGGGTAGGGGGAGGAGGCATTGGGGGAGGTGGCAGGGGCAGAGGAAAAAAAAAAAAAAAGAGGCAAGAATGACTGTTCTGTAGAAATCAAGACCCATGTGATGGCAAAAGCCTCAGACAAAGGAAGGGAAAGTCCTGCCATTATGATTCCCCTCTCACCCCAGTCCCCCCCATCCAGAGTGTCTGTTTCCAACCTTTACTGTCCTTTAATCACTCGTTGGTCATTTAATACTTTCCCCTTATGTCTGTGATGGCCATTTGCTAAGGCAGGACATGTTCTCAGTCGGCAGGAGGTTAGTCCTCTTCATTTCTTTAACTCAAAATGAGTTGTATCCCAATCTGATGTGTTTACTGTCAAGTTTCTCAGGACCAGTGATATTCAGATCAGCTCATTTGTTTTCTTTTGCTTTTATTTTTTCCACACTTTTTTGACAGGTGCCTGGAATAAAAAGCTTTTTATTTGAAAGCAGACAGCTTGGGTTTTAATCTGGCTTGTACGAGTTCTAAGTGGTTGATTTGGTACATTGCCTCACCTGAGTCACCACCTTCCATCTTCATACTACAATGCTAATGACTAATTTGCAGGGTTATTACAAGTCATAAATAGGATGAACAAGGTGAGGTATGTGGCGGAAAATACACAATTAGTATGTGATTGCTATATTTTTTTCTTTATAGTAAATGACTGAAACTGAATATGCTGAAAGGCCTCATGCACAAATTCGAGTTTGTTTTTACTACTCTTTATATAACCCTCTAATTTGTAGTTTATGCAGTATTCCTCTAAATGTCTTATAATCAAGACTTCAATGCATAATACTGATTGGAATAGAATTCCCTTCAGCTGGTCTTGGTAGAAATCAAAGCTAAAGAATAACACTTCTAGGAAAATTTTTGCATATGGATGAATTTGGTAGTTACTCTGGACCTTTTGACCCATTTCAGTCTCTCTGGGTGACAACCCTTAATTTTTAAAAATATCTTTGCTACTCAGCAGTAACATGATTCATATTTGGGAATCTTTCATAAGCCTTTTAAAACACTCTACCTCCATTCATAAGAGCAGAACATAAAATTTAAAGTCACAAATTAGTTGGAACTTGCATCTGAGCTTTTGTAGTCACTGAATAGTAAGCCCCTACCAATTCTTGCATGAAACACCCAGTTGTGTCTGAATAAAACAGGTGGTTGAGGGGGAGCAAAACCAAGAGCATACATTAAGTAGTTTTCAACAATAACCCATAGCTTTTGTTATAAGCATAGTATAAAATCTATTTGATTTTATAACCAGTGGTATTGAGATATAGTTACTTTATTACTTATGCTATCTGACTAACTACAGAGAACATTTTACAAATGAAGACATAGAGGCATTATAAAAAATGGAGAAAGTAAAGAGATTATAAAGAAATAGTTTGAAAACACTGCGGGGTGTTCAGTATGCTTTGAAAAGCATTGAAATGAAATGAGAGGAGTGCTGAGGAATGATTTCTTCATCTTTCTTCATCCTGGGTAAGTCCCACTCTGCCTTCATGAGACTTTCCTTTCAGAATCTACCCTATACTCCTAGTCTGCTGTAGGATCTCTTTCTCTAGTCCTTTGGTACCTGGGATTTCCTCCATTAAAATGCCCTCACAGTGGACTAGATGTATTGTGATAGTCTATTTACTCTTTGTCTCCAGTACTATATAATAAGCATCTTCAGAAGATTGTGTTCAGAACTACATCTCCATTGTGGAATATAAAATCGGTGCTCATCACACCTTTGTTAAAATGAGTCTAGTACAGATCCGTATAGTAAGCTGAAAGCATAAAGAAGTCATCAGAGCCTGGTACTTTACTATTCCCAAGGTTTATCCTCATCATGTGTCTTTTGATCATGCAACTAAATGCATCCAAGATCATAGTCAAAAGGTACTAACAGGATACAGGGAGATATACTCTCACCATGAGATCATATGCAGATTCTCTAGTTTTATTGTTGGAACAATGTGTGAATTTCCTATGAAGGACTCCTCTATATGCCTGTGTACAGAGGATTTGGGGCCAAAATAGGACTGCTATACGTAATTGCTGTTAAACTAAGATGTCGTTTCATTAGGAATAGAATTTAAATCGTAGTTAAGTAGAGGAACTAGATCAAAATATAGGAATTAGTACCAAGTAAGAGCAGATAAAGAGATATTTAAGGAAATTAATTCAGAGTCAGGAATCAACTCTAAATGTTAATCAGTGAAGCAGATGGATGGAGAGATGATGTCAGAGCCTGGCTTTTACAGATAACTCTGGATGTCACCACTGAAAATGGTTTGGCATGCATTAAGATTCCTGATGCTTGGTAAGGAGATGGATGGTGGAGGCTGGCTTAAGTAAACTGTGAGGTCAGGGAACTAGCAGGTGAGGCCAACTTGAAAAAGAGATGCAATTCAGTGCAATCACTAAGTGTTGTTACAGGGACTAGTGGCAAAATTTTCAGGACATGGAACAAAAAGTTAACCTGCAATGACGGATTGTGGAAGTTTTCACTAAAGTCAACAATATAACGTCTAAAAATGAGTGAAAGAACAACATATTAAATTTTAAAAGAGGGGGTGTGTGGATTAGAGAATGCTGGTGGTTCTATTTTAATGCTAAAAAATGTGAGTTTATCTATAAGATATGGAAGATTCTTTTTACAACCCAACAGATTGTGTCTATAAAAGTTTCTTAAGTAGTTTAACAATTTGGGTTTCCATTTTGACCTATGGAGGATTATATAAATAAGATGGATCCTTAAGAATGTTGATTTAATGGACTCGGCTATAACCCTTCATATATAGACAAAGAGTTTTCTAATTTAAAAAAGTGCAATCACATTTGTCATCTTTTTTTTTTTTTTTTTTGGCCCTCTCCCACTCTCCCCACAAGCCTTGTTAGGGAAGAGCAGGCAAAGACAATTATTTTTCATTTGGAGTTGAGGAAACCAAGGATCAAATAGTATAGTTTTTTTTTTTAACTTTTTTTTTAAGATTTATTTATTTATACAAGCACTGGGTACAGTCAGAAGCACGGGAGGGTGAAAGAATTCACCAGAGCCAGAGAGGGGAGCAGAACAGGCAGAAGGACCAAAGAACACTGCTGAGGGGAGCAGCAGGCACGGCAGGAGAGCTCTGCGCACCATGTGGGACCCTCACCAGTGGCCGGGAATTGAACTGGCGCAGCAGAGGCTGCGGGCAGCTTCGCAGCCCAGCGCTCAACCGCTGCGCCACTGGAGAGGCCCCAAAGACTATAGGTTTTGCCCACTTGAAATGTTCTGTTCTTCCTTGTGTGACATGATGCCTTTCCGTGGACCTCTGATGCATTTAAATACTTTGAATGAGAAAATTATATTCTTAGGAAAATTTAGTTGCCGTATCTTCTCCCAAGAATGATAATGTAATAAGGAAGTCAATAGCATAAATAAATCAAGTGGACCTTTCTTTGTATATATTACAACTTTTAATACAGGAAGCATAGGAGGTAGGTAATGATGTGTATTTTTCAACATGAAAAAACAATTGCATTCTAGCTAATTAAAACTCCTTTTTATCTCAAAAACCATATCATGTCTAAACAAGGGTCTCAAATAAGATGTAGCAAGAAAGAATCATTATTTCTAAACTAAGATTACTGCAAACCAAGAAGAGTTCCATGGAGGAAAGGGAGACTTGGATATGAATAATCAAGAGGAGATTCTAGCTAGAAGTTTTATGATGCTCCATTTGAGTTGAAAACAGAGCAGGGATTAACAAATCAGGTTTCTGCTCCCAATAGGAATCAAGGTATGACCCTAGGCAACTATTACCCCTAAACTTCAAATAAAGTGCTTGATGGGTTTTGTGTTAATTATCTTTCAGGACTTGCATTAGTTTCCTCCCATTGCCATAACAAATTCCCAGAAACCTGGTGACTTAAAACAACAAAAACTTATTTTCTCACAATTTTAGAGCCTAGAAGTTCAAAATCAGTTTCACTGAGTTGAAATCTAGGTGTCAGGTGGAGGCCATAAACCCTCTGAAGCTCCAGGGGAGAATTCAGCCCTTGTCTCTCCCAGGTTCCAGCGATTGAAGCGTTTCTTTGCTTGTGGGCCATGACTCCAGGTCTCTGCCTCCATTTTCACAGAGCCTTCTGGTGTTCTGGGTGTATCTCCCCTTTCTTTCTCTCTTTTAACAAGCTGTAGAAGTGATCCTTGAAAGTATAGCCTTTGTCTCTCAATCAAAATGTCACTTGTGATTGTAGAGATCTTACAGATAGTCAAGGATAATATCTTGATCTCAAAATATTTAGTTTTCTCATATATCTGGAGGACCATTAGCCAATCTACTACAGTACTGAAGATATTATTATTACATGGTTTAAATATATTTTAAGAGATAAGAAGACAGGGTCTTTAGCAACACTCTGTAAACTGCAAGCAAAGTAATGAACTTTTCTCATCTGTAAAATGGAAATAAAAGCAGAACCTATGCTATAGGCTTGTTAAGAGGGATTTAAAAGATAATACTTCCAAAGCATGCAGAATAGTGTTATCGCAAGCTAGGTGCCCAGAAAAACTTAACTTTTATTATAAGCTATTATAAACTATTACTATCTTCCACCAAGAAAAGGCTGTATATATTGAAAGATCTTGTCTACCAAAGACACTGCATGTATTCAGTAATATTTAATTTGATTCCTAATGTTTTATTAATCAAAGACATTTATCACTGCCTGTCAGAGCTGATTCAGCAGGAGATAACCAGTGTGACCACAAAGAGTTGACACAACTCCAGCCTAAAGAACATACATTTTACATTTTAACCAGTGTGTTCACAGCCTGAGCCAAAGTTCCAGCTCTGATAACACTTGTTGAAATAGTGACATTATCTGCCTTACCTCTAATAAGGAAATCAAACATTAGATTCCCTCTCCATAAATCCTTTACATTCTTAATTTAAGTATTCGTTCTTTCATTCTACATTTTCCACCACAACAATGGGGCCCATACTTCTCTGAGAACACAGCCCTTAGACAATGGCACCTTTAAGGAACCCATCAGAGTCTCTCCATCACAGTAGGAACTCTCTCTCTTCATCAGCCACCTCTGGAGTATGTGTGGGAAGAGAGGCCATCATGTGAAAGTTGTAATGTACAGCTTACTGCTGTCCTTTAAAATCACTGCATCTGGAAGCCAACTCAAGCAAGCTGAGTTATTAATCCCACTGAAATTTACTGCTGCGGGGACAGAGGAGAGGCTAAGCCATGGTCAGCTTCTAAGAGAGACAGAAATATGCTCCTTTTACATATTAGATGCAGAGGTGATCTAATTGCCAAATCCATCAATGTCCATCTGTGGCTGTTGTGATGAGATCTGGCTGACTCTTCAGCGTGGTTTACAGCCCTGTAACAACGCTCATTCTTCTGAGAGTCTGCAAGGTCCCCCTACCCTTACCCCTACTCCTAGGAGGTACACATAACCATGGAAATCAGTGCTATCAAAAGAAACTTATAAAGGTAAATGATTCCATTTCACAAGTGACTGCAGTAATTTCTCTCTGTGCACATATAAATGGAATTAAAATGGGAAATTTGTATTCAGTATGCTATATGTGCCTTTACCTCCTACTCTTAGATTAAATTATCTGTCTCTTCCATTTTCCATGACTGCAGACACCTACAAAACCCTAAAGTCTGATCCTTCAAAATAGAGAGGGGGTGGAACTCCTCTAAGTGAAATAGAGAAAAAGTGAGATACATTTACAGATTTATTCCATAATGTTTCAAATGCTTATGCAATGCTAAGCACTTAATACATATTTGATCATTCAAAATAAAAGTGATGATGAGGGAGTGATGCTGTCACTGGTAAAAATCTTAGAAAAACCATAGAAGGACCAAGATGCAGATCGCCGACCAAGGAATTGAACTCAGCTCATTTACACTCAGGAGTTTAGGCTCTTAAACTGTCAGTTATATCATCTTTTGAAATGCTGAGCTGCCAGTGAGCTATTTTTTTATTTTCCTTTCTGCTTTCTATTCTCTATGGATGCTGACAGTGACCTTCCATGTCTACTGGACTGACTCTAGGCAACTTCTTTCTCTGCCTCCTCAATAATTTCTTGTTTGAGTCTAGACACACCTGTTCCCTACTTCCCCAGAGTACAGGGCTGTAGCTACTACAAACAGATGAACGTTTATGACCTGTGACTTGTATTGACGTCTTGCCTGAGGATACTAACCCTGACAATCCTATTGTGAAGAGCACAGTGCAAAATGGAATTCATAATTCCACATTCAGATGTCTTGGGCGGCATTTTAGTGTGTTTTACTATACTTTTCCATTCAATATTTTATTAAATCTTACTGCACTGTAAAACAGATCAAAGACGGTATTGAAGAGACAGAAAAATGTATGTTTAGATCCCACAGGGGAATGCTATTTAGCCAGGAGTCTCAATATTTCATTAGTAAAATACCAATGATCACACACTTAATAGAATTGTTAAATGAATTAGATAAGAAAACATTTATGAAGCAGAGAGTACCATAACAAGAACATAGTAAGTGCTTAGTAACTCCTAGCTCTTTAAGAAATAGTTTTTTTCTTCTTTACAAAGCTTTATTTTTTAAAAATAAGTCCTTAATGTTTCTCAGCATTAAGTCATCCTTTTCTTTTTCATTTTCAAATCTGACTCTGATACTTGGCCCATAGCAGGTGCTCCATATGCGCTAGTGAAATTGAATTTCTGAGCGTTGTTTAGACTTTAAATGAATCTGTGGAAATTCTTTCTAATCTAAAAATCCTTGCCCTTATCTGAGATTAATTCCTTGGAAATTGCAGAGGGAAACAGGATGAGGGTGCAAGTAGAAAAGAAGAGAGAAAAAAGGATTATCTGTGAGATATTTATCTAAACAGTCTGGCGGTGAGAGTGGCAGGCTCTGGATGGTCTCCCAGTATGGGAGGGAAGATGAATGGTTTCTGGGGAACCCTGGTGCAGCTCCTTAAAAGGAGCTTGCTGTGGCCAGAGCTGGCCTTCTTGACCCTGTTTTAATGTAGGAGGAAGGATAGGGAGAATCATAAAAGGAACACACTCTCACACTCCCACAGTTGTTCCCCTGGATATATTGGATCTGTTAAGACAGACAGGATGTGAGGTTGCCTGCTGCAGTAAAAAGCACTTGAAATGCGACTTGGCTGCTGCAGCTCTGTGACCTCAGGTGCGTTATTTGGCTCTCTGAGTTCTTATATGAAAAATAAGAAAAACAACTTCTCCCTCTCAGGACGACTATGGTTGTTAAATAATACAAACTGCATTTAAGCTATTAACAAGGTTACACATCTATTTTGCCAGCAGCTGTAATCTGCTGGCATTACAGATATTTATTTTAGGCTAAATGTGAAGAGGTATTTTTTTTGCTTTCAGATGGTGATCCATTCATCTTTATTGAAAATTAGCTCTTATCTGAAGTATGGGTCAACATGTGTTCTGTGATAAATATATATGTTCCTGTCCTCTTGGTCAGATTTTATGGACCAAAAGAGGCTACTGATTTACTGATTTAAATTAAGTGATGCAGACTTTTCACTACCAAAATTGAGACTTGTGGCAAAGCTTTGTGTATGTATGGGGCACATGAGTGTTGTGTGGTGTGGTGCGTGTGCATGAATGTATGTGAGAGATAGAGAAGGAGGAAAGAAAGAAAATAAGAATTTAGAATAAACCTTTAATCCTTTTATTGGGAGCATACCCTAAAAAAATACTTTCACAAAAATCTCAGTCCCAGGTGCTGCTTCTGCAAAAGTTACTCTACTTCAATGGGCATGGAAATTACTTGCCTGAGATAGCCCACTCTAAGACTGATGTAGGTATCTTTGAAGTTGCACCACAGGAAAAGATCATTACAATTTTTAAAAATTGTGTTGTCTACAGAGTCAGACAAATTTGGGTAAATATATTCTATCAGTTAATAAATATTTGACCATAGAAAAGTTACTCAAACTCACATGCCTCAGTTTCCTTATCTGTAATAACTGTCTCACAGGGCTATTTGGAGAAAAGAGATAACACATGTAGAGATAGCATATCTTCCTGGATGCTTTGTATATTATGTAAATATAATCCAATCCAACCCAACCCAACATAACATGACATGGCATGACATGACAAAGATAACATATATTTGGGACCTCTGTGGTGATGCAAGGGGTTAAGCACAGCACTGTGAAGCTCTCTGCAGCACTAGCTCAATCCCCGGCCAGCCAGGGAGCAGCCCACATGGCGCAGCAGACCTCTCATGTCTTGCCCACTGCAGTGTATTTCAGTCAATCTGCCTGTTCTGTTCCCCACTCTCTCTGGTGAATCTTCTCACCCCCTGCACATCAGGCCTGTACCGCAGCTCTTGTATGCATAAATAAATATTGTTTTAAAAAATAAATATGTGACAAATTATTAAATTGTCTTTACGGTTTTAAATTTAGTGATAATTAATACCTAATGTTGCATTAGTTTTAGGCATACAACATACTGATTTGATATTTGTATGTATTACAAAATGGTCACTACAATAAGTCCAGTTAATATTCATCCCCAGATATAATTACAATTCTTTAGTGTGATGAAAAATATTAAGGTCTAGGGCCTCCCTGGTGGCGCAGAGTTGAGTGCTGGGTTGCGAAGCTGCCCACAGCCTCTGCAGCGCTGGTTTGATACCCGGCTGCCGGGCAAGGGTCCCACATGGAGCGCAGACCTCTCCTGCCGCCCACTGCTCCCTTCAGCAGTGTGCTTCGTCAGTCTGCCTGTTCTGCTCTCTGCTCTGGCTCTGGTGAATTCTCTCACCCTCCCGCACTTCTGACTGTACCCAGTGTTTGTATAAATAAATAAATAAATAAATAAATAAATATTTAAAAAAAAATTTTTAAGGTCTCTTCTTTTAGCAATTTTCAAATATGTAGTACAGTATTATTAACCATAGTCACCTTTAGTGTACATGGCATATTTATACTTATTTATTGTAAAATATTGAGTTTATATCTTTTGACCTCCTTTATACATTTTGCTCAGCTGCTACCTCTAATAACTTACTAAAATGTTCTCAATGGCTGAAGTTTTCTTTTTTCTATTGTCCATTTGTCCTTAGAATCCATATTTAAATAAAATCATAAGGTCTATCTTTTCTTTTTTTTAATAAATTTTATTTTTATATTCCCCATGCAATTGCAACCCCCTTATTTTGACCTCAATCCCTCCCCTCCTTACTTCCCACCTCCCATAGAGTGTCTCTGGTTCATAGTTGTTTGTTGATTTTGATTTTCACTTTCTTATAGTTATTCATTTTCCTGGTCTCTTATTTAAGTTTTCTAGATTCCTGCTATGAGTGAGACCATCCGGTATTTTTCTTCTTCTTTCTGGCTTATTTCGCTGAGCATGATCCCTTCAAGCGCCATCCATGTTGCTGCAAATTGTATGTGTTTATCTTTTTTGAATATTGAGTAATATTCCATGGTGTATATGTACCACATCTTCTTGATCCAGTCATCTGTTTTTGGGCATTTGGGCTGTTTCCAAAGCTTAGCTATTATAAACAGTGCTGCTATAAACATAGGGGTGCAGGTGCTCTTTGGAACTGATGTTTCTGTGTCCTTTGGGTAAATACCTAGGAGTGGAATTGCTGGATCATATGGAAGTTCCATCTTTAGTAGGTCAAGAAATCTCCACACAGCTCTCCTAGTGGTTGGACCAGTTTGCCCTCCCACCAACAGTGCAAGAGAGTTCCTTTTTCTCCACAAACTCGCCAACATTTGTTGTTGCTAGTTTTCTTAATATGTGCCATTCTCACTGGTGGAAGGTGGTATCTCATGGTAGTTTTGATTTGCATTTCCCTGATGTTGAACATTTTTTCATATGCCTGTTGGCCATTTGCATTTCCTTTTCAGAGAAGTTTCTTTTTAGCTCTTCTGCCCATTTTTTGACTGGAGTTTTTTTTGAGTCTCATCAGCTCTTTTTAGATTTTCGTGATCAGTCCTTTATCATTAGTGTAGTGTGCAAAAATGTTCTCCCAGTTGGTGGGGTTTCTCTTTATTTTGGTTATTGTCTCTCTTGCTGTGCAGAAGCTCTTTAATTGGATGTAGTCACAGCTGTTTATCTTTGACTTCACTATCACTGCTTTAGGTGATGTGTCTGTAAAGATGTCTTTGATGTGCATATCATGTAGTGTTTTGCCTGTATTTCTTTCTATATGTTTTATGGTTTCAGGTCTTATGTCTAGTTCTTTAATCCATTTTGAGTTGGTTTTTGTGTATGGTGTGAGGTAGTAGTCAAGCTTCATTCTTTTGCATGTAGTGACCCAGTTTTCCCAGCACCATTTATTGAACAAACTTTCTTTGCTCCAGTGCATATTCTTTGCTCCTTTGTCAAAGATTAGTTGACCATAAATCTGTGGATTTATTTCTGGATTTTCTATTCAATTCCATTGGTCTGTGTGTCTGTTCTTGTTACAATACCATGCAGTTTTGATGATTATGGCTTTGTACTATAGTTTGAAGTCTGGGAGTGTGATGCCTCCTTTCCCTTTTTTTTTTTTTTCAGGAGGGCTTTGGCTATTTGGGGTTCTGGTGATTCCATATGAATTTCATCAGTAATTGTTCTATTTCTTTGAAGAATGACATTGAAATTTTTATTCGAAAAGCATTGAATCTGTAGATTGCTTTTGGTAGGATGGCCATTTTAATAATGTTTATTCTTCCAATCCATGAGCAGGGGATGTCTTTCCATTTCTTTGTGTCTTCTTCTGTTTCTTTTAACAGTGTTTTATAGTTTCTTTGTATAGGTCCTTTACCTCTTTTGTTAGATTTATTTCCAAGTATTTGATTTTTTTTGTTTCGATAATAAAAGGGATTTTTTTTTATTTCGTCTTCTTCAGATTTATTGTTTGTGTATAGGAAGGCTACTGACTTTTTGTGTTGATTTTGTATCCTGCCACTTTACTGAACTGATGGATGAATTGAATTAGCTTTTCTGTGGAGTTTTTGGGGTTCTCTATATATATTATCATATCATCTGTGAATAGTGATAGTTTGACTTCTTCCTTCCCTATTTGGATTCCTTGTATGTATTTCTCTTGTCTTATTGCCCTGGCTAGGACTTCCAGTATTATATTGAAAAGCAGTGGTGAGAGTGGACATCCTTGTCTTGTTCCAGATCTTAATGGAAATGCTTTCAGCTTTTCACCATTGAGAATGATACTGGCTGTTGGCTTGTCATATATGGCCTTTATGATGTTGAGGTATGTTCCTTGTATCCCAAGAATTTCAAGGGCTTTTATCATGAATGGGTGTTGCACTTTGTCGAAAGCTTTCTCGGCATCTATTGATATTATCATATGTTTTTTTATATTTCTTTTTGTTGATGTGTTGGATAACGTTGATTGATTTTCGGATGTTGAACCATCCTTGTGTCCCTGGAATGAATCCTACTTGGTCGTGGTGAATTATCTTATGGATACATAGTTGGATTCTAATAGCTAAAATTTTATTGAGGATTTTTGCATCCGTGTTCATTAGGGAGATTGACCTGTAGTTTTCTTTTTTTGTGTTGTCCTTGTTTGGTTTTGGTATTAGTGTAATGTGGGCTTCATAGAATGCGTTTGGTATTACCCCTTCCTTCTCAATGTTTTGGAAGAGTTTGTGAAAGATAGGCACTAATTCATTTCTGAATGTTTGGTAGAATTCATTTGTAAATCCTTCAGGACCTGGGCTTTTGTTTTGGGGAGGTTTTTGATTACCTTTTCAATTTTGCTGCTTGTAATTGGTCTCTTTAGGTGTATTTCTGCTTTATCTAGCTTTGGGTGATTGTAGAGTTGTAGGAATTTGTCCATCTCCTCTAGATTGTTGAACTTGTTTCCATATAACTGTTCATAGTAGTTACTGATTATTCTTTTGATTTCTGCTGTGTCCGTTGTGATTTCTCCTCTTTCATTTGTGATCCTGTTTATTTGTGCTTTCTCCCTTTTTTCCTTTGCGAGCCTGGCTAGGGTTTTGTCTATTTTATTTATTTTTTTTGAAGAACCAGCTCATGGTTTCATTGATCTTTTGGATTGTTTTTTTTAGTTTTGATTTCATTTATTTCTGCTTTGGTTTTTATTATTTATTTTCTTCTACTGATTTTGGGTTTCTTTTGTTGTTCTTTTTCTAGATCTTTGAGCTTCGAAATTAGGTTGTTTTTTGAGTTCTTTCTTGTTTCTTGATGTGTGCCTCTATTGCTATATATTTTCCTCTTATTACTGCTTTTTCTGTATCCCATACATTTAGGAAATTGGTGTCCTCCTTGTCATTCAATTCAAAGATTTTTTTTTTTATTTTTTTTGATCTCCTCATTAGTCCAGTGGTCTTCCAGTAGCATGGGTTTCAATCTCCATGAGGTAGGAGAGTTCCTTGACTTCTTTTTATGGTTTATTTCTAGTTTGATGCCTTCAAGGTCAGAAAAGATGGTTGGTATGATTTCAATCTTGGTGTATCTGTTGATGTATGTCTTGTGTCCCAGATCCTGGAGAATGATCCATGTGCACTTGAGAAAAAATGTTTACACAGATTTTTGAGGGTTTAGTGTTCTATAGATGTCTGTTAAGCCCAAGCGCTCTAGATCCTTATTTAGAGCTTTAGTGTCTTCACTTATTTTTTGTCTCATTGATCTATCCATTGTTGATAGTGGTGTGTTGAAGTCTCCCACTACGTATGTGTTTTCTCTGATGTCTGTTTTCAGGGATGACAATAGTTGTCTGATATATTTTGGTGCACCTTCGTTTGGTGAATATATGTTAATGAGTGTTATTTCTTCTTGAAGTATTGTCCCCTTGATCATAATGTAGTGTCCGTTGGGGTCTCTTTTTATCTTTTTGAGTTTGAAATCAGTTTTATCTGATATAAGTATAGCTGTTCCTTCTTTCTTTTTTGGTCCATTTGCTTGTAGCATTGTTTTCCATCCTTTAACTTTGAGTCTGTTTTTATCTTTTGTAGCTAGATGTGTTTCCTGGAGACAGCGAAAAGTTGGATTTTGTTTCTTAATCCAGACTGTGACTCTGTGTCTTTTTATTGAAGAGTTTAGTCCATTTACATTTAGAGTTAATATTGATGTATTAGCATCTGTATTTGCCATTGTGTTTGTCTTTCCTTTGATTTTATTTATTCTTTTAATAACTTTTTTTTTTTTGGCCTTCTTTCATTGTTATTCATTCCACTGAGGTTCTGGCTTTAGGACTCCTTGTAGTTTTTTTTGAGTGGGTGTTTAGTCGTAATGAAATTACGAAGTTTCTGTTTATCTGGGAAGGTCCTTATTCTTTCTTCATAGAGGAAGGAGAGCTTCGTGGGATAGAGTATTCTTTTTGGCATCTATTTTCTTGGAGTCTGTTGACTATGTCCCTCCAATCTCTCCTTGCCCGTAGTGTTTCTTTGGAGAAGTCTGATGTCAGTCTGATTGGTTTTCCTTTGAATGTTACCTGTTTCTTCCCTCTTGTCAGGTTCATTATTTTTTCCTTGTCCTGGATTCTTGGGAGCTTTACTATTATGTGTCTTGCTGTATTTTTCCTTTTGTCGTGGAAGTTTGGTGTTGTTCTTGCTTCTCGTATATCAATTTTCAGCTCCTTCTTCACATTTGGGAAGTTCTCTTCAATTATTTCCTTGAATATTTTCTCTGTGCCTACATCTCTCTCCTCTCCTTCTGGGATTCCTATAGCTCTTATATTTCCTTTCCTCATGGAGTCACATAGTTCCTGAAATCTTTCTTCAGTCTTTTTCATTCATACTTCTCTTTCCTTTACTGTTTTGGTTCTTTTTATTTCTGTGTCTTCAAGAGTGCTTATTCATTCTTCCATTTCATCTATTCTGTTATCACTGCTTTTCCCAGAGTTCTTTAGCTCTTCCATTAATCCTTTAATCTCCTGCATTTCCTTCACTTCCCTCTTTAGGGACTCAGTTTCATTCTTCTGATCATTGATTATTTTCCCCTTATCATTGTTTTCCTTTATGACTTCTGTCAGATTTTTAATCATGGCAATTTTAAATTCTCTTTCTGAAAGGCTCAGAAGTTCTTCCAAGTTACTGCCATTGCATTCTGGTGGGTGGTTTTCTTTTTATGGTGTGCCTTTTTCCTGAGGAGTTGCTGGGTTGCATGTAATTTTTCTACTCCCTACTGCCTGTTTTCTAATTTGTCATATGCCTTGGGACAGTGTGTTGCTGGTACGGGTCGACATCTTTTTGGTGTGCTCTTTGTGGGGTTTGGGAACTGGCAGTCTAAACGAGTCAAATCCTGTTATGCCAGAAGTCTAATGAGGCAGTGGTACTTTGAGTATGTTAATTGTCGCTGTCCCAGAATATCTCCTCCTTCTGTGTTTAATTACAAAGGTGTGTCTGGAAGTCCCACAAACTTCCCTGGAGTTGGGGCATCTGGATTGCACTCTGCATTCCAAATCACTGGATCCCTCTCTGGTTTCCAACTTCCTGCCAGGCGGGACCAGGCTTGTGGGGTCCTTCAGCTCACCTCTGACTGCACAGGGAACCTTTCCCTCTGGTTCCACAGGGAGCCTTCTGCAAGTTTCAAGCAGTCTTTATTGAAGAAAGCTCCCTGTTCTAAAGTGGCTACACAGAGACACACTCTCCTGCACGCCCGGTCTGCCCCGGCAGTGGGTTCTTGCTCTCCTCTGAGCTCGTACTGCTGGCCAGAAGGGGCCTGTCATGGGCATACTTCCCAGCTCACCTCTGGCTCCTCCAGGAGCCTTCTGCTGGTTTCAAGCAGTCTTTACTGAAGAAAGGTCCCTGATTTAAAAATGGTGATGCGGGGACGCACTCCCCTGCGTGCCTGGTCTCTCAAGCAGTCTTTATTGAAGAAAGGTCCCTATTCTAAAATGGCAATTCGGAGACAGACTCACTCTCTTGCACACTGGATCTGCCCAGCCGTGGGTGCCCGCTCCCCCTCTGGGCTTGAACAGCTGGTCAGAAGGGACCTGGTTTGGGTGAACTTTCCAGCTCACCTCTGACTCCTCCGGGAGCCTTCTACCGGTTTCAAGCAGTCTTTACTGAAGAAAGGTCCCTATTCTAAAATGGCGATTCGGATACAGGCATGCTCTTCAGAGCACTCGGTCTGCCCCGGCCCTGGGTGCACACTCCCCCTCTGGGCTCAGACTGCTGGCCAGAAGGGGCATGGTGTGGACGAACTTCCCAGCTCACCTCTGGCTCCTCCGGGAACCTTCTGCAGGTTTCAAGCAGTTTTTAGTCTTTACTGAAGAAAGGTCCCTATTCTAGGGGATGTTGGTGATTTTTTTTTCTGGTCTCTAGGTGGCGCCAGAGATCTCTCCTAGTGTCCTTGGGGAGCTGGTTTTTTTTTTTTTACCCCGTGGGACTGGGGAACAGAGTGGGAGTGATGGGGAAAGCCTCAATGGTTTTGGGGTGCTGTATCTGCCTTGTGCCCCACCGTCGTGGGGAACCCACACCCTGAAATTTGTGCCCTGGGTCTCAGTTCCAAAGCCCTCAAGTCCAGGACGTGGGCTGTAGCCCAGTTCATTGTCCGTAGAAATGGTGCCTTTTGCACCCCGCTCCTGTTTCCGGGTGCCTGGTTTCTGATTACTCAGTGAGGGACATTCACCTCAGTGAGGGCCTCCACGCGTCTCCCTGCAAGCCTAGGTCGCAGGTGCAGGGACCTGGGCAGCCGTGATCTGCACAAGCTTACCAGCTGTATTGGGGCTGTGTGTAGGTCTCCGGGAGTCTTTGTTTTTCTCTAATGGCACCTGGAGCCGTTTGCTCACCTCCGTGGCAAATCCTGCAGGGTTCTCCACACTCCAGTTCACAGGGTGTGGTGGCTGAAATAGTTCCTCTCCACTCACAGTCCTGCTTTATGCGTAGTTTGTTCTTGTTGGTTGTTTTAGTTTTTTTGTTTTTTCCTCCTTTCTGTTGGTCGGAGAGTGCCAACTTTGTGGGTGGAGAAGGGTAGCGGGGTTCTGAGCTTTCCTCCCTTCTAGTCCTCTTTTATGGCAACTTTCTTCTTCCGGTAGTTTGCTGGAGTCGTCCGTTTATGTTCCATATCCTAGTTCTCACTGGGACCTGCCGCTTTTCCTCCCTATTTACTTTTTTTTTAAAGGCTTTACTTATTTGTTTGTTTGTTTGTTCATACAAGCACTGGGTACAGTCAGAAGTGCGGGAGGGTGAGAGAATTCACCAGAGCCAGAGCGGGGAGCAGAGCAGGCAGAAGGACGGAAGTACACTGCTGCAGGAGAGGTCTGCGCACTATGTGGGACCCTCCTCCGGTGGCCGGGGAGCAGCTGGGGATCAAACCGGCGCCACAAAGGCTGCAGGCAGCTTTGCAACCCAGCGCTTAACCACTGCGCCACCGGGGAGGCCCCTTATTAACTTTTTTTAAATGGGAGATCTTACTCACAGCGTTTCCTGGCCGACATGTTGATCCACCCCTAAGGTCTATCTTTTCCATTTGACTTATTCCAGTTAGCATAATGCCCTCAAGATTCATTTTGTCACAAATGGCAAGATTCCTTTATTTTCTTTTTTATGGCTAAATAATGTTCTGTTATATGTGATAAACACACAACAATTTATTAATTCATTGACAAACCCTTAGGTTGTTTCTATATCTTGGCTATTGCATGTAAATAATACTGTAAGAAACATGGGGGTGTACTTATCTTTTCGAAATTGTGCTTTCATTTTTTCTAGATAAATGCACAGATTTGCTGTATCATATGTAGTTGCATTTTTAATTTTTTGAGGGACTTCCATACTGTTTTTCCAAATTGACTGTACCAATATAGCTTCTCACAGGGCATAAGAGTTTCCTTTTCACCGCATCCTAATTTTAAATTGATAAATTTTTAAAACAATGTATTAATTATTATGTTTTTACTTATTCTCACTACTATTCTGTACATGATTCTAGCTCAATACTCAATAGTTTTTTTTTTTTTTTTCTTTCTGTACATGATTCTAGCTCAATAGTTCCACTTACAGGCCTCTGGGTGTATTTTTTTTTTTTTTTTGACATTTACAACTATGTCCTTCTAATTTATGGTTAAGCCAGAGTTAGAGAGTACTTTCAAAGTCAGTAGTTAAATGGAAACATTAGTGCAAACACAATTGGAAGAGACTAGTTGCCATGGTGATGCTTTTACCAAAGTAATGGAAAGGTAAGTTAAATGGCAAGGGAGCCTCACTGTAAAAAGTTGCCTTTATTTTTAACTGCCTGGAATGTGATGGGTAGAAGAGAACTCCCAAGTTTTGTTTAACATTTTTTATCCTTAAAATCTTTATTGTTTTTGAAGATTTATTCATTTATTTGTTTGTTTATTTATGCATACAAGTACAGGCTAGAGGTATGGAGGGTGAGAGGACTCACCAGAAACAGAGTGGGGACCAGAACAGACAGACTGGATGAAATACACTGCTGAGGGGAGCTGCGGGCAAGACAGGAGAGGTCTGCTGTGCCATGTGGGTTGCTCCCTGGCCGGCGATCGAACTTGTGCTGCAGTGGCTGCGGATAGCTTCATAGGTTGCGTCTTAACCCCTTGCACCACCAGGGAGGCCCAGAATCTTTATTTACAAAGAATATAATGTTTTTCAGCCATTGGTGTTTCTGCAGAAATGAGGTAGTATTATATGATGGCTTTTGAGTCAGATGTAGCTGGATTTGAACCCTAGTTATGCAATTTTTTGTTCTCAAGGTTTGTCCACATTCACTAACCTAGAATTTACTTTCCTCATATATAAAATGTGAAAAATTGTATCTGACTCAGACTTGTCTAATAATTTCATGAGCTAATTCATGTAAAGTAATTAGCACTTACTGAACAATGCAATGTGCTAGTTGTTATCATCAAACTGGAATCATCATTATTGTTATTTTTATAGTTTTCATTATCCTAATTACTTTAGAATTACAGAGCTTGGGCAGTCCTAAGGGATCATTTAATTAAATTCTGTCATCTTTATAGAGATCATTTGCCACATATCAGGCTATGGACTTGGCTCTGGTGACTTTATATGTGAAAAATTAGTAGCCTCTGGTCTTAGGGGACACTGTCTCCCCTTCACTTGTTAGAGAGCACATTAAACTAACTCTAGGTTGAGAAACCTTGGTTCTTCAGATGCCTGATCTATGTATAAATGCATTTCAAATTATAATTTTGTCCAGTGTTTCTAGGAAGTTTTGAGTAAACTAATATTTCAATGATAAGAGCTATGTGCCAGGTACCATGATAAGTACTTCCATGGCCATTACCTTGACTATATTATTGCAGCATTAAGACAAGTTTTTAATAATTTACAAATGAGAAAATGTTAGAAATATTAAGTAGTTTCATATTCTAAACAAAGATATTTTTTCACTGATGGACAGTTTGTCAAATATACACAATAGATATTCAAGAGATTCTGGCTCTGATAGTGCCATACTACAACTAGACTTGAGTTGATAACATTAAATAACCAAGTTCATGGACTTGAAAAATGGTAAGATCAGGCTACCAACCCACATTATCTTTACTCCAGTTCTGATGCAGTCTTCATTCTACCCAGGTATCACAAAGAACAAAGGGGATAAAAAAATTACTACTTAACTATGAGAATGACCTCTGGAGTGAGCAAAAGGGGTTCAAATTTCAGCACTACCACATGTTAGCATTGTAAATTTTAGCAAGCCAATACTAAAATTCATATACTAATATACCTAACACTTAGTACATTTAAAATGGTCAGGCATGCAAGGTGCTTAGCCTAATAGCTCATATATAATTTTCACTAAATAAATAATATTTATATTATTAAATGTAATATATTTTTACTAAGCTAAAAATGATGATGAATGTACAATGTGCTGGTATAGGAGGCATTTGATAAATGCAATAAAAAGAACACCTCTGTTAAAATGGCAGACACCAACCTATCATGTGTTTGCTTTGGAGGAGTTTCCTGGTTTTCTAATGGAAGATTAATCCCTGTCAAGGATTTGGAAGCTGATTAAATGAGCTCATCATTTTACCTAAGGAAGTCATTTCCTCTGCCCAGGCTTCCTGCTGAACTAGCACCTTTGAATGATACTCATGCAATATTTAACTGGTGTGGGCATTGAATACATTTAGTTCAAAATGACCTTTTCCTTAGGGCATATATAATCCAGCTAGAAATATTTATTTTCATATTCTGAGTCAACCCAATTACCAGTTAATCACAGTAGTTAATGACCTCTACCAATAGGTGTAAGCCATCTGAATAATTCTGCATATTTATTCTATAGTTTTAAATATTCTTAGCAAATATTTAATCTTAACCCCCTTCTGTATGTTTCAAAAGAGCAGTATTGATTGGGAGAGACAGATGTTTATCCAATAAGTCAATGTTATTATTATTACTGACTTTAAGTGTTCTCTGTACACTGTAAACTCATATGTGCACACCCACACATTCATACATACACACACTTTTACACCTACATTCATAAGTGCAAATTTTTAATTATAGAAAAAATGTTTTGCGTTTAGTAATATCCCCAGCATACATTAAAATTATGAATAGTATCATTTTTATCATGTGGCTCTTAAAATCTTAACATCTTCAAATGATTTCATGATTAATAATGGTATAAATACATTTGAAGGGGAAAAAAACTCACTGAATAAAAGAACTCACCAATAGCACTTTGGACTTGCCAAAAGTGTCCTCAGCATCTTAAATAAGATCTCACACATTCAAATTTAGAAAGATGAAAGAGGATAAATAATTCAGTAATAGCAATGATGTCATGTTTGTATATTTTCCCTCCATATCCCAAATGAGTCTAAAACAATACTAATAAAAAAAGACAAGCTGAGTGTTATTACTCTCAACGGAAAGAAACCAGGGCTCAGCTGATTTAAGGAAATTGACTGAAATTCCATATAGTGCATTAAAATGATATGAGTACTGGAGACAGAAAACCATTTCTAAAATTCCACATCAATTAATCAAGTGTCGGGTTACACTCTTATTTGGACCTCCATACACTTGTTACGTAAATCCCTAATATCTGACATGTACCATATCCATGATGCCAATCCAGATGACACTTCCAAATAACTTTGTAAAACCTTTGTACTCAAAACTAGTAAGTGAATTTTAAATGCAGTCTAATGTCTCAATGGTAGACTATAGTGGATCACACACTCAGAAACTGGTCTTGGTTTTTACTATGACCTTTATCTTCAGCCTCTTGATGTATTTTTGCCATTGCCACTGCTTCTTTGTAAAACTGTGTATCTCAACCTTGAATGACTAGCTAGTTTCAATAGTCATTGTACCCAAATAGGATGAAATGAAAATAAACCAGTAAGGTCAATTTCCATTTCAAATTTACCTATCATGGAGGTGAAAAATTTGAACTATGGAGCCAGTCTCTACTAAGATCAGTTATTAGAGTGCTTATTATTTACCAGTGATGGTAATGCCACTGCCCTGCCCTGATGCAGCTTTGCAGATGAACATAATGCTCAGGCATGAACTAAAAATGCAAAAATGAAAAATGATGTAAAAAATATCTAAAGTAAAATAAAAAAAAATTTTAAATGCAGTTGCCTCTGTGCTGCTTTGTAAATCCTTGAACTTGCCTGCTCTTTCCTTTATTAGTCATATTGGAGATATGGGAATGTATTACTTATTATTTCATCTTACATATTACTCCTTCAGAGATGGTAAATATTTATGCAAGCACACACACACACACACACACACACACACACACACGCACGCACGCTCGCACAACCAACCAGCACCAGGTAGATTCCAGTTACTTAGTTACTTGAGAATTTGTGACTATTTACAGAAGTGTAGAATATTCATTTATTCATTGTTGAATCAGTATGTGGAGATATAGCAGTCATCAGTATGCTAAAATTTTGTTTTTACAAAATTTGCAAACAAACAAAACTACTCAATCTATGGAATATTAATTGATTTATGTCATTAAAAATAGGGAAATACACAACCTACAACTCCTTATATTCTCTTTCATGGCCTTTAAACTGAACAGTGTTGGTTTAAGGGTAACATATTTCATTTTATTTCATTATATCATCATGTATTGGAAGGAACAATTTAGAGACCAGACCTCCTGAAATCATTATTCAAATTTTAGTCTGTTTAATTATTTTTGTATTCTCATTATGTTTTTGGAATTTTCTCAATCAGAAAAAAACAATAGTAAACTGGCTTGAAAGTATTGATGTAATACCTGGAATGTGTCTCTATAAGTAAATGACCTTTAGGTGCAAATATTGTTGAGAGAATCTATTTCTTGATAAACATTAAAATTATAATAAATTGATGGCAGGATTTTATTTAATTTAGGAATAATTATCTTACCTAGTACAAGAAAGAATAATTTTGAGTTATAACAAGTAGGAATAGATATTCTACAGAGGCAGCGATGTAAGGGAACAGTGACATACCAGTTGGACAGTCAAATACATTTTTAAGAATCCTAAGGATTTAGGGCCTCCCTGGTGTGGCGCAAGGGATTAAGCACCGCACTATAAAGCAATCCACAGCCTCTGCAGTGTGAGTTTGATCCCCGGCCGGCCAGGGAGCTACACACATGTCACAGCAGACCTCTCCTGTCTTGTCCGCTGCTCTCCTCAGCAGTGTATTTCAGTCAGTCTGCCTGTTCTGCTCCCCACTCTGTCTCTGGTGGATCCTCTCACCCTTGCATCTCTGGCCTGTACCCCAGCTCTTGTATGCATAAATAAATCTTAAAAAAAAAAAGAATCCTAAGGATTTGCATGTTTTTTAAATTATTATTTTTAAATGAAATTCCATTTGTTTTACATCCCTGTTAATATTCTGACAGTATAGGAGTTCGCCCCTCAGGTGTGTCACTGGAGCTCTTCTGCCACCAGAAGACCCATAGTCCTTCAGTACAGTCCATTACACTCTCCTCCTCTCCTGCTCCTCCTGGGTGTCTGAGGTCTGTCTTCAGCTTTCCAGGGTTGGTTTTAAAGTTTGTCTTTGTCTGACCATTTGTTTGGTTTCTCTATATTCCACAAATACTACATATCTGGTATTTATCTTTCTCCTTCTGGCTTACTTCTCTTGGCATAATCCCTTTTAGCGCCGTCCATTTTGCCACAAATGGTGTGTTATCTCTTTCCATCATTAAATAGTATTCCATTGTGTGTGTGTGTGTGTGTGTGTATGTATATATATATGCACACCACAACCTCTAGAACTGCTAAGGATTTAACAGGAAAAAAAAAAGACATCATCAAGATCCTGTCCCATTGATTTCTAAACATTAAGGCTCTAACATCAGACTCAAGAGAACTGTTGATATTAAAGACAAGAACACTTCAAGATAAGTAAGTTGTTTGTATCATCCCATTTTGGCTTTTGTATTACATAGCTGTGTACCCTTGAGTTGTTAACCTAATGTTTCTCATGCACTGGCCTCTCAGCAAGGGACCATTCTAAGCAAGCTTCCAACCTTTGACTATAGATGCTCCAGTATGGTGAACCCTAGGCCTGATTGTATCAAACTAATGGTGGTGTTTCCTAAAATAATATACTCTGTATATTTATTCCTTTGTTCATACATAAAACACCTTTTCCTTCTCCCATCTTTTTATTGATCAAGTTAACTCCTAATCATCCTTAATTCCATAATTTGTTTCATCTCCTTCTGGAAGTCTTACCTGAATTTGAATTCCTTGACACATTCACTAATGTAATGTTGGCTAAATGTGTTGAAAGTGTTTATTCAATAAATATTCTTATTTCAATGTCATTGAGCTATTCTGTCATGCTGTAGTTAGGCATTTTAATGTTAAGTAAATGGTCACATCCCCCAAAGTGATACTAGTATTTAAAGCCAGTCCTTAAAACTCTCCAGTAACTGTCCAGGACCTACAATACCACAGAGGAATGATTTGGTCAACTCTGATTCTTCATGCATTGTGATGTTAATTTTGCCTTAATTAGAATACCCCATTATGTCAGCTCTGTCTCCTTTGTTTGTAATGATAAATCACACATCCATAAATAACACAAAAATACATGAAAGTGAATAGTTAACTAAAATATTAGAATATTGGATTTTATTAATATTGTTTACTTTTTAATTCATTATGAGTTTGTCTTGGGTAATGAATGCAGTGTGAAATTAAAGTCTATACTACTGTTACATGCACATGCATAGACATTACTTGAAAAATAATTCTACAGAAACAGAGTAACAAAGTTAAATTGAAAGGGGGAATAAGGCCTAACATCTTATATAAATGAATGACTTTGGAATAACTACACAGTGCACTGATATTTAATATGTTACAGACGTATGTATTCTATTTGTATGTGCTATTGCTTGAACAGAAACATTTGACATAATTCCTCCCTCAAGGTCTGCAAGGTTTTTAAAATTTTCATGTTACGATGAATTTCTCAGCTCAAGCAATGGTATGAAGAAAAAATGGCTAAGGTAAAAAAAAATTTAATCTTCTGCTAGAGTCAAAGTTGTCTTTATTTATCAGTTATTTTATGTCCTCAAATAGGTCATTTTGTCCTACAGAGCACTTGGTTGGCTTCTGCATATAGAGGTGGGGGGGACACAATGAAAGTTACGAACTCTTTGAGTATCTGGATATTTCAAAAACCCTATTAATGAGAAGACAATAAAAATTACCAAATTGTTAATTAATTTTAATAAGAAATATGAACAACTAGAGACATGTATAGATAAATGCATTCATGGGATAAATATTATTATCACGTTTTTTTAAAATATATGCATGTATGTATATCTATATTTATTTATAATTAAACCAAAGCAAATGTATGAACATGCTATTATGTTTATATCTACAGATCTATCCATCCTTTGTAGAAATTGAATTTAGGAGGTAGATTTATGGTTACTGATTTTTTTCCTTATACTTATTCTAGTTAATTTACAATTAGTTTGCATTAGTTGCATAATTAGCTATTTTTAAACTATACAGCACTGTGAGGAATTATGCATCATCTAATTTCATTTAAACATTTTAATTCCCTAGGAGTTCTTAGACACTATCAAATTTAACCCTAAGTATTGCTTTGTTAGGTCAACTTTTTAGTCTTCCTCTTAATAAGTGATTAACAATTTGACTAAGACTGATATCTACTAAGCAACTCTTATTCCTGCATTTGCCAAATAAATGTAATCCAATACACAAGGAATTTATTTCTTCTAACTTCAGGAAAAAAATTGAAGATATGAATAAAATTCCCCTCATACCTTTTTACTACTCAAATATAAGCCCCCATCATTTATTGTTTGTATCACTGTAATCATCATTAATATCTTGCCCATTTCTGATTCCTTTTAACCATTAATCACATACGAGCCTACGCGACTATTCTTGGAGACACCACCATGGCTTATATTTCAAGACTAATATTTTAATACTTTTCTCCACGTGGTATAGTGTTCCTCTGAAATACTATATAACTTGATCCTTCATTTTACTCGTTTAATTTGTGGCAGACAATCCAACATATCTAAAATATCCCAATCAATGTTATATGTATTAATTTCACAGTCATTTATTTTCTCCATTATGTGTTTGTTGACTTATACACTATACTTAATTGTTGATTACTTCTATTTTTCCTATTTGATGTAATTTAATTATTCTTATATAAAGGAACTTACGTGTTTTGATTTTCAGCACAACATCTGGCATGTCCCTAGTAAGGAAACCATCAGTGTTAAATAATTCACTAGAAAAACTAACATTATTTGTTGCTTTTAAGTCCCAAAGCAATATATGACTCACAATGTGCTTAATCTTTGTAATTCCCCATATGAAGTAAACCTCATTAGTTCTTTGTTATAAATGATGGAATTTGCTGCCAAGAGTACTAACTCATTCTGATTTATTAGTTGGGTGGAAAAACTAGATTTAGAATCCATAACCTGTGGTTCCTGATATCTTCCTCCAGATCTTTATGTGTTACCTCAATTAGGATTAAGGATGATGCTCCTAATTTCCTAAAGCAAATGGTAAGGTAGCCCAGGAATTTAAAATTCACTGAGAATTCCATTATCTCTGTAATAGGTTTACAGTTTTCACCAAGTAGCCAAAGAGTAAATGTTTCCATCTTTACATGAAAATTAAGAATCATGAAAAAAATGTTTCTTAATGTTGCTCAGTTTAGCCTAAAGATGTTGCAGGGAGTCCAGTAATTTGTTTGGTCTCTCCAATTTCCATAGCAACAGTTTACCAGTCTGCGGGGTTTTTGTTTGTTTGTTTGTTTGTTTGTTTTAATTTTGCAGAAGAACAACTCTTTTTTTTTTTTTTTAAGATTTATTTATTTATTTATTTATACAAGCACTGGGTACAGTCAGAAGCGCGGGAGGGTGAGAGAATTCACCAGAGCCAGAGCGAGCGGGGAGCAGAACAGGCAGAAGGACCAAAGTACACTGCTGAGGGGAGCAGCGGGCAGCAGGAAAGGTCTGTGCGCCATGTGGGACCCTCCTCCAGAGGCCGGGGAGCAGCCGGGGATGGAACCGGCGCTGCAGAGGCTGCGGGCAGCTTCTCAACCCAGCGCTCAACCGCTGCTCCACCGGGGAGGCCCAGAAGAACAACTCTTTTTCTTAGTATTCACCTGAAATTTAGTGGGCATTTTTGTTTGCTTGTTAGTTTGCGTTTACTCAGATTAATAGCAAAATAGCTTACATTACTTTGGCATTTCTGAAGTCCAAGCCCCAGATAGATTTGTTTTTATTCTATGTCAAATAATAAGCACATAAAATGGATACACATTAGCACATAAAATCAAATTTTATTCTGTTCGTCTGTATCTTTAATTTGATTATCAATTGGTATCTTGGAAGAGGGACCAAGACTATACATAGACCTCTCCTGTCTCTCTCCCTGCTCTGCTCAGCAGTGCTTTTGGTTCATCTGCCTGTTCTGCTTCCTGCTCTGTCTCTGGTGAATTCTCTCACCCTTCTGCACCTCTGGCCTGCACCCCATTTCTTGCATAAAAAAATAAAAAAAATCTTTAAAAAAAAAAAAAGAAAATGTCTCAAAGTTTATTTAAAAAAAAAAATTGTTAAGGACCACTGCTGGGACACTAAGTCTAGATTCAACTATGGTCTTTGCTGTTGTATTCCTTTTTTAAATTTTTGTTATTGTTGCTGTGTCCCTAAGATGATAAGGTTCTGATCTCCCACATGTTCCCTCAGCATACTGTAATTGTTAAATTGAATCATATTCCCTAAATTCTCAACATTCATGGGTGATTTCACACCCATAATAAGGCTCATCAGTGCCACAAACCTATACCAATATCTACATCTCTATCACATATATACATTTACATCTGTATTATCTTTCTATATCTGTATTTGTATCTATAGCCAGATTTATATCTACAATATAGATATACATATATTCTAAAATTCTTTTTTTTTTAATTTAATATTTATTTATTTATTTATTTATTTATTTATTTATTTATTTATACAAGCATTGGGTACAGTCAGAAGCGCGGGAGGGTGAAAGAATTCACCAGAGCCAGAGTGGGGGGCAGAGAAGGTAGAAGGACCGAAGTACACTGCTGAGGGGAGCAGCGGGCGGCAGGAGAGGTCTGCACACCATGTGGGACCCTCCTCCGGTGGTCGGGGAGCAGCCAGGGATCGAACTGGCGCTACAGAGGCTGCAGGCAGCTTTGCAAACCAGCGCTCAACCGCTGCGCCACCGGGGAGGCCCGGATATACATATATTCTAAACGTTGTGTATATGCACATGCACAGAATTTGTGTTTCACTCCCTTCTTGTTACCATTCACTAGTGTACCTGCAAAAATCCCTTTACTCTCTTTTTACTTTCTTGACTGTCATGCCCTTTATATGCCTTCCCAAATTCAGTGCTGATCCAGATGTCAAATAACATTGTTTTTCTTTTTTTTTAAATTCATGTCACTTATGTTTTACAATATTTCACTGGACCAAGACAGTTGTATAAAATATTCACCATTCCTCTGTTGTAATCATCCAGAAGCATCTGTTTCTCAACTCCCCATTCCTCAGCAGTCTATTCTTTTTTTACTACTGAGTAGTAGTCCACTGTCTGAAATACCACAATTTAGTCATTCTTCCATTGATAGGAGTTCTTTCTATTTTTTTCGTGTAATTATTCATGTTACCATGAACATTAAGAAAATAAGTCTGTTTGGACAAATGTATTCAGTTCTCCTGGGAAAATTCCTAGAAGTTTAATTCTAGGATCACAAAGTGAATATAGTTTAATGTATGGGAATAATTCAAGTGTTGCAAATTGGTGGACCATTTCACATTCAATTCCTACCAGCAACACATGTGTTCCAATTTCTACACATATCTTAGACAATACTAGTTGTTGTCAGTTTTAAGTTTTATTCATTTGAGTGTGTGTAGACAAATCTCATTTTGATATCAATTTATAGTGTTTTGGATAACTATAAATACTGAATATGTTTTCATGTATTTATTGGCCATTTCAGTATCTTTTGTGAAGTTTCTGTATAACCTGTTTGCCCATTCTTATTGTGTTTTCAGTGGTGCCATTATAAGAACAAAATATTTTAATGTGGTTCAATTTCTATTGATTCTTTTTCCCCTTCTACGGCATATGTTTTTGTTTTCCTGTGTCAAAAATTTCAGCCTATCCCAATTAAATAAATATATTTATGACATCTTCTTGAAATTTTACACAATTTTAGCTTTTATGTTTAGAGCTTTGTATCATTTCAAGGCATAGAAGAAATTTTAAATTATATTAGCCAATCAAAAAGTCAGTCTGGAAAGGCTACATTTTATGTTTCCAACTCTTCATGACATTCTGGAAAAGGCAAAAATGTGGAGACAATGAAAATATCAGTATTTCCCAAGTATTGAGAGAGAGAGAGAGAGAAATAAACAGGAGGAGCACAGGGGATATTTAAAACAGTGAAATTATTCTGCATGATACTGTAATGTTAGACACATGTCATTACACAGCTGTCAAACACCATAAAATGTGCAATATGCTTGAATATATTTTGTAAAATGCCTATTCAATGACCTACCACTTCTCTTTCATCCTCCACCCCCCCTTTCATTTTTAAATTGGATAATATCATTGTTTATTATTAATTTATGAGATTTTTATATATGCTCTAGGTTTGTCCCCTATGCCAAACTTCTATTTTGTAAATGCATTAGCTTACATGGTTGCTTCCATTTTCATCTCTAGAGATAACTTTTGATATAAGTTGAAATTTTTATTTCTAATGTAGTTAACTTTATTAAACTTGTACTCCATGATTAGTATTGTTTGTGTTAGCATTTTTTCCTGTGCCAAGTAGTAAATTTATTAAATTATATGTTGCATTCTATAATTTTTATTGTCCCACCTTTCACATTTAGATTTATAGAGCATCTGGGACTGATTTTGTTTATGGTGTAGTCGGAGTATAAATTCATTTTTCTGCTGTGGATATAGAAGTGCATGTTTACTACTAATTGAAAATACATGCATTTTCCCAGAGCCCTGAGTGTTGTATTTGCCATAATTCATGCTCCTTTACCTAAGTGGATGTGCTTGTAGCCGTTTTACATACTACTTAGAGCAGGTTTACATACTATTCCACTTTTTATTCATCTCACATTGGATCAGTGTTGACCATGGGCTTAATTTACATGTCACTTTATTGCCCTGATATCTGGTCATTTATCTACTATGTTGTACTTTCAGAGGAGCTTGACTGTTGAGATCCATTTCATTTATATATAAAATGCAGTAGATTAAAAAAAAAAGCATGCAAAATAAAACATTAAAACTTTTTTTTTAGGATTTATTTATGCATAAAAGAACTGGGATACAGGCCAGAGGTGTGAGAGGTTGAGAGCATTCACCGGAGACAGAGTGTGGAGCAGAACAGGCAGACTGACTAAAATACACTGCTGAGGGAACAGCGGGTGAGATAGGAGAGGTCTGCTGTGCCATGTGTGTCAGCTCCCTGGGGACCGAACTTGTGCTGTAGTGGCTGCTGATAGCTTTATATTGCTGAAACTTAACCCTTGTGCCACCAGGGAGGCCCCAAAACATTAAAATTCTTGCCGATTATTTATAATTAAAGAATAGATTATTCCATTCTATTATATATTTATTAATATTTATTTAGGTTTTACTGTCTTATATACTGTGTAAAAATTATATATCTCACATTTCCCTCTTTATTTGCTGGTATGTTGATACTATCATTAAATATTTATTTGTCTTTATAGTCTAATCATTTTGCTAGTGTAGAAAAATGTAGTATGCAATTGGATATATATTATCATCCTTAATTAACATATTAACATATATTCTATGATTTTTGAAAGTTTTCACATAAACAATTATGGGTATTTTTATTCCTTCCTTTCCTATCCTTATATAAGGTTTTTCCCTTTATTTTTCTTATACATTAAATGTGTGTTATATATGTATAATCAAATATGCATATAATACATCACCTGATATATTATGTGCATGCCATATATTATATATATAATATTTAAATCCTTGTCTGAAGTCTGTTCAGGGCACTGAAACACCATAACACAGTCTGGGTAGCTTATAAACAAGATAACTTTATTTCTCAGATGGGATCTGAGGTGATGGGGCAGCATGGTTAAGTGAGGACCCTTTTCTGAGTTTTAGATTTCTTGTGTCTTCATGGGGTAGAAGGGCTAGTGAATTGAGTAAGAGGACTAATATTACCCTTTCATAAGGAGTCCACCTACTAGTATAACATCTAGGGGTTAGGATTTCAACCTGAATTTTCGGGGGACACAAACCTTTAAAACTCTTCTATTATAATTTTCATTAAGCAAGCATAATAATAGTGAAATTATTTTCTTATTCCTGATCTCTGGGGCAAGTGTCTAATAATTAACAAAGTAAAATGTTGTCTTAAACATTTTTAGAATCTCTTTATAAGATTAAGTTCCTTCTATTTCTAGTTCATAGAGAGTTCATATTATAAATGGGTGAGGAATTTGGAATTTATAAAAGACTTATGTCATAGCTCCTTTATTCTTTAGTGGGGTGAATTACATTAATGGAAGGACAAATGTTAAGCCAACCTAACATTCAGAAACAATCTCCGCTTGAATCTGGTATGTCCTTTTTTAAAATAATAGTGTTTTTTGTTAAGGTTTTATTTATTTACCTTAGTGTAGAAGAACTGAGGTACAAGCCAGAGATTCAGGGATGAACGAATTAACCAGAGAAAAGTGAGGAGCAGAACAGGCAGATCTACTGAAATATAGTACTAGGGAAGCAGCAGGTGAGACAGGAGAGGTCTGCTGGGCCATAAAAGGGTTATTTCTCTGGCTGGGGATAAAACTCAAGCCTAAGTGGTGATACTTAACCCATAGGCTACCAGGTAGGCCCTTTTAGTGTTTGTTTTAAAATGTTTTATTACGACCTTTTCATTTAAGTACATGCAAGAGATTGCCTTGCAAGCTTCCTTTCTTTACATTTCTTTGGCCTTGGGCCTCCTTGGTGGTGCAGGCAGTTGAGCACCGCACCATGAAGCTGTCCACAGCCTCTGCAGCACGGGTTCAATCCTGGCTGGTCGGCGAGAATCCCACATAGTAAAGCAGACCTCTCCTGTCTCGCCCACTGTTCCCCTCAGCAGTGTATTTTGTCACTCTGCCTGTTCTACTCTCTGCTCTGGCTCTGATAAATTCTCTCACCCTCCCGCGCCTCTGACTGTACCCAGTGCTTGTATAAATAAATAAATAAATCTTTAAAAAAATATATAATATCACTATAACAGATATAACATTCTCAGATTTTAAAAGTTCTATTTGTGTCCATTTGGCATTTATGTTTTTAATATTTATCCAAATTTTCAAATGAATTGTCATAATATTGTTAATAAAATATTTTGGTTTTTAATACATGTAGAATTCTAGTGATTTTCACATTCTTGACAGCAGTAATTTGTATTTCCTCTTCCTTTCACACCCACTCTCAATCCAACTTTCTACATAATATATATTGGGTCTTGCTTTATTTTCATCGTTTATTTCTTTCTAATACATTTAGCAGACATTCAGATTGCTATTTTGATTTATTTATGTTTCATTCATTCTTTAAAATTTATATTACTTAGTTTCTCAATATCTGGGGATTTTCTAAGTACATTTTAATTGATATTTAAATTAATTCTATTGTGTTTAGGGCATTATGCATTATTTTAATCCTTGAGCGTTTGTTCAGATTTCATTTTATGGTATAGCATATGGTCAATTTTAATAATTCTCTATATAAACTTGAAAATATTGAGTATGTGCAGTTATTCTTTGCAGCTTTTAATATATGCTACTTGGGTTAAATCTGTTAATCATTTTGTAAACTATTGAATGTACTTAATTTTTATGATCATTCTATTAATATTGCATAGAGATATGTCAGTATGTTTTTCTGAGAGTCTGGGTGTTTCTATTTCTCCTTTTTTATGAATTATTTTATTTTATATAATTCTTACATCATTTTTCATTTTTGCATAATTTATGCATTTTCATTTTGGTTACATTCCCCATACAATTCCCACCCCCTTTTTCTAACCCTAATCCCTCTTCTCATCCCCCCACCCCCTACTGTAGTGTGTCTCTGGTCTCTGGTTGCTTGATGATTTTGATTTTTACTTTATTGCAATTAGTCTTTTTCCTGGTCCCTTATTTAGGTTTTCTAAATTCCTGCCATGAGTGAGACCATCTGGTATTTTTCATTTTCTTTCTGGCTCCTTTTGCTGAGCATGATCCCTCCCAGCTCCATCCCTGTTGCTGCAAATTGCATGAGTTTATGTTTTTTGATTGCTGAGTAATGTTCCATTGTGTATATGTACCATATCTTCTTGATCTAGTCATCTATTTTTGGGCATTTGGGTTGTTTCCATTGCTTAGCTATTGTGAATAGTGCTGCTATAAACATAGGGGTGCAGGTGCTCTTTTTTTTTTTAAATTTTCAGAACTTTTATTAGAACCTACTCTAAGATAACAGTATCTGATTTTATAGACATCATCCCATGGTGAACATGTTTGATAAATGAAAGCAAATTGGACATCTAGGTCATTATTTTTGCAGACTAAGCATTAAGATAACTACTCAGAATGCTACAGATAATGACAAACACTAACTTGCTCAGTATTCATATAAGCCATGTTGTTTATCTCCTAATATTTAAAACAGTAGAATTAGTGACTGTAGTTCTCATGTATTTTAATTAACAGTACCTTACTGAAATAACTAAGGTTTGGACAGTTTTACGGACTTTCCAAATTAGTGTAATATATGGAAAGAAAAAGCAAAACGTGAAAACAGAACATGGTAAGTTATTAAAGGAAAATGAAATAAAGAAAAAAGGAGGGAAGTAAAGTATCTCCATGGTAGGGCAATCAAACAAGTCTCTAGATATTTGATTGGAAGAAAACATAGCTATGAATTTCACAAACAAAAACTTGATAAATTCAAAGCAATACAAATGTTTTTAAATATAAAGGCTGAGTTGAAACTAAAAAGGTCTATACACTGTTACTTTGGGCCTTAAGCAGTACCAATTCTTCTGATCAAAGAAGGCCACAACAGTTAAGGTTGTGTTACTTGCTTTTATTTTACACTAGGTGGCGGGCACAAAGCAAATCTCCTTAATAAAGTTGACAATTAGCTTCACTCAGAACATTTTTAACTTTTGAAACAATGTTTCTGTGTCCTTTGGGTAAATACCTAGGAGTGGAGTTGCTGGATCATATGGAAACTCTATCTACAGTAGGTCAGGAAATCTCCACACAACTTTCTATAGTGGTTGGACCAGTTTGCACTCCCACCAGCAATGCAGGAGAGCTCCTTTTTCTCCACATCCTTTTTCTCTGCCAGCATTTGTTGTTGCAATTTTTTTTAATATGTGCCATTTTCACTGGTGTGAGATGGTATCTCATTGTAGTTTTGATTTGCATTTCCCTGATTACAAGTGACGTTGAACATTTTTTCATATGCTTGTTGGTCATTTGCATTTCCTCTTTGGAGAAGTTTCTTTTTAGCTCTTCTGTCCATTTTTTGACTGGATTATTTTCTTTGTTTTTTTGAGTCTCATCAGCTCTTTGTAGGTTTTTGTGATCAGTCCTTTATCATTAGTGTTGTGTGCAAAAATGTTCTCCCAGTCGGTGGGGTTTCTCTTTGTTCTGCTTATTGTCTCTTGCTGTGCAGAAGCTCTTTAATTTGATGTAGTCCCAGCTGTTTATCTTTACCTTCACTATCACTGCTTTGGGTGATATGTCTGTAAAGATGTCTTTGAGGTGCATGTCATGTAGTGTTTCACCTATATTTCCTTCTATATATTTTATGGTTTCAGGTCTTATGTCTAGCTCTTTAATCCATTTTGAGTTGTTTTTTGTGCATGGTGTGAGGTAGTAGTCAAGCTTCATTCTTTTGCAAGTAGTGACCCAGTTTTCCCAGCACCATTTATTGAACAAACTTTCTTTGTTCCAGTGCTTAGGTTTTGCTCCTTTGTCAAAGATTAGTTGACCATAAATCTGTGGGTTTATTTCTGTATTTTCTATTTGGTTCCATTGGTCGGTGTGTCTGTTCTTGTTCCAGTACCATGCAGTTTTGATTATTATGGCTTTGTAGTATAGTCTGAAGTCTGGGAATGTGATGCCTCCATCCCCTTCTTTTTTTTTTTTTTTTTTTTTTTCAGGAGAGCTTTGGCTATTTTGGGTTTTTGGTGATTCCATATGAATTTCATCAATAATTGTTCTATTTCTTTGAAGAATGTCATTGAAAATTTTATTGGAATAGCAATGAAATCTGTAAATTGCTTTTGGTAGGATGGCCATTTTGATGATGTTAATTCTTCCAATCCATGAGCAGCTGATATCTTTCCTTTTCTTTGTGTCTTCTTCTATTTCTTTTAACAGTGTTTTATAGTTTTCTTTGTATAGATCCTTTACCTCTTTTGTTAGGTTTATTCCCAAGTATTTGATTTTTTTTTTTTTGGTTTCAATAATAAAAGGGATTTTTTTTTTATTTCTTCTTGTTCATATTTATTGTTTGTGTATAGGAAGGCTACTGATTTTTGCATGTTGATTTTGTATCCTGCCACAAGGAACATACCTCAACATCATAAAGGCCATATATGACAAGCCCATAGCCAGTATCATTCTCAGTGGTGAAAAGCTGAAAGCTTCCATTAAGATCTGGAAAAAGACAAGGATGTCCACTCTCACCACTGCTTTTCAATATAAAACTGGAAGTCCTAGCCAGAGCAATAAGACAAGAGAAAGACATACAAGGAATCCAAATAGGGAAGGAAGAAGTTAAACTATCATTATTTGCAGAAGATATGATAATATACATTGAGAACCCCAAAAACTCCACAGAAAAACTAATTAAACTAATCTGTTTCTCCTTTTAGCTCAGCAAGGTTTTGCTTTTTATGTTTCAAATTATGGTCTTAGACAAATACATTTGCATGTGATTATAGTTGGCTTTTAACATTATGAAATGTCTCTATGCATTCCCCAGTAATTCTTATCTTGAATGCTAATCTGCTTACACCTTGTACAAGTGTATTGATTTTTTTTAGTGTCTGTTTTATATCTCCTTTTTTCAACTACTTTCACACTTTATTTTCCTATATTTAAAGCTCATCACTTGTAAACAGCATATACTTGCATGCTGTTTACCCAACTTGCCAGTAATTCTTTGATGATAATTGTTTATTGATACTACTTATTTTTGTTTATATTTATTTTTCATTTCTTGTCTTCATTTGGATTCATTTACTACTTTTCTATTTTATTCCTCCCTTAGATTTTTATTCTTATATTATTTTTACATTTTTTAATTGTGATAAAATACACTCAACATTTACCCTCCTAGCAATTTTTAAGAGTATACTGATATTAAATAGATCCATAATGCTGTGCAACCATAACTACCATCCAGCTTCATTTAACTCTGTTCATCATATAAAACTGAATCTCTAGACCCATTAAAGAGTAGCTACCCCTTCCTTATTTCGTTTAGCATTATATCCCCAAGTAACATCCATGGTGTAGCATAAGTCAGAATATCCTTCCTTTTATAAGGCTGGACACTGTTATATTAAATGTATGTATCATCTATATAATGCATATATTATATATATAATATGTATATATAATGTATAACTGTTATATTATATGTATGTATTTTGCTTATCTCTTCACCTATTGTTAGAGCCTGAATTGCTTCTTCTTTATTTTGGTATTGTGAATATTAGTCACATAAGCATGTATACAAATATCCCTTCTGGATCCCACTTTCAATTATTTTGGGTATACCCATTCTATAATGTGAATGTGTGCCCCCCCCCAAGTTGAATCTTAAGGCTGAAAAGTGGGCTCTTTGGAAAATATTAGATCGATGTCTTTATAAAAGAGTCCCAATAGAAATTATATACCTTTTCCACCTGTCCGTGTGTCTTTTTGTCCCTATTGGGCTTGTAATCTGAAGGGAACCACATTAATTTTCATTGCATTTTTCTGGCCTTTGACATATACTTATGACAAGTTATGACTGCCAACAAGAAATTATTTCTAGCAGCATTAGGAATGGTTGACATAAAACTGATTGTTTTTGGTAGATTTTCTGTATGTGTGTGTCTTATAATTTAACACCTTGTGCTCTGATTTCTTCTTTACTATTTCAACTAAATTGTGTTTACATTATTGCTTAATCACCTCCATCAGTAGAAAAAGACAGTGCAGAATGCTTGCAACTAATAGGAGAAGTTGACATATGATGACATATGAAGCAGAGCCACATATTTACAAACTTTGTTTTATGCCCTGTCCTAAAGGCATTTCAGAAAGATCATTGATATTAGCCTACAGAGAAATTCTGCGAGAGGTGTGATGTTAGTTTTACCTCATATATTGGGAAACAGTTAAAGAGCCATCACCCCATCCCCAAATTACCAAATCTGTTTCACTCAAAAGCCTGCACATCCTCCACAGCAACTTCCTAGAAAAAGTGAATTCATAGAAGACACTCTACCTTTCCACTGTCCAACACCTTCAGGCCAGAAATGAGCCTGAAGGCTTTATTTTTTTTTAAAGATTTATTTATTTATGCATACAAGAGCTGGGGTACAAGCCAGAGGTGCAGAGGGTGATTCACCAGAGACAGAGTGGGGAACAGAACAGGCAGACCGACTGAAGTACACTGCTGAGGGGAGCAAGCGGGCGAGTCAGTAGAGGTCTGTTGCGCCATATGGGTTGCTCCCTGGCTGGCCAGGGATTGAACTCGTGCTGCAGAGGCTGCAAACAGCCTCATAAGCTATGTCCTAACCCCCTGTGTCACCAGGGAGGCCTCAGAGATGAACTTTAAAGAAATAAAGCTTGCCCTCTTGTCCCATATAAAAAAAAAAAAAAGTAGGAATGCTGGGACATCATTTGGTATGCACATAGTCTCATGATTTATGTTTTTTGTAAAGCATCTCGATGCCTCTTTGCTCATTTTGCCCTTGAATACAATAGTTATATAATTTCACTTTATAAACAAGGCCAGAATTAAAATAATTTAACTACCACAATCTAGGTAAAAAACATTTTTAACTCATTGAGTCTTCTAATTTTATCAAAAAAAAAAACCCTATAAATAATGGTAATATTTATTGTCACCCTTTTTATTCCAGTTCTCCCTTAATTTTATGGGGTACACATATTAACAAATCCTTTTTATTTATTTATTTTTTAAAAGATTATTTATATAAGCACTGGGTACAGTCTGAAGCGCGGGAGGGTGAGAGAATTCACCAGAGCCAGAGCAGGGAACAGAACAGGCAGACTGACGAAATACACTACTGCGGGGAGCAGCGGGCACAGCAGGAGAGGTCTATGTGCCTTGTGGGACCCTCGCCAGTGACCAGGGAATGAACCAGTGCTGCTGAGGCTGTGGGCAGCTTCGCAGCCCAGTGTTCAACCACTGTGCCACCAGAGGAGGCCCAACAAATTCTTTTTAAACCTCGATTTAATGGTTATATAATATTCTCCACCATGCAAATATATTACTTTAATCCTTAGTTATACATTTAATGATTTATATTTTGTGTAAGTCTAAAGAGTGTTTAAATAATTATTATTTCATATAACTATATCTCCTGTTTTCCCAGTATTTTTATATTATGGATAGAATTTCCGGGCCAAAGGGAAGCATTATGTTTGTTATATTTGTTCAGGAAAATTGTATATCCTATAAAATTATGCACTTAATTGTTAATTTGGTAGGTAAAAAGTAAACTTTACCTGGTGGACATTAGGAGACAATAATCAATTATCATTAAAAAAAAGTTTTTTGAGGCAAGGTTAAATGAAGAGTGACAGTGACTTTCATCACCTTGAAATCCCTAAACATTCCATCAAGGCATCTCCCTGTCTTGTGAAAGTCCTGAGGCTGTCTAAGACTGGGCTAGGGGCAGACTAACAGTATAATCCATAAGCTATGATTTCCTTTCCTTCCTATCCCAAGAACTTGTATGAGAAGGCGCCACTGTCCTTGCCTTCTATTCTAAGAGCAGACCTCCTTTTCTCATTCCGAAGGTGCGTGCTGAACCTCATCATATCTGGGACATTCAACAACTGCCTTCTCTCCTCCAGGGGAATTGCTTTCCTTTGCTTTGAAGTTTCAGGAAAACCTTCATTTAATGTTTGCATTTAGTTGAAAAGCCTGAGAATTCTCAGCAAGGACAAGCAAATGAATATAAAATAGAGGAGGAGAAAAGGGACAGCATAAGAAGTAAGATTCACTGGTCTATATTTTTTCTTTTTTTTTTAATCAAAGAAACAGACACAAAACCCACATGTGCAGGTCGCAAATTCAGAAATTCAAAGATGATGATTCTGAATATCAAAGTAAAAACTATTCAGACAAACTCAGACAGAATGCAGATGTTTCTCATTTATATGGGCGACTTTTCTGACTTAGATAAATGTATGAAATGCTGTCTCCATGGCAGTTCTGTGTCTTCAGTTCTCTCTCCGTAAACACAATTTAGTAAAAGAAAGGAAGATAGGAGAACTATTTGTTGTCACAATTTATCATGACTTTTACAAGCGATAACCTACTTATCCTTTTTTGAATACTCTAAGAATGATCTTTTTTGGCAAGGAAATTGAACTGGATTAGATTATGTAAATGGCCCCAAATACTCACTATTATTCCAAATGCCTTTAAAGATATTATCCATGTATTAATATCTTGTAAAGATATTACTTCTAGGAATATACTTAGAAAAACATACCAGAGGATCAAATTGCAGCATTGTTTTTAATAACAAAATTAGAAATGTAAACTGACATTTGTAAGATAGGGATTTTTAAAAAGTGTGAGATATTCATATCCTAGAAGTGTAAAGAGAAAAAAGCTAATACTGTGTTTTAAATATTAACCTTGTCTCTAATCAAGTGTCCTGAATAGGTGTTTAGTCTCTATTCCTTCTTTTTCCTCTGCATAAACAGAGCAATGGGGTAACTCATTTCTATGGCATTTTCTTTTAATGGTATTTCCAACAAATCTGAATCATACAGATCTTCTAATATTGAGGAGTTCACTTGTTTTATCAAATATACATCAAATGCCTCATGATCACTAAAGTTCAATCTAATTCTTGCCCTAGACCTGACCTGGTACCACAGATGGGATTGCCTGGCGGTCAAATTCTTCAGTGGGTCTTTATCTCAGCCTTAAAGAATGATAGAGAATGTAAAAGACCTATATGTTATATGGGACACAATCTCAAAATATTATTGCCATAGTCCTGAAGAATAAATATATGTCTCTTATTTTTTTACATATGAAGGAACTGGGGAGGCAGTCATATTAGGTAGTTGTTCACAGCTATCAAGTCTTAATATGATAAAGCCAATATTTAAGTTACATCCTACGCGTTTGAAACCCAGGCCCTTTTCTTTGTCATTAGTGGCGATAGGATCCATAATAATGGCTCCTGATCTGGTATTGACATGTTCAATTGTAATTGTCTGTTCTCTGGCATTTCTTTTTTTTAAGATTATTTATTTATACATACAAGAACTGGGGTACAAACCTGAGGTGCAGGGAGGTGAGAAGATTCACCACAGACAGAGTGGGGAGCAGAACAGGCAGAGTGACTGAAATACACTGCTGAAAGGAGTAGCAGGCGAGACAGGAGAGGTCTGCCGTACCATGTGGGTATCTCCCTGGCCCCAGGGATTGAACTTGTGCTGCAGAGGCTGTGGATAGCTTCACAGTGCTGTGCTTAACCCCTTGAGCCACCAGGGAGGCCCCCTCTAGCACTTCTTGGGCCACTAGTTTATCACAACTGAATTGATTTAGCTCCTTGAGGATATTTCTGGTGCTTCCATTGTCCAATATTCTGAATTTCTGTAGATCATGCCTTCTACTATTCTTGATAGTAACATATTAGCCCCTGCCTTTGCTGTAGCATTGGCTAAGTAATTCCCTATCTTTATTCGATGAAAATATTGCCCCAGAACTTACCACTTTCACCAGGGTTTTCACTCATGTCCAGATACCAAAAAATCCTCATTATGACTCCAAGTTGTCTAAAACTCTGACCTTTGGAGAACTCAGTCTAAGTAGGAGAGAATAGCATATTGTTCCCAGCATAGATATGCATAGCCATGGGTCGAAGGCACAGGGTAGGAGTTTTCCTTCCTTTTGGTTATTCAGAAAGTTCATCAATGTAGATAACTTGATCCATCATTCTACAGAGCATGCCAAGACTGCCCTTTGTCCTCACTATACAACACTGTTTAAAAACTGTTGAAATAAAATTCACCAGAAGTCAAGGACTCTTGATGGATTTGGATAACCAAAATGATCATGATTTTAAGAAATGTAGGGGAAATGGCTCAATTTTCCACTTTTCCACCCTGGGTTATTTCTCAATTCTTGGTCAGTAACCAGCTCTCCTATATTTCATTTCAGCTGCCTGCAGATCTTAGATTGTCCTGATAGCTGCCTCCTCCCATTTTAAGTTTTGGTATCTGCCTAATTCCAAACCCTGATTTAGAGTCTCCATTATCTCCCAAAGCTCAAAAGTAAGTGAGAGAACACTTGCTTGTCCCATGTAGAATATCTGAAATATCCAACCCTTCTGGCAGACTGTATAGCTGCCCCAATCTTAGCCATGCTTTAATCCTTTTTCATGTCTTAATTGACTCTGAAGGCTTCATGATCACTCTGAATCATATATTGTACCTCTCTATAATAATGTTTTATTAAACAACAATCTGTTTCAATGCCTGCCTTTGCTTTGTACTACGAACAATTTGAAAACTTAATATAGGCCTTTATATATGTCTATAATCACAGACTAAGCTTTATGCAAAAAGAAGATGGTGACTTTATGTTTCTTGAGGATTTCAGAGCAACCACCAATTTTTTACCACTTATAAAATCCCCTTAATGGCAAATCCACATTAGCTCTGTAGATAATGTTCATAACCTCAAAGAGACAAATTTCAAGCAATAAAATGATCACATATTGGTGAATTATAATGGTTTTATAATCTAACAAAGGTTTTGCAAATGTTTTCCCTGACATTAAATACCTAATAAAACAAAAATGTTCTACTTCTGTCTTCTGCTTTTAGTTCTTGGCATGAGTCTTTTCATTCTCCAAGTTTCATTTTTGAGATGGATCCCATTATTTTTCCCTACTGATTCTAGGGCTTCTGTCATTTTTGCAAGTTTATTCTTTCGAATATCTTGGTTAGCTGTGGTAGTGAGGAATAATTGGTAACCACTTACTGTAAGTGGACAACAGTTTGGGGATATTTTTTAAATACCATTGATTTCACTGGATTTCTGTACCTCTAAGAAAAAAATTACTTTGTCTAATAATAGTGACTGTATGGATGTTTTAAATTTTTTCTAAAATATGAGAATCACAGGACACTTATTACTATCTTCATATAATCCTTTCATTGTGCCAAACACTATGCTAAATAGCACACAAATCCTTTCTGAATGACTGCCTGCAATGTGGGCAGATGAAAAATCTAAGACTCAGAGTCAGCTAAAGTGATATCCTAATGTGAATGGCAAGAAGTGGCAGAACCATGGAATGATTTTCGTGTAGGGAAAGGTTCGGTACTTGGTTATTTGTGGTTTTGGGTTTTGTTTTTGGTTTTTTTTTATCTTTTTATTTATTTGTTTGTTTGTTTGTTTGTTTATGGTCAAAGCTGAAAGAAGTTACTTTCCTGACTTCTGAACAATGGCCCTGGTGATGACCGCAGTCCAAGAATAGTTGTTGGTGAAACGTTAGATGCCCTGAGACAAAGAAGGAAGGAGTAATTGGGTTTATGATGGGAAGTTACTCTGGTATTTGCTTCAAACAGGTGCTGGTGCTTTCTAAATGACCTTTGTTAGCTGTGCCAAGGGGTTTCCTTTTTTAATGCTGCTGCTAAGTGCCATTAGTGAAAGTGGCTGTGAATTTCTTCTTGTCATTCTCAGTAACCTCAGGAGGGAAGTTTCCAAGGAACCTCTTCCAGGGAAGGTCACTGGCTCTTTCTGTCATCAAGCTACTGGCCTGTGATTACAAAATGCAGGTGGGAAGTCAATAAAATGGTAAACTGCAGGTTTGGGGGTGAACAGAAGAGAATTAGATTAGAATTACACTTAATGACCACTATATCAAAAACACTATTGCTCAGGAAGGACATAAAGGTGGGGCACTATGTGTATATTAAAATTTTTTGTGTGTTTTTGGTCTTATGTGGATTATCTCAAATGTTTTGGCAAATCTCTGTGAATGTTACAAGGTATCAGTCCCTCCTTGAGCCTGTGGGATGCCAGTTCATGAAAAGGGAACAATTTACGCCCCTGGGATTGCTGTCAGGGCTCCCTCTACTGCCCCTCCTTAATTCTAAAACCACAGAGGCCTGTTTTGGGAAAAGCTGGCAGATTTAAAGGCGAGGTTATTATGGGATTTTCCTGATGGAATGAGAGTAAAAAAATAAGTGGAAAGACATGCACTTTCACGGACCACATTTTATATTGATTGGGATAAAGGGTGGTAGAGGAAGTGCTGAGGTCTTATAAGGCTTAAAGAGCTTCATTGTTAAAATCATACTTCATTTTTAAAAAGAGGTCACTGTTAAATATATTTGCCTTTAAAAATCTTACCAATTCAATCTACTCTGTACCTGCCATTATAATCTCTTTGGGGGACTTCTAAACTTGATAGGTTTTCATGTATTTGTAGTATTTCAGAAAAGCATAAGCAAAAGTTCTAACCCAATTAAAAGAGAAACTTAAGTCATCGCTTTACATTAATTTAGGTATTATTTTAATGTGAGCCCTACTATGTGGCTAAGCCTCTTAAAATTGGATTTGAACATATTCCTGAAAGCATGATTCCCACCTTGCCTTTCTTCCTATCAAGACATGCTTTTCAATAATCTGTATTGTCCACTCTTTATAACCTTAAATAATAGGCAACTAAATCTCTCTCACTGACTGCAGCCTCTTAAAGATCATTCCGAAGGGAGACCAGTGTTCATAGAATCTGAACCAAGAAAACTTACTTTGGGAAGGTCTTCTATACGATCAAGAACTGCTCATTTTACCTGAAGCACCAAAGGCCTGGCAATGAGAAATAAGATACTTCTGGAAAAGTAGACAAAAGATGATTTGTGCTAATCCAAAAGATCTGTGTTCATCTTTCAGTAAAATACAGTGCAAGAGCCACAAATGGTTTTAAGTCTAAATGTACCCTAATACAAAATAGTGAAATTTGTGTTTTAAAAACTCTTTGCTTGTTGTCAAAAACACAGAAAAAATAGGGATCTCCCTGTGGTGTAGGTGTTAAAGATAGTGCTGTCAAGCTATTGCCAGTCACTGCAGCCAGAGTTCAATATAAAATATATTTTATATTTGGCCAGGGGGCAACCCACAAGGCACAGCAGACCTCTTCTGTCTTTCCCGCTGCTCCCCTCAGCAGTATATTTCAGTCAATCTGCCTGTTCTGTTCTCACTCTGTCTCTGGTGAATCATCTTAACCCCTGCACCTCAAGCCTGTACCCCAGCTCTTGTATGCCTGTACCCCAGCTCTTGTATGCATAAATAAATAAATAAATCTTTAAAAATAAACACAGAAAAAAGTAGTGTGAGCTCTAGATAATGCTTCCCGCTTTAATCAGCTTTCCATCTTATAACTCAGAGGTGATCTTTAATACTAAGTAAATAATTAGATAGTAGAAATTTAATTAAACATTCAATTTTGAAATAGTTGTAGATTGACATGCAATTGTAAGAAATAACATGGGAAGACAACATGAAATATCCCCAGTAGAGGTCTCTTACTAAACAACAGTATAATATCACAGCCAATGTTACTAATTATACCGACAAGATAGTGAATATTTCCATCACACATGATCACTCTTATATTGTACTTTTAAATCCACACTCACTTACCTTTTGCTCCTGTTACTTCTTTGAGTCCTGGTGACTACTTCTCCATCCCTATAATTTTATAATTTCAAGAATGTTGTAAAACTCAAACAATACATTATGAAATGCATTAGAATTAGCTTTCCTGATAGAGCATAAATCTCTGTGAAATCATTTAGATTATTGTATTTATTTATAATTTGATAACTTTTTTGTTGTTGCCTATTATTCCATAGTAATGCCATAGTATATCCATACTATACAACTGTACAACAATTAATTTCACCATCCCTCCATTGAAAGATACATATATATTTAAGTATATATATATGTATATATTGTTTATAGTTATAAAATGGGTATAAACATTCATACACAGGTTTTGGTGTGAATATAAGTTTCCCAAGAGTACAATTGTCATGTGTTAGTTACATTTTTAATTTTTTAAGAAACTGCTTTCCACAGTGGCTATGCCATTTTAAGTTCCCACAAGCAAACTATGAATCAATTTCTCTGTACCCTCACCAGCATTTGCTGTCATCATTATATTTTTTTTAATTTAGCCTTTTTAATAGATGTTTAAACATAACCCATGTGGTTTTAATCTGCATTTCCCTAGTGACGTATGATATTGGACTTCTTTCCATGTGATTATTCTTGTTGGGTAAAATGTTCTTTAAGCCTTTTGACCATTTTCTAATTGAATTTTTTTTTTAATGTTGCATGTGGGGAGTTCTTTACAGAATTTATGAACTAGTCTTTTGGTGAATGTGTGGTTTGTAAATATTTTCACACATCTGTAGCACATTTTTTCATCCACTTAATAGAATATTCCATAGAGTAAAATTTGTTAATTTTGATGAAATACAGGTTGTCAAATTTTCATTTTATGGTTTGTAACTTTGGTATCAGGTCTATAAACTCTAGCTTTAACCCTTGTCTAGACCTAAATCCCAGACTTTCACCTTTCATTTTCTTAAATATTTCTTGTTTTACTTTTTCATCAAGTCTGTGATCCATTTTGAATTACTTTCTCTATTGGATATAAAACTTAGCTCAAGCTTCATTTTTGCCTTTGGAGGTCCAGTTATACCAGTACCACTCATTGAAAGATTATCTTTGCTCCATTAAATTGCTTTTACATATTTGTCAAAATTCAGTTAACTATATTTATGTGAGTACAGATTCTCTGTCCTGTACCCTTGATCTCTGTGTCTACCACCCATCACTACTGCACAGTCTCGATTACTATAGCTGTATAATAAGTGTTAAAATAAGATACACTTATTCCCTTCTACTTTATCCTCATATTTCAATTTTTTGGTAATTATTTTGCGTCTACATATGTTTTAGAATTGTTTCTGTATATGTTTTAGAATTGTTTCCATATTTTCCAAAATTTTTGCTGAGCTTTTGATAGCAACTGAATAAAAGTTTTATATCAACTAGTAGGTAATTGATAAATTTTATATTGAGTCTTCTAATTCCTGAATACACATATCTCTTCATTTTTCTAGATCTTCCTTAATTTCTTTTATCAACATATTTTTGTTTTTAACATACGCCTGCACATATTTTTTTTCATCTAAGTATTTTGTTTTTCAGTAATCGTTTTTTATAATATTGTTTCATTCAATTTTAGTGCCCATGTGTTCATTGCTAAGTACATGGGAATTCATGAAATTTATGTCAGTTTATCTGTATTCCACTTTACTGGGTTCACTAAAATTTCTAAGATCACTTATTTGTGGATAGATTTTTGGGGGTTGATTATCATATCATATAAATGATGTCATTTGCATATCATGTCATATACATATAATCTTCATTTAGGACCATTTTATTTATGATGTCCATGCCTTTAATTTCCATTTCTTACTTTATTGTACTGGCTACAACTTGCACACTATATGTGGAATGAGAGTAATGAGAACTGATATCTCTGCCTTTTTCCTGATCTTAGTTGGAATGCATTCAATCTTTCACCATTAATTATAATGTTAACTATATTTTTTAGAGGTTTGTTTATTTATGCATATAAGAGCTGAAGTACAGGTCGGAGGTGAGGGGGGTAAGATGATTCATCAGAGACAGTGGGGAACAGAACAGGCAGGCTGACTGAAATATACTGCTGAGGGGAGCAGCGGGTGAGACAGGAGAGGTCTGCTGTGCCATGTGGGTAGCTCCCTGGAAGGTCAGGGATCAAACTTGTGCTGTAGAAGCTGCGGATAGCTTCATAGTACTATGCTTAATCTTTTGTGCCACCAGGGAGGCCCATATCTTATAAAGACTTTTTTTCAAGTTCAAATGAAGTAATTATTCTTTGTTAAATCATATTTATAATGTATCTAAAATTTTTCTCAGTTAACTCTAATATCTGTCATCTCAACATTGACATTTGATTGTACTTGTCATTCAATGTGTGGTATCACTAGCTCTTGGTGTTAAGAGTGACAGCATGAGGAGAGCATGTTGGCCTGTTGCGCTTGATGTCAGTGAAAGTCCTGCTGAACCTCCACTAGTCCTCCAACACCACTGCAGCCTGAGGGGGAGAGAATAGCCTTGTTACTGATGGAGAATGGGGGCTAAACATTTAGATTGTCCACATTGTCCCTGACACCATGATGGGAAGTGGGGTGAATGCCACTACCTGTTGATGAAGTCCAAGCTCCCTACTCATCCATCTTTGACGTACCCTGGTGAGGGAGTTAGAAGACTTTACTACAACCTGTGAGGGTCAACAGAAGACTGACCACTCAGGCTTTGCTAGTAAAGATGGTCATTGTGGGCCACTATTGTTGCTGTGATGTTTGAGTAAAGCAGTCTGGTTATTGTCTAAAGTTATCTCTCTTGGTAGACTGCCCCTATCCTGGTGTTTTGGCAGATCAAAAAGGTTTTCACTGGTGTTTTTCGACTGTGCCTATTGATGGAATGGCTTTTTCTGTTTATGTCTGTGATCATAAGGCAAAAAAGAAGCCCACAAAACATGGCATCTGAGTTTCCTAACTAGCTTTTCACCTCTCATAATCCCACCTCTTAGAATCTCTCCATCTTTCAAAATCTCTATATGCTAGATTTTTAATTGTACTTAACAGAAGAAGTAGGGAAATGTACCTCTACTTCATCTTTCCATAAGTAGAAGTCTTACAAATAAACATTTTCTTGAGGTATAAAATTTACAAGAGCTCCTTGAGCTGAATCTAGATTGTCAGTATGAGAATGCTGAAGAATGAAGAGAAAGAAGGTATTTTAAGGAATCTCAAGCACAGAAAACATTTTGAGGATCAAATAATAGCAGCTTATAAATATGTTATATTAATTCCAAATAATTCATAGATTTCGGTGACAAAATTTACCATAACTTCATAAACTTCATAATGTGAGCCTTGGCTTTGTTAGCTTGTTTGTTTATTATTGATCATTTCAGCCCCTATAATGCATATCCTCCTAATTATTACACACTATTTTGAAAACACCTACAATCAAAACAAAAAGGATTATCAGACAATGGTCTTTTCATAACTGATGTTAAAATAAAATAAGGAAAAAGTGCATAATCAATAATGAAATATCACTTTTTTTAGAAGTACCCCTTTAGAGAGAAATGTGTTGGTTGATATTTGTATGGTAATGCATTCTATAGGTGCATCACAATGCACAATTACAGGAATTTAATTGTAGTTGTAATTAAATATCAAATGTTTTACAACAATGAAAGCAAACTATATGGTAGAGCAATAAATGGCATGTGCTGGTTTTTCTTGGACATTGGGTGCAAATCCACTTATCTTGAAATATGAGTTGGAAAATCAGTGTGGTACTGTGCTGTGTTGACCCAAGGTCAGTGAGAATTTTTTTTTATATATTTTTATTTATTTATTTATTTACTTATTTATTTGTTTATTTGTTATACAAGCACTGGGTACAGTCAGAAGCATGGGAGGGTGAGCAAACTCATCAGAGCCAGAGTGGGGAACAGAACAGGCAGAGTGATGAAATACACTGCTGAGGGGATCAGTGAGCAAGACAGGAGAGGTCTGTCGTGCCATGTGGGACCCTTGCCAGCAGCTGGGGATCGAACTGGCGCTGCAGAGGCTGCAGGCAGCTTCGCAGCCAGCGCTCAACTGCTGTGCCACTAGGGGAGGCCCGGTTAGTGAGAATTATTAAGCAACTCCCAAAGACCTAATAATTGTCTTTAATGAAACTTAACTTACATAAGACTTTTATACTGTTTACTCTCCATGTCCATATCCACAAGTGAACAAGGAAACATTAAACACTTCAGAATAGTCAAGGAAAGTTTGCTTTTGCAGCACAATATCTTTACTAGGGGCCTCCCTGGTGGCGCAGGGGTTAAAGACAGTGCTATCAAGCTATCACCAGCCACTGCAGCACTAGTTTGATCCCTGGCAGGCCAGGGGGCAACCCACATGTTGCAGCAGACCTCTCCTGCCTCGCCCCTGCTCCCCTCAGCAGTGTATTTCAGTAGATCTGCCTGTTCTGCTCCCCACTCTCTCTGGTGAACCCTCTCACCCCCCATCCCTCTGCCTTACACCCAAGTTCTTGTATGCATAAAAATTAGGTTTTCTAAAATGTCCATAACAATATTTCAATGCCACATGCTCTTCTATTATCTACCAACCCAGAGGTTTATTTCTTGTCTCTTTTGTTATTCATTAATCAACATATTATTACAGAAATGTATACTGTATGATATTCATGGTAAGATCATGGAAGTCACTATTCATTCTCTCTCTCTTTCTCTGTCTCTTTCTCTCCCCCCATCATCCTTGGAACCAACCTACAATGTTGTAAGGAATCCCAACACACATCAGAAAACATGTTAGTGTTCCAGTTTATAGACCCATCTAAATTCCAAGAAGAGACTTAAGGGAATGGCCAGAAAAAAAAAAAAAATCAGACCCAGACATATGAGACAGTGAGCCTGCAGGTGATTTCGGTGTCTGGTCTATAAGTCACCAGAAATGATGCCAGGTGGTAAACTTGCGGAAAGATAGTATTATGGGAGTTAAAGAAGACCTTGATTTAGGCCAGTTATTTGATTTTTCTAATTACCTTCTACTAAAATAAGTATATCAAAACTCTTCTTCATGATTACTATACAAATTAAAAACTATAATTCATTTTAAATGCCTGCTAGAGGACTGGAATATCCTAACACTAAGTAAAGCTGATATTCAGTCTTCTTTAAATACTTAAATAGATGTATGATGTTATAAAAAATTTAAACATGTTGATGATCGAGAAAGTGAACTTTATTAGAAGTATGTAGAAAGTTTAGTAAAGAAGCTTTCGATCCAGGCTTCTTGGAAGGAAACAGTATGTGTCACAAGTTTTAATGTTACTTTCCAAGAAAATGAAATAAGAAAGAAAAGCCCAGAATACAAATGTTACAGCAAATCTGGAAAGAGACAAGAGAAAATTTGAAATTCTTAATGAAAGAAGGAGATAAGGAGTTGGAATAGATTCACCTATATCTGAATCTGCAGAACATGTGACTCCCCCCCACCGCCCCGCAGTACTGGTGCCTGGAGAGAAAAAAAAAAAATGCTTTCAAAAATTAAGAGTGAAAGATAAGTCAGTTCTAGGGTGTCAGTGCTGAAACCCTACCATTTGATTTATTTAAACAGCATCCTCAACCAGTTAGACATCTTTTCCACTCTGGTTGTTAGAAGCATTTGTTTTCTGTTGAATCATTACCTTCTTCTGTAGTGACAGAGCATCTCCCCCTTTGTGTGGAGTCACTAACAAAATGTATTATTTTTTTCCCATGAAAATCCTTGTGCTGGTCTAAGAGAGTTTCTTTAAAACCCATATGATTACTTAGCATTAAAACCAAGTTAAAAACCTAATTGCTCACTGATAGTCAATTATTATTTGAGAGATGATCATTTTATAAGCATCACTGCTACATCTTAGGATTGCACAAACCCTGAGAAGCTAATTGACATAAATGACAATTGCAGTTGACTAAAAAATAACTATAAGATCTGTAAGAAGATATTGTATATTTTATTAACCCATTTACCTGTCAATGTAGAGTTTGTTCACAAATAAATTTTCCCCATACAATTATGAAAAAAAGAAAGATAAACTAAGACTAAATTAATGCAAACTATACTGAAGGTATTTTCATGGTGTTGGGAAAAAAGGTAATTATTCAAGGTCTTTCTTTGCCTAAAAGAGTAAGAACACCGAGCTTTGTGAGATACATCTGGTATCAAGCCCATTTTATACTACACGCTATTTTTAAACATATTTGTTTCATTATTATAGCAGAACAAATAATAAAAATGCATTTGAACATTTTTGTTAAATTTCTAAAGGAAGAATATCATCTTTTTTTTTTGCCTTCCAAATGCCAGATTTCAGATAAATTAAAAATGTAAAATATATAACAAAACAAAAAGGATATGCAAAAAGCTGAGTGTTTTGCTTAATATGGTGTTTAAAACCCCAGGGCCTAAAATAAGGTTTAAAATTTCAGGGTAATTTAGTTTCATGGTTGAAAGAGCCCATAAATTGAAACAAGAAACAGAAGATAGGGACTGAAATATATATATAGAGAGAAAGATTCTATAGATTCATTTTATTGCTACCACTGATAGGATATTATAACTAAAGGAAAAAGAAAATACTTTAACCATTGATACACCTGACTTAACATTCAGACTTCTTAATTTATTAGCTGAATAGTTTATTAGCAGGGACCTCAGTTCTCAAGCTTTTCAAATATTAGACATGCTATATCACATACCTAACAGGAGAATAAGCCTTTTCTATTAAGGGAATACAAGATGACAGTGATCTTATATATGGGAAACTCTAATGACTCCACAAAACAAAAACAACAGCAAAGAACTATTAGAACAAATAATGGAATTCAGTAAAGTTTTAGGATGCTAAATTAATAGTTAAAAATCACTTGTGATTGTATATGCTACTAGCAGACTATATGAGAAATAATTTAAAAAACATTATTTACAATAGCATCCAAAACCACACTGTATACATATATGTATATATGTATACATACACACTATACATACACACATGAACATACAACACTCATTAAAAGCCATAAAACCTGGATGAAAAAAAAGGAAAAGATACAAAGAAATGGAAAGACACCTCATGCTCACTGATTAGAAGAATTAATACTGTTAAATTGTCTGCACTGCCCAAAGTTATCTACAGATTCTATGCTCCCTATCAAAATTCCAGTGTCATTTTTCGCAGAAACCTATTTTAAAAAATCCCGAAGCTAGTACAGCAATCTTCAAAGTTGCAGGTATCACACTACTTGATTTCAAAATATACTATAAATCGATAGTAAGACAACATGGTACTGGAATAAAAAACAGACATATATACTAGTGGAAAAGAATGGAAAACCCCAAAACAGTCCAGCAAAAGAGACAAAAAATACACAAACAGGATTACTTCAAACTAAAAAGCATCTGGAGAGCAAAGGAAACAATCAACAGAGTGAAGAGGGAATCTGCAGAACTAGAAACTTTATTTGCAAATCTTGTATTGAAGAAGCAATACCTCTTTAATCATGAGGGAATTGCAATTTAAATCCACAATAACATATCACTTCACCCCTGTTAGAATGGTTATTTAACAGAAAAGATGAGATAAGTGTTGGCAAGGATGTGAAGAAAGTGAAACTTTAAACACTCTTGGTGGGACAAGACATTATGGAAAACAGTAGGAAACTTCCTCATGAAATTAAAATATGACCCAAACACCCACTTCTGGGTGTATATCTGAAGGAAATGATGTTAATATTTTTAATGATTGATTTTTTTATGCATACAAGAACTGGGGTACAGGCCAGAGGTGCAGGGGGTGAAAGGATTCACCAGAGAGTAGGGAGCAGAACAGGCAGATCCACCTAAATACACTGCTGAGAGGAGCAGTGGGCGAGTCAGGAGAGGTCTGTTGAGCCATGTGGGTGTCTTCCCTGACCAGGGATTGAACTTGTGCTTCAATGGCAGCAGATAGCTTCATAGGCTGCATCTTAACCCCTTGCGCCACCAGGGAGGCACAACGATGTTAATATTTTGAAGAGAGATCTGCATTCCAAGTTCAGGGTAGTATTGTTCACAATACACAAGCTATAGAAAGAATCTAAGTGTTGGCAGGCAATGATGTATTGCTCAGTCATGAGAAAGAAGACAATCCTGCCATTTTCTGCAACGTGGTTGATACTGACGGACATTACACTAAGTGAAATAGGTCAGATACAGAAATGATTTGAAATACTGTATGATTTCACTCATATGTGATAGGCTTAAAAAAAGTTCAGCTCCCAGAAGCAGAGACTAGGAGTGGGGAGACATTGGTCAAAGTGTGCAAAATGGCACTTATGTAGAACTATCTAGCTACCTAATGTATAATCATCACTTAGGCATATATATATATATATATATATATATATATATATATATATATGTAGAGAGAAAATGAGAGAGAAAGAGTTAACAATACTGTATTAAATGTGGAAATATGAGACCGGGTGCGCAGGGAGTGCGTCCTACATCGTCATTTTAGAACAGGGACAATTCTTCAGTAAAGACTGCTTGAAACCGGCAGAAGGATCCCGGAGGAGCCAGAGGTGAGCTGGGAAGTTTGCCCATGTCAGGCCCCTTCTGGCCTGCAGTCTGAGCCCAGAGGGGGAGCGGGCACCCAAGACCAGGGCAGACCGGGCACACAGAGGAGTGCGAACCCGCATAACCTTTTTAGAACAGGGACCTTTCTTCAGTAAAGCCTGCTTGAAACCAGCAGATGGCTCCTGGAGGAGCCAGAGGTGAGCTGGGAAGTTCGCCCAAGATGCCGGCCAGTACCAGCAACACAGTGTCCCAATGCATAAGGCAAATTAGAAAACAGGCAGTAGGGAGTAGAAAAACCACACGCAACCCAGCAACTCCTCAGGAAAAAAAGCACACCACAAAAAGAAAACCACCTCCCAGATTGCAACAACAGTAACTTGAAAGAACTTCTGAGCCTTCCAGAAAGAGAATTTAAAATTGCTGTGATTAAAAAACTGACAGAAGTCATAAAGGAAAACAATGATAAGGGAAAAATAATCAACGATCAGAAGAATGAAATTGAGTCCCTAAAGAGGGAAGTAAAAGAAATGCAGGAGATCAAAGAATTAATGGAGGCGTTAAAGAACTCTGGGAAAAGCAATGAAAGAAGAATAGATGAAATGGAAGAACGAATAAGTACTCTAGAAGACACAGAAATAAAAAGAACCAAAACAAAAGGAAAGAGAAGTACGAAGGAAAAAGACCGAAGAAAGACTTCGGGAACTATCTGACTCCATGAGGAAAGGAAATATAAGAGTTAGAGGAATCCCAGAAGGAGAGGAGAGAGATGTAGGAACAGAGAAAATATTCAAGGAGATAATTGAAGAGAAATTCCCAAACATGAAGAAGGAGCTGAAAATTGATATACAAGAAGCAAGAAGAACACCAAACTTCCACGACGAAAGGAAAAATACAGCAAGACACATAATAGTAAAGCTCCCAAGAATCCAGGACAAGTAAAAAACAATGAAGCTGAAAAGAGGAAAGAAACAGATAACATTCAAAGGAAAACCAATCAGACTGATATCAGACTTCTCCCAAGAAACACTACGGGCAAGGAGAGTGTGGAGGGACATAGTCAACAGACTCCAAGAAAACAGATGCCAACCAAGAATACTCTATCCCGCAAAGCTCTCCTTCCTCTATGAAGAAAGAATAAGGACCTTCCCAGACAAACAGAAACTCTGGAATTTCATTACGACTAAACCCCCACTCCAAAAAATACTACAAGGAGTCTGAAAGCCAGAATCTCAGAGGGACGAATAACAACAAAAGAAGGCAAAAAAAAAAAGTTATTAAAAGAATAAATAAATAAAATCAAAGGAAAGACAAACACAATGGCAAATACAGATGCTAACATAGTAATATTAACTCTAAATGTAAATGGACTAAACTCTTCAATAAAAAAACACAGAGTCACAGGCTGGATTAAGAAACAAAACACAACCTTTTGCTGTCTCCAGGAAACACATCTAGCTACAAAAGCTAGAAATAGACTCAAAGTTAAAGGATGAAAAACAATGCTACAAGCAACTGGACCAAAAAAGAAAGCAGGAACAGCTATACTTATATCAGATAAAACAGATTTCAAACTCAAAAAGATAAAAAGAGACCCCAACTGACACTACATTATGATCAAGGGGACAATATTTTAAGAAGAAATAACACTCATTAACATATATTCACCAAACAAAGGAGCACCAAAATATATCAGACAACTGTTGTCATCCCTGAAAACAGACATCAGAGAAAACACATACATAGTGGGAGACTTCAACACACAACTATCAACAATGAATAGATCAACGAGACAAAAAATAAGTAAAGACACTAAAGCTCTAAAAAAGGATCTAGAGCGCTTGGGCTTAACAGACATCTATAGAACAATAACCCCCCAGAAATCTGAGTACACATTTATCTCAAGCGCACACGGATCATTCTCCAGGATCGATCACATACTGGGACACAAGACAAACATCAACAGATACACCAAGATGAAATCATACCAACCATCTTTTCTGACCATGAAGGCATCAAACTAGAAATAAACCATAAAAAAGAAGGCAAGGAATCCTCCTACCTCATGGAGATTGAAACCCACACTACTGGAAGACCACTTGACTAATGAGGAGATCAAAGAAGAAAATAAAAAATTATTTGAATTGAATGACAAGGAGGTCACCAATTTCCTAAATGTATGGGATGCAGAAAAAGCATTAAGAAGAGGAAAATATATAGCAATAGAGGCTCACATCAAGAAACATGATAGAACTCAAAGAAACAACCTAATATCAAAGCTCAAAGATCTAGAAAAAGAACAACCAAAAAAACCCAAAACCAATAGAAGAAAAGAAATAATAAAAACGAAAGCAGAAACAAATGAAATTGAAACTAAAAAAAAAAAAAAAATCCAAAAGATCAATGAAACCAAGGGTGGTTCTTCAAAAAAATAGACAAACCCCTAGCCAGGCTCACAAAGGAAAAAAGGGAGAAAGCACAAATAAACAGGATCATAAATGAAAGAGGAGAAATCACAACGGACACAGCAGAAATCAAAAGAATAATCAGTAACTACTATGAACATTTATATGGAAACAAGTTGAACAATCTAGAGGAGATGGACAAATTCCTACAACTCTACAATCACCCAAAGCTAGATAAAGAAGAAATAGTACACCTAAACAGACCAATTACAAGCAGCGAAATTGAAGTGGTAATCAAAAACCTCCCCAAAAACAAAAGCCCAGGACCTGATGGATTTACAAATGAATTCTACCAAACATTCAGAGATGAATTAGTGCCTATCCTTCACAATCTCTTCCAAAAAATTGAGAAGGAAGGGATAATACCAAACACGTTCTATGAAGCCAACATTACACTAATACCAAAAACAAACAAGGACAACACAAAAAATAAAACTACAGGCCAATCTCCCTAATGAACACGGATGCAAAAATCCTCAATAAAATTTTAGCTATTAGAATCCAACAATGTATCCATAAAATAATTCACCATGACCAAGTAGGATTCATTCCAGGGATACAAGGATGGTTCAACATCCGAAAATCAATCAACGTTATCCAACACATCAACAAAAGACATATAAAAACCATATGATAATATCAGTAGATGCTGAGAAAGCTTTTGACAAAGTGCAACACCCATTCATGATAAAAGCCCTTGAAATTCTTGGGATACAAGGAACACACCTCAACATCATAAAGGCCATATATGACAAGCCAACAGCCAGTATCATTCTCAATGGTGAAGAGCTGAAGGCATTTCCATTAAGATCTGGAACAAGGGACTCCCTGGTGGCCCAGCGGTTGAGCACTGGGTTGCGAGGCTGCCTGCAGCCTCTGCAGTGCCGGTTCGATCCCTGGCTGCTCCCCGGCCACCAGAGGAGGGTCCCGCATGGTGCGCAGATCTCTCCTGCCGCCTGCTGCTCCCCTCAGCAGTGTACTTTGGTTCTTTGGCCTGCTCGCTCCCCGCTCTGGCTCTGGTGAATTCTCTCACCCTCCCGTGCTTCTGACTGTACCCAGTGGTTGTATAAACAAATAAATAAAATCTTTAAAAAAAAAAAAAAGGATCTGGAACAAGACAAGGATGTCCACTCTCACCACTGCTTTTCTTTTTTTTTTTTTTTTTTTTTTTTAATTTTTTTTTTAAATAGAGGCATGTTTTTATTTATTTATTTGTTTGTTTGTTTGTTTTGTTTATACATGCACTGGGTACAGTCAGAAGCGCGGGAGGGTGAGAGAATTCACCAGAGCCAGAGCGGGGAACAGAGCAGGCAGAAGGACCGAAGTGCACTGCTGAGGGGAGCAGCGGGCGGCAGGAGAGGTCTGCGCGCCATGTGGGACCCTCCTCTGGTGGCCGGGGAGCAGCCGGGGATCGAACCGGCACCGCAGAGGCCGCGGGCAGCTTCGCAACCCAGCGCTCAACCGCTGCGCCACCGGGGAGGCCCTCACCACTGCTTTTCAATATAATACTGGAAGTCCTAGCCAGAGCAATAAGACAAGAGAAAGACATCCAAGGAATCCAAATAGGAAAAGAAGAAGTCAAACTATCACTATTTGCAGATGATATGATAATATGTATAGAGAACCCCAAAAACTCCAAGAAAAGCTAATTCAACTCATCAATCAGTTCAGTAAAGTGGCAGGATACAAAATCAACACACAAAAGTCAGTAGCCTTTCTATACACAAACAATAAATCTGAAGAAGAAATAAAAAAAATCCCTTTTATTATCGAAACAAAAAAAATCAAATACTTGGAAATAAATCTAACAAAAGAGGTAAAGGACCTATACAAAGAAAACTATAAAGCACTGTTAAAAGAAATAGAAGAAGACACAAAGAAATGGAAAGACATCCCCTGCTCATGGATTGGAAGAATAAACATTATTAAAATGGCCATCCTACCAAAAGCAATATACAGATTCAATGCTATTCCAATCAAAATTTCAATGTCATTATTCAAAGAAATAGAACAATTATTGAAGAAATTCATATGGTATCACCAAAAACCCTGATTAGCCAAAGCTCTCCTGAAAAAAAAAAAGAAGGAAATGGAGGCATCACACTCCCAGACTTCAAACTATACTACAAAGCCATAATCATCAAAACTGCATGGTATTGGAACAAAAACAGACACACAGACCAATGGAATTGAATAGAAAATCCAGAAATAAACCCACAGATTTATGGTCAACTAATCTTTGACAATGGAGCAAAGAATATGCATTGGAGCAAAGAAACTTTGTTCAATAAATGGTACTGGGAAAACTGGGTCGCTACATGCAAAAGAATGAAGCTTGACTACTACCTCACACCATACACAAAAATCAACTCAAAATGGATTAAAGAACTAGACATAAGACCTGAAACCATAAAATACATAGAAGGAAATACAGGCTAAACACTGTGTGATATGTGCATCAAAGACATATTACAGACACATCACTCAAAGCAGTGATAGTGAAGGCAAAGATAAACAGCTGGGACTACATCAAGTTAAAGAGCTTCTGCACAGCAAAAGAGACAATAACCAAAATAAAGAGAAACCCCACCGACTAGGAGAACATTTTTGCACACAACACTAATGATAAAGGACTGATCACGAAAATCTACAAAGAACTGATGAGACTTAACAAAAACAAAGAAAATAATCCAGTCAAAAAATGGGCAGAAGAGCTAAAAAGAAACTTCTCTGAAGAGGAAATGCAAATGGCCAACAGGCATATGAAAAAATGTTCAACATCACTTGTCATCAGGGAAATGCAAATCAAAACTACCATGAGATACCATCTTCCACCAGTGAGAATGGCACATATTAAGAAAACTAGCAACAACAAATGTTGGCGAGGTTGTGGAAAAAAGGAGCTCTCCTGCACTGTTGGTGGGAGTGCAAACTGGTCCAACCACTATGGAGAGCTGTGTGGAGATTTCTAGACCTACTAAACATAGAGCTTCCATATGATCTAGCAAATCCACTCCTAGGGATTTACCCAAAGGACACAGAAACATCAATTCCAAAGAGCACCTGCACCCCTATGTTTATAGCAGCACTATTTTCAATAGCTAAGCTTTGGAAACAACCCAAATGCCCAAAAATAGATGACTGGATCAAGAAGATGTGGTACATATACACCATGGAATATTACTCAGCATTCAAAAAAGATAAACACATGCAATTTGCAGCAACATGGATGGCACTAGAAGGGATCATGCTCAGTGAAATAAGCCAAAAAGAAAAAGAAAAATACCGGATGGTCTCACTCATAGCAGGAATCTAGAAAACTTAAATAAGGGACCAGGAAAAAGAATAAGTGTAAGAAAGTAAAAATAAAAATCAACAAACAACTATGAACCAGACACAGTCTATGGGGTGTGGGGGGTGGAGAGGGGAGGGTTTGGGGTCAAAATAAGGGGATCACAATTGTATGGGGAATATAAAAATAAAATTTATGATAAAATAAATAAATAAATGTGGAAATATGCAAAAAGGGTATTTTTCAGGTGTTTTGACCACATACACCAAACGATGATATATTAATTATCTTTGTATATCAATAGCAATTATTTCATTTTTCATTCCCTTAAATATTAGCCATTTTTATTTTCAAAATATGTTTATAAGTAAAAAGACTGCTAGTATATCTGGACATCCTGCATGTACAAACTTACTCCCACTTGACAGCCTCCCAAATTCTAAATGTTCTGAAAATTAGAGTATTAGATTTTCACTATAGTGCTTAGCATTACCTGAATTATGTACATATTATGTTATGTAAACTCTGTGATGCAAAGATGATCATGATAATGAACATCATATCTGTTGGCTAGTGGCTAGTATTGTGCTCCAGATAGTACGTACACACAAATGGATGCACACACAGAGTTCTTGAAATGATGCTGTAAAAGGAATGAATAATGCACCCAAGCAGAACCTTCCTTTGAACTTTCAAGAGAAGAAATATATCATAAAAACCCTTCTAAATTATCTGTTAGAGTAACATCAAAATTGCTAGTAAATGGAATTTTTGCAAAGACACTTTAGGAGCTGCTATAATTTTAAGACTGTTTCCACATAACTATACCACACAAACTAAAACATTGATTGTTTTTTAAACTGAAATCATGACTCATTTTAGAAAAACATGACCACTACCTCACACCATATACAAAAATCAACTCAAAATGGATTAAAGAACTAGACATAAGACCTGAAACCATAAAATACATAGAAGGAAATATAGGCGAAACACTACGTGATTTGCTTATCAAAGACATCTTTGCAGACGCATCACCCAAAGCAGTGATAGTGAAGGCAAAGATAAACAGCTGGGACTACATCAAATTAAAGAGCTTCTGCACAGCAAAAGAGACAATAACAAAAACAAAGAGAAACCCCACCAACTGGGAGAAAATTTTTGCACCCAACACTAATGATAAAGGACTGATCACAAAAATCTGCAAAGAGCTGATGAGACTCAACAATAACAAAGACAATAATCCTGTCAAAAAATGGACAGAGGAACTAAAAAGAAACTTCTCTGAAGAGGAAATGCGAATGGCCAACAGGCATATGAAAAAATGTTCAACATCACTTGCAATCAGGGAAATGCAAATCAAAACTACCATGAGATACCATCTTACACCAGTGAGAATGGCACATATTAAAAAAACTAGCAACAACAAATGTTGGCGAGGTTGTGGAGAAAAAGGAACTCTTCTGCACTGTTGGTGGGAGTGCAAACTGGTCCAACCACTATGGAGAGCTGTGTGGAGATTTCTGGACCTATTAAACATAGAACTTCCACAGGATCCAGCAATTCCACTCCTAGGTATTTACCCAAAGAACACAGAAACATCAATTCCAAAGAACACCTGCACCCCTATGTTTATAGCAGCACTGTTTACAATAGCTAAGCTTTGGAAACAGCCCAAATGCCCAAAAATAGATGACTGGATCAAGAAGATGTGGTACATATATACCATGGAATATTACTCAGCATTCAAAAAAGATAAACACATGCAATTTGCAGCAACATGGATGACGCTGGAAGGGATCATGCTCAGTGAAATAAGCCAAAAAGAAAAAGAAAAATACCGGATGGTCTCACTCATAGCAGGGATCTAGAAAACTTAAATAAGGGACCAGGAAAATGAATAACTATAAGAAAGTGAAAATCAAAATCAACAAAAACTATGAACCAGAGACACTTTTTGGGGGTGGGGGGCGGGAGGGGAGGGATTGGGGTCAGAATGGGGGGATTGCAATTGTATGGGGAATATAAAAATAAAATTTATTAATTAAAAAAAAATGGGAAGAAAATAGAAACTAATAGATCATGGTATTATCATTCACTCAGTCCTTTTCACTTATTAATACTCCCTGTCTGGCCTCAGGTTAGAACCAAATAATTTCTTCAAATAAAAATAATTCAAAATTTAAAAAAAAAATAAAAAATAAAACTATAAAGTATTGCACCTTGGGATTATGGTCACACAATTTCCAAACTTTCCTTCCTTCTTTCCCTCCTAACTTTGGAATACTATTTTTTTTCCTCAAGAGTTTAAGACTTAACTTTTTTATATATTGCTGCTTTTTCCTTTCCCTAAAAATTATATTCTCATATTGTATAAATAATTCACTTCATTGTTTTTGAAAAATTATAGGAAAAAATCTTCTATCTCTTTTAGAAGTGAGTTTGTTGTTCTTGGGGTTCTACTTTTATTTCTCTCAGGCAATGAAGTTAGAAAATACTCCATAAGAAAAAAAAAAAAAAAAAAAGAAAAACATATTTTATGAAATAAATAGCAGTAATATTAATATTGACCAAAAAAGTGAAATTTCTTTAAGAAATAAAGTGTAGTGACATTATTTTTAAAGAGAGAGTCAGAAACAAGATAAATTATTATGGTGTAAAGGAAATCAATGTTTGTACAGTCAGTTTTTAAAACAAAGACCCAAAGTAAGATTTATTGCATAGTATGTCCCAATTTAATAAATTCAATAGAAAATTTCAGCAAATCGTTTTAACATATGTCTTTTTGAAGAAACCATATTGCTGATGAATCAGTGTCATTTCAAAAGTCTTATAAAAGGCCCTTCGATGTGAATCTGTATGTTATAGTTATTATAACACCTTGGGGTAATGTTTGGATCTACAATGCTGTTTGCTTCTCTCAACAAACATCAGACTATTCAATACACAGAGAAAAAACGAATTTTACTTCTTATTCATTAGCATGCCAGAACTTAAGGATATTTGATTTTATTCTAGCAATTAAAATATGAATCAGACACTGAGTTTCTCCATGGGAGACATATTCCTTACTCCCTGCTCTGTAAAGAACCATTTGCTATACCATCTCCTTCAGCTAAAATTTCATTTTGCACTTAGTCAGGCATGAAATGCATCACACTACCTGACACATGGCAGTAAAGCATTTTGTATACTGTCAGTTCCAACTTGTTGAACAGCTATTTCAGATGGAAGGTAGGGGCTCAGAATAGAGGGTTAGCTCCTAGAGTAGAAAAATTGGCACCCAAAGTCACCTTGTCTACTCATTTTCCCACTCTCCCAAAAGCTCCTGGGGCCTTAGTTTAATTTGCTTCTTATGAATATACTTTGTTAAACTTTCTTGGGATTGCCAAATGTGTATTCTATTTTCATGGTTCAACATTGTTTTTTTTTAAAGATTTATTTATTTATGCATACAAGAATTGGGGTACAGGCCAGAGGTACAGGGTGGAGGGGTGAGAGGATTCACCAGAGACAGAGTGGGGAGCAGAAAAAGCAAATCTGCTAAAACACACTGCTGAGGGGAGCAACGGGTGAGACAGGAGAGGTCTGCTGCGCCATGTGGGTAGCTCCCTGGCTGGGAATCAAACCCATGCTGCTGTGGTTGCTAATAGCCCCACAGTGCTGGGGCCTAACCCCTTTTGCCACCAGGGAGGCCCAACATTGTTTACTTTAGTTCATTTTAGAGAGAGAGAGCACTCAGCTTCTTGAAAAAAGTTCTGTGGTGAGACAGGCTTTAAATCCTGAGGATACAAACAAGGGGAGTGATAATTGTATGGGGACTATAACCAAGATGAAAATGCATACTTTGTGCAAAAATGAAAAATGATGTAAAAAAATGTATAAAATGAAAAATAAATAAATATAATTACAATTTGGTAGGAAAAATAATAAATATATTCTGAGGATACCAAAATTACCATCTGTTATTGATAACTAAGTTATCACTGTCTTGGTTAGAGTAATACTCAGTATAGCATAGAAAAATTCCAGATTTACATCTCCATATTTTTTAATTCACCCATTCTTATCATTTATTCAGTCACTTAATCTCTTACTGATTGTAATGAGATTAAAATTAGAATTCTGAATATAATTTTGTTCTTGTATTTAAAGAACTTTCATTCTTACAGTTATAGACCAGTGAATCAATTATAAAAATACTTTAATAGGTACAGCATTATTATGTGTAGTAAAGGGATATGGAGGGGAGAATCACATGTTAGGGTTTTCCGGTAGGAGACAGAGTTAAGGCCTTGAATGCAGAAACTTAAGTTGCGGAAGGGGGTGAAGAGGAGGATGATGGGAAATTACACAGGAGGGTGTGAATAAAATGTGAAAGAATGGAAAAAGGTAATAAAAATGATGATGATATTGCTGTGAAGCCCAAAGACACTGAGACCTGTTGAGAAATGGAGTGGAGGATGCTCAGATTATAGGACCAGAGGACTGGGTTCATTTACATTCAGACTTCTTCTCCCTAATGGTGGTGGGCTGATGGTCAGGAGGTAACTTCCTGAAGTTCAAAATAGAGCCTTGCTTTCAATTTAGTTTCAACCCCAAGATATGGGGAAAACTCTTGGACAGAGAAGCCAAGAGATGCAAAAAAGAGTTCGGGAGATGTGAGCATGTTGAAGACACCATATTGTTATAGCTATAGGTGAATTCAACATGGACCAGGGAGTGAGAAACAGTATCAATAGCATTTACACTGCACCTTCTCTATCCTTGTATTAAAAAAACAATCATAGTCACTGTACCTACCCTATCCTCACATTAAAAAAAAAAATCATAGTAATTAAAAGATGTCAATATTAATGTCCCATTTCACAAAAAAGAAAATTTATTTTATTTCATTTTTTTGGTAACTATACATATACCTACACATGGTTTCTGAATTATGTCCTTCCTAATTTACCAGTTTAGATACTGAGAATTTTGAATGGCAACCTCTTTTAGAATTTCTTACTGGTCTGTGAGTACCACTGAACATAACTCCTTAGAAGCATATGTCTTTTTTTGTTTGCTTGTTTGGTATATAACTCTGTTCTTTTGTTTCTACTAGCTTCCTTTAATAGGAGGGGTGAATTTTAGAGGAATATTTTGAGTGTTGTCATTAAATATTAAGGATTGTCACTAAATTCTTCAACTCTGTTGTGCTTAGAGCATTCAATGTCCACATGAAGGTATCAGAGTATGAACCCTCACTGAGTATGATCCAGGCCTTTCCCTGCTTGGCCACTGAGTCACATAAGATACCTGGTACTGGATTGTAAGGTATGTTGAGTTAGTTTTGACTTTGGGGTGAATAGGAAGAGATACCAGATTCTAAAGTAATCTCAGCTAGGTAGCTATCCTTGTTTTATAACCTACTTCTGTAGTGACTCCTCCTCTCTTCCTGAGGCCAAATTCCTCAGAGCATGAGTCTGTGCCTGCCCTGCCTGCTTTTTTCATCACTGCTCTCTAAATAACCAGATACCTGAGCAGAGAGAGCTGGGATTCCCTGCATACTGGGATTTTCCCCTGTGACCTCATGCTAGGTGAACTTGATACAGCTCCTAATGTGCAGTTTGGTAAATGGATGCATGAAGGATGAGTATGTAGAGCTCTGTTATCCAAGCTGCTACCTAGTCCCTGACTTTGCAAGAAGATAAAAGCAGAGGTGTGTTTTCTTTGCTTTACCCCTCTCCCATGATATAAAGTAGGGCTGAACCAAGCAGATATAGCCAGATCTTTTTTTTTTTTTTTTTAAGATTTATTTATTTATTTTATACAAGAACCCGGGTACAGGCCAGATGTGCAGGAGGGTGAGAGGATTCACCAGAGACAGAGAGGGGAACAGAACAGGCGGAATGATGAAATACACCACTGAGGGGAACAGCAGGCGAGACAGGAGAGGTCTGCCAAGCCATGTGGGACCCTCGCCGGCCGGCCGGCCGGGATCGAACCAGTGCTGCAGAGGCTGCAGACAGCTTCACAGTGCAGCAGTTAACCGCCTGCACCACCAGGTGAGGCCCAAGCCAGATCTTATTTGTTTGTGTAAGATCAATTTCAAATAGATAGTACCCCTGCTGGCATATTCATGGGTAAGCAAGTCATTCAACTGATCTGGAATATAATATATGTGAAAGGAAATAGATTTGTTAGGAAAGGCAGAATGTGAAGTGTTTGTCAGCTTAGAAGTAATGAGGAACTATTGATTTTTTTTTTTTTTTTTTTTTTTATAAATTTTATTGTTATATTCCCCATACAATTGCAGCCCCCCCATTCTGACCCCAATCCCTCCCCTCCCACCCCGCCCCCCTAAAAGTGTCTCTGGTTCATAGTTTTTTGTTGATTTTGATTTTCACTTTCTTATAGTTATTCATTTTCCTGGTCCCTTATTTAAGTTTTCTAGGTTCCTGCTATGAGTGAGACCATCCGGTATTTTTCTTTTTCTTTTTGGCTTATTTCGCTGAGCATGATCCCTTCCAGCGCCATCCATGTTGCTGCAAATTGCATGTGTTTATCTTTTTTGAATGCTGAGTAATATTCCATGGTATATATGTACCACATCTTCTTGATCCAGTCATCTATTTTTGGGCATTTGGGTTGTTTCCAAAGCTTAGCTATTGTAAACAGTGCTGCTATAAACATAGGGGTGCAGGTGTTCTTTGGAATTGATGTTTCTGTGTCCTTTGGGTAAATACCTAGGAGTGGAATTGCTGGATCATATGGAAGCTCTATGTTTAGTAGGTCCAGAAATCTCCATACAGTTTTCCACAGTGGTTGGACCAGTTTGCACTCCCACCAACAGTGCAGAAGAGTTCCTTTTTCTCCACACCCTCGCCAACATTTGTTGTTGCTAGCTTTTTTAATATGTGCCATTCTCACTGGTGTAAGATGGTATCTCATGGTAGTTTTGATTTGCATTTCCCTGATGACAAGTGATGTTGAACATTTTTTCATATGCCTGTTGGCCATTTGCATTTCCTCTTCAGAGAAGTTTCTTTTAAGCTCTTCTGCCCATTTTTTGACTGGATTATTTTCTTTGTTGTTGTTGAGTCTCATCAGCTCTTTGCAGATTTTTGTGATCAGTCCTTTTTAACCAATAAGATGTGATTTCAAATCCAGAGCTCAATAGGCCTTCCACTGCTTTTGGATGAAATGCATGCCATGGATTTTAGCCTGACCCTTTGTTAAATCCTTTTTGAGATACTGCTGAGATTAGGCAACCTGGCTTTACAAGTGAATCCAGGATTCTAAATATTTTCCTTTAGCCTAAATGATTCCCACTGGAAGCAAGAGATATCCGTGAAATGCTTAGACAAATGTGGTTAATATAGCCTATCATTAATTTGTCAGGTCTAATTAATGGTATCAGTTACTAGATGCAGAGGGAGACCATTACACTTCCTAGGAGTTTAAAAAAGGCAGTCAAGGATGCTGCTGAAACCTATACTCTCCCCGGATCACTGGAAGTAATGGGGTGAAAAATAGAACGCTAAATAGAAAGAACACTTAACAAAATCAAGAATATGTATAGTGTTGACTCTCTTTTCAACTGTTCTTTGGGGCCCAAACATTTAGAGATGTCATAAGAAAAATATAATCTGAGCCACGGATTTCTCGATTATGCCAGGTGGATGATAATGTCCATATAGATACTGTCTTTGACTCTTCCATATCCTCTAATTCCCATATCATGTTGATTAGTTAATTGAACTAATAGGGCACTAAGAGACACACACACAAATATTGATATATGTGTGTATACATTTAAACACATGTCTAAACAAACATATACATGTGTATATAATGCTTTATGTTTCTTGCACTTGTGATCTCAAGTTAATCTTGGTGTTCCTGTGTCAATGTCTTCCTCTCAAGACTATGATATAAGTGTTCTTTTTCAAATTTCTCTATTTAACTTTTCCTAAGATGGAAATAAGTAGACAAGATATGGTCCTACCTTTAATTAGTCTCTTAGATAGTTGCTTTAGTTTTTGGTTTTTTTTTTTAGAGATGGGGTACAGGCCAGAGTCGCAGGGGGTGAGAAGATTCACCAGAGAGAGTGGGGAGCACAACAAGCAGATGTACCGAAATGCACTGCTGAGGGGAGCAGCGGGCGAGATAGGAGAGGTCTGCCGCGCCAAGTGGGTAGCTCCCTGACAGGGAATCGAAGTCTTGTTGCAGTGGCTGCAGAAAGCTTCGTGTCAACCCTTTGTGCCACCAGGGAGGCCCCCTGATCAGATTTTTACTACTTTCTTAGTCATACTAACTCTTCAATATAATGAACTATAAGTCATAATCAGCTCTGCTTTCTTCCACTTTTTTTTTCTTTGCTCCTTCACTATTTGTCTTGCTATAGTCTCACTAATTGGTCATTTTTTTCTATAAATTGATAACTCTATCTTGCTATTTCTCCTACTTGATTTTGACACTTTTCTCTGCCTTTATTCCACGGATTTTTTATGCAGACCTTAGTGATTGATATTTTCATTGAACACATACTGCTTTAGTTGTGTGTGTGTGTGTTCCACCTCTTGAATTTCTGCCCTTTTCCTTCAACTCACTACTACCTTAATTCAACACCATCATTTTGTCCAAATTATTGGAGGTTTCTCTGGACCGTGTTGCCCTTTTTAATCCTTGCCCTTTACAATCATTTCAGGGGCTGTGACACTCAGTCACCTACCAGAAATACCCAAACTCCTTGCCCAACTGTCAAAATATTTTACTCTTTACAATGAACTTCACCTTGTTGGCTCCACCTGCCCTAAACCCTGTCATCATTTACATGGAATTTATAACACAGTCTCTGGGGTGATTTTTTCCTAACTAAAATGCCCTCCCCTTTCTTCTTCTTTGATGGAAAGTCTATTCTTTTAAGAATCATTTCAAGCAGCAGTCCTGCCCACCTGTGCCTATGCAGGAGCTCCTCGCCACCAACTCTCTCCCTCTGCAGGGCAGCAGCCTTCCTGCCCACTTACAATCTGTGACCATGCAGATGCTTCTTCTCACTGACCTTCCTCATCAAAGGCAGCTCTCTGCCAAGGCTGCCCACCTGTGGCCACGCAGGCCTCTGTTAGCAAACCTGTCCCTCTCGGGGGCAGCTCTTTCTGCCCACTTGTGTTCTATCTAGGTGTCCTTGGCCTTTTTTTCCTTTTTCATATATAAAAAAAGGAAAGAATATTTCATATTTAACGTATTCTAAGAACTCATATTAGTTCTTCCACACACCGATAGATAGATAGATAAAATCGATCAATCCTATAGTCCCAAAATAAATTTACTTGTAAATTTTGGCTCTTATTTTTATTTATTTATTTTTTTTTTTATAAGCAAACTGGGCAGAAGACCATATATAAGCCAAATGTCTGAAACTTCTAGCATTCCTTTATTTATTATTTTTTTTATAGAGGCATGTTTTATTTATTTGTTTGTTTGTTTGTTTGTTTTGTTTATACATGCACTGGGTAGAGTCAGAAGCGCGGGAGGGTGAGAGAATTCACCGGAGCCAGAGCGGGGAGCAGAGCAGGCAGAAGGACCGAAGCACACTGCTGAGGGGAGCAGCGGGCGGCAGGAGAGGTCTGCACGCCATGTGGGACCCTCCTCCGGTGGCCAGGGAGCAGCCGGGGATCGAACTGGCGCCGCAGATGCCGCGGGCAGCTTCGCAACCCAGCGCTCAACCGCTGCGCCACCGGGGAGGCCCCTTGGCTCTTATTTTTATATTGTAATTTTCTGATGTCTCTAATTATAGTTTACAAGCCTTAAGTTCTCGTTTTATTTCTCTTTTGTACATATAATTGAGCATGGCATAGTATTTACCATATACGTCCCTTTTGTACAATGACATTTACACAAATTCAGCCTGAATGCCTTCTGTCAACCAACCATACTAAAGGATTTTACACATATTTTCAGGTTTTATACTCCCAATAGCCAGACAAGCAGTCTATGTGATATACTGACCAAACATGGATGTATTTGTGTTTTTTTTTATTCTATATTAAATTATTTACTTATTTATTATAATATTTTATATTTATTTATTTTCTTATATCACTGTTAATTTTTGGATGACCCTTTGACTAAAAGAAAGCAATGTTAATATCGCCAGGAAAATCAAAGTGAACTGGGACTTTGCTGTCAAAGCAAGACATACGATATCTTACCCACAAAGAAAGTGACAATTAACTTTTAAAGAAATGAAACTGTCTTTCTCAAGAGCTTAAAGGTTAACCCATAATAGTCTGAGTCCAATCTCATGTTTTCATTATCCAAAGCCACCCTGTTTCCCAATAAATGGCTATTATGAGAGTTCTTTGTTACCTAAGAAACCTCCATTCATAATTTTTAAATTAGGCACAATTCCAAACTCTCCCCGTAGATCCAGGCCCCTAGGGTCTATGAATGTTATCTCAATGATTCAATCAAACATCAATCTATGTATTGCTGTGAAGGGATTTTGCAGATGTAATTAAGGCCTCAAACTTGTTGGCCTTAAGATAAGGAGAGTGTGCTGGGTGAGAGGAACTTAATTAGGTGAGTCCTTTGAAAGCAAAGTGTTTCCTTTAGCTAGTTCTAGGGAAATACCTAACAGGTAAGCAGTTATACTGGTTTGGATGGAGAGCAAAGCAAACGGTATTGTAAACTGCTTTTAGAGGCTGCTTGGCAAGGAACTGTGGGCAGCCTTAGAAACTAAGATTGGTACCTAGTTAACAACTGGCAAGGAAGTGGTATCTCAGTACGGCAACCATAAGGAACTTAATTTCTAACTTGAAAGAGCTTGGAGTAGCAAACTGAGCCTCAGATTAGTGGTGTTGTGGCAGATACTTTAGTGTAGACTTCTGGAATCCTGAACAGAGAATCCCAAGTACACCTTGCCTAGACTTCCCGAAATGATGCCGTAATGATGCCACCTACAGAAATGATGCCATAATAAATGTATAGTGTTTTAAGCTTCTAAGTTTTTAGTAATATTTACATAGTATAGTGAGCTAAAGCAATCTTTAAAAGAATGACAATGCCTGGAAATAATAAAACCACATATTTTATTTAAAGGTAAATATTAATATGTTAATTGGCATAATCACTCCCCAAACTCATTCCGTAGGTCGTCTCTAATATAGGATATTCTGTTCCATAGGCATTTACAATATGCCTACAAAGAGGTGCATAATGGAGGAAATAGCAAAAGTCATTTATTGACTGTTTCAAGGGCATAGCGCTTTATTATCAATTGGTGATAGAGGTTAAATATTATTATTTTTGAGGGGCTTGGGTCAAATAACATATACATGAAATTGGCTTTATTCTTCCATTCCACTTTGTAAGCAGCAAGAATTAATGAGAGAAATCTCAGATAATGTCTATATACTGACCTTTCTTATTTTGAACAGTTTAATTCATGTTCCATCTAATTTCTTACACATAAAATGTCACTGCTCCCAAAATAATAGGGTAAGAATCATTTCATTCTACATAGAATATATAAGCCTCTATTATACTTAATAGTTTTTTTTATTTCTAAAATCACTGTCAGCATACTATTTTCCAACTTTTCTCTCCTTCTATGACCCTATTTTTATATATATATATATATTTTTTTTTTTTTTTCCCTGAACTCCAGGGCTTTCTTTTTTGTCATTTTAATTTTCAATTTCTATTCTAATTTTAATTATAATCTGCACCATTATATCAAGGCAGCAAATGTCAAAATTGTATTTGAATCTCTGGATAGCTTAAGAAAATGCGGTTATTTTCTATATAATCACCTAAAGCAAGGAGAAATGAGATCTCTTGTATATGTAGATTCTAAGTACTTTGAAACATGATCTTGAATAATAAATGTAAAACACACTGAGTCAATTGAAAGATGTGCCTGCTTGAGAAAGAATGAAATGCTCGGCTGTATTCACTTGGTGTTCATTGTGGTCTAGCTATACACAACTAAAGATTCTAGTCCATCAACATAACTAATATTTTAAATAACACATTCTGTTTTCAATATACATGCAGTACATAAGGAGGAAACGTTGATATCACTGCAACAGATGCTTGTTTATATGTATTTAGTACCACTATAAAAAAGAACCTGGAGTATACACAACTGAAGGTTTTCATATATGTGCCCAGTGCTGAGGGAAATGGATTTTATTTCTGGTAATTTAAGGCATCTAATCACTATCATTAAACAAATAAGGATTCATTATATGAACAAGAGGAAAATGCTGTGAACACAGTGCAACTTGGAAATAAATGTGTTCTAAAACTTGAATTTCTATGCACATCTTATTTGAACACCATTTATTTGGGAGGTTTATGACCTGTGACTATTTCTCAATTTAACACAAGTAACCATTGCAATGGTAGGTCTCAGTCACTTGCATAATTGGAATGGAGAGGGGGTTAGTGGCAGAGGAAAGAGGCCCTGAATATTAAAATTATCCAGACACATTTAGGCTTGGCAGTACCAACTGCTCTAATGGAAGAGGAGGCCAGGAACAGACATAATGGCACAGTGGATTGGGAGATAGAAAAGTCTTCTGAAACAATATAATCACGATACATATCAAGCATAAGAAGCAGAAATCAGCTCGAGCTTTGTTCTTGGGATAGCTTCCAATGGTTCCTTCAGTTGTGAATGGCCCTCCTGCTTCAGTCTGGTAGACATAGGAAAGGCTTTGGATTTGGACAAATCCAAATGAGGTAAATGAGGTAAATCTCAGTTCCTCCATGAATGAACTTCCTACTAATGGGTACAGATCAACTCTCCAAGCTTCAGTTTTTACCTTTTGTGAAAATAGTTTAAGAATTCTTTTCCCTGAGACGTGTTGTGGAGGTTAGTGTCTGAAAGTTGAGGTAAAGTTAATGATAGTTTGTCTCTCTGTCATTTTCCATCATTTGAATAAAGAATATCACATTCTTAACAAAGAAACCCTTAGTACATTTCATAAGAGAAGGATATGTATTTTACCTCAAACCAGAATTTGACCTAAGAACACTCAGAAAAGTGAAAATTATTTTTGCAGCTTGCTTGATTGACCATTCTAGAATTTTAGGAAATAAAGTATCCAAATAGAAAGTAAATAAGGAAAAAATTATAAGAAATGGATTTATTAAATATGCCCTAATAAGCAAATTGACAGTTTTGATGTTTCTTTTGGTGTATTTGTAGTGCTAGCCTCTGTGGTCACATTATGACTTAAAGACCCAATCTTCTGAGGGAGAGGTATGGGTACATTGATATTATCTACTATTAGTTGCAATCTATGAGTGTTCATGAATATTGAATGAATAAATGAATGAATGGATTGTTGGATTGACAAATGGATGAGTAAGAGCTTTGGCCCAAATCCCACTTTCAGAATTCTGATGTAATAAAGTTGTATTGACTTATAGAGAGAATTACATTTCCCTATGTCGTGTATGCCTCTGTTGTCCCAGGTCAAAGAAAAACATAAAGCTCATTTCTCCATATGCTACCTGTACACATACCTGATTCTTTAATCCTCATATTCCTCTTTCCTTATGTAAACATTTGCTTTAGTTATATATACATGCACATATATGCATACATTACATACACAGATATACATTAGATATACATTATGGTGAGCTATACTGTCTATAGCCTTTTGGTATTTTTCTAAAACATATGCCCAGGGCTTCTTCCTTGATAGTGGTTCCAAAATTGAAGTCCCTAGACTTCAGCATCATTATCACCTGGACACCTATTAGAAATGCACATTAACTCCTGCGCCCTCTCCATAACTACTAATCAGGAATTCTAGGGTGAAATCTAGCAATCTGAATCCTAACATGCCAGCCAGGTGAATCTAACATACCCTAACATTTGAGAACTATTTTCTGTTCCCAGATTGACTCTAGCTCCACCTTATTTTCAATATTTCTAAAAGAAAGAAAAAAAAATCCTAAGAGTCAGAGGAAAAGAAGCAGCCAAACACTCATGAAATTTCTGTCTACCCACCTCCCTAAAGCCAGAGTAAAGGCTGTAGCTTGTAAGTTCTTAGACTAATGGGTGGTGTATTCATGCAAAAGGAAGCTGGTGGCAATTATCTTCTACTTAAGGAAGCTCATCCAAATGTTCCATTAAATGAAGTCAGGAAAACTGAATGTTGAGGGTTGTTTTCTGGGGGCTTCTGTCCACATGCTGATCTCCACTGACTTGTCCTCTCAGCTAAATACCCATTCCAGCCACACTATTCTTGGACTCTATGGAGTTATATTTGATGATATGAGCTGTCTCAATTTCATGGCAGACATTTGTTGCTAGTTCATGAGAACACACTGATTTACTTCTCATCTGTCTGTCCAATGGGACCAATGTTCTTATTGGTAAATCCACCCCTGCTCCATAAATGACTCTGTTTGCAAAGAAGAGAGAAAGATTGCTCTGTCAGCACTTCCAAATGCATTATGCCCCTTGTTTCAGTTTCTCATGGAACTCTGATCACTGTGATTTTGCTGATTCCTGTCCCATTTAAAAAGACCTAATTTACTCTCCAGTTGAGCTCTTGTATCTTGTGGAAGAACAAAGATTATCTTAGACTGTTATTGGGAATATGAATATTAAAGGTTATTCTGAGATCTTAAACAGAAACAAGAACCATGCTATTGGAAATTGGAGGGGGGGACAACTCTTGTTATGAAGTGAAGGACTTGGCTAAAGTGTATTGTAATGTTTTGTGGAACCTACAACTTAAAAGTGATGAACTTAGCTATTTATCTGAAGAGGTTTCTAATCAGAGATGTGTCCTGGTTTACCCATAAGATTTAAACAATATTGAAAAGGAGAGAGATGTATAGGAGAAATTGTTAAGGAGAAAACAAACAAAAACCAACCCAGAATTTAAATGTTTGGAAAATTCTCAGCCAATCATACTGGGGGTGGGGGAGGGGAGGGATGTGAGAGTATGTTCTAGAGAGAATATCAAGAGTGTGGCTGGACAATTGTACCATAAGAGATTTTCCGTGATTTTAATCAGTTATTTCAACAGATACCAGGAATAAAGATGTGATTATATCATCAGAACCTCTGCCAGTTTAGAATAAAAGGGATTCAGTCAGTCTATGTAGCAATCCTTTTGCTCTTCTATTGTTCTAGTTTATTATAATCCAATTTCAGTATTGTTTCTAGTGTTATATTCCTTTGTGGTGCTATTTTGAGATAATCCATTTCCTCCTATTTGTCTCGGGTAACCAGAGTTTGTCTTCACTAAAAGCCTCATATTTCCTGTTCCACGGGTTGGCTCTGTTGTTCCATATTCATCATTTTGAATATATGAATATTCTTTGATGATAATTCAGATTGTGTTTCTTTTTCCAAATGAAAAACAGAAATCTCAACATGGTGAATATGATAGATACGACCCTATGCAAACTGAAGAAGCGTTCTTGTTCAGATGATAAATCAAACAAATGTATTCCAATCATCTCTTCATTCACCACTTTATTCATGGCTACAGAGGATGCTATAGTACATTGCTAAAATACATATGTAGGACTTAGGCACTAAATTGCGCAGTACTGGAATTGTCGGCTGCTGAGAGCTAATAGCTGTATACTTCCTCTCTAATGGCTCTCAACAAAAGGAAGAGTCTCCCCCAAGGTTTAACCCCTTTTCTGGGGGCAATTCAATTTCACTGGGTGCAACTCATTTGCACTGATTGAAAGAACATCAAGGCCATCTTCCTTCCTTAATGTGGGGCATTTCTGAAAAGCCATCCAGGCAGGGAAAGCAAGTTACCCCTAGTAGAATTTTATGCACCTTATTTTCATATTTTTTTTAAATAAGATACTATTAGTACCTACCTCTTAAAATTATTAGAACAACTATATAAATTAGAACATCTGGAGTGCTGAAAATAGTGTCTGGGTTCTAGAAAGTACTCAGGAAATATATACTAAAAAACAGGTTTTTTTAAATTACCCAATGGTAAGCTAAAGAGGCCACTTTATAAAGCTTACTGTGTTTATAACTCAACTTCCACTAAAATAATCTGGGTTATCATTACTTTCCCTGTTATTTAGTAGAAAAGAAATAGCAGAGTTGGAGGAGGCTTTTCCTCATCAGAAACCTCTCTTCGTGGATAAGAAATACCTTGTAAACACTGGTTTTACCTCATTTGAAATCATCTTATGACTTGATGTGTGTTCTCTTATATTCTTTAAAAATTTCTCGAAGCTGTTCCCATTAAGAAGATGATATTTGTAAATGTAATGAGAACTGGCAATAGACTCTTCAGAATTACCTAGGAGACCCACTGATCACTGGCTTAGAGAAGTATATGACAGTATATCGAGGCACGTGCTGAGTTGTCTGTGCTTTGACCAAATCCAAAGTGAACTCTGGCTTCATGGGTAGGTCCGTGAACCTGAGTGAAAGTGAGATGATTCATCCTTAAATGTGCTGCCTCTGAACCTTCCTAAGAATTTCACTGCTATTGTATCTCTTTTGTTTAAACACAAACAAAATTTTTTTACTTGTTCTAAATGTGTTGGAGTTGTCAATTTTTTGACTAGGTCTATGTAATCCCTATAGGACTCTCCCGTCATATATTCACTTCCCGCAATCCTGCCTTATAGAGTGAGTGGCAATAGAGTAATAGACATTAGAAACAAAATGTTATCCAAACAAATAGTCAGAGATATATAGTTAGATGCATCATTAGTAGGAGACATGTTACAATGACTGGCAACATCAGGCTATGCAGATAGAATGAGAAATGCCAAGGAATGTATGGCACATGAGCAGGGGCTACTGGCCTTGACTTTGGAATTCCCATCTACAAAACATCATTGCCCATTTATGTGAGTATTCATGGATCATTACTGACCAATAAGGCCTATTGCACATTTATAAACTGAAATAATCACCTGTAAAATGGATTATTTTGAACCTCACAAAGATATACTATTAATTGGGATTCTAGAAATAGAGGAACTTCCTATGCAATTTCTGAAACTGAATGTAACATGTAAAGTGAGACATGGTCAGGAGAGGGATTAGAGGAAAGGAGGGAGGAGCACAGGGGACTGAGGTGATAGTGCACGGGCACATTGGTGAAGGAAATTCTATGGGGACTCCATCTGAGGGCAGGGGGAAGCAAACATTGTTTAAAAATGAACAAAGATGTAAAAAAAAAAAGAGAGAGAGAGGCATGGTCAATTATGTATGTGTGTGTAAGTGTGTAGATGTGTGGATAGATAGATAGATGTTAGGGGTAAATAATTTGCCCTTTACTATTGAAATACTCAAAAAAATTCAATATTTTTTATTAATAAATAATTCATCATTAAGTGTAAGAGATATTTTGATGAATAAACTATTATAGTTTATCATCATCACCATCCCTGATACATATTAACATAATATACCAAGTCTGTTTTGAGAACTATATTAGGTACACTTAGAGAAAAAAAAATAGCACTTTGAGTTTCTGAAATAAAAATAATTAAGTGCAATAAGTTTCTATAGACTGTGATCTAATTTTGAAAATTGTGCACTGTGACAGCAAAATGGTCAATTCCATTGGCTATTGAACAAGTAGAAAGATGTAACATACAGAATTCAAGTTTGATAGGAAAAGAATACATAACATATAATTTATCTGTGAGGAAGCTAGATTTCCTAATGTGCACAGAACTATCAGTTTCCCCCTCAATAATGAGACTAGAGACAAAAAGGAGGGCAAAACAAAAATTTTAGAGAAGTAATAGTTAGGGTTGGGGGATGACTCTCCAGGTATTATGGTTCTGCACCATAACCTTCTAAAATTTGGGGGTGAAGGAAGAACCAGGTGACCTCCTGAGAGCAGGGCGAAGATATTGATTTGAGTGATTTGTTTCAGTCTCGTCTAGTCTGCATGGACACATCCCATCTAGTCCTTGTATACTTGATGTTCTTTTTTTTTTAAAGATTTTATTTATTTTTATACAAGAACCGGGGTACAGGCCAGATGTGTGGGAGGGTGAGAGGATTCACGAGAGACAGAGCAGGGAACAGAACAGGCACACTGACGAAATACACTGCTGAGGGGAGCAGCGGGCGAGACAGGAGAGGTCTGCTTCGCCCTGTGGGACCTTTGCTGGTCGGCCGGGATTGAACCTGCACTGCTGAGGCTGTGGACAGCTTCACAGTGTGGCACTCAACTGCCAGTGCCACCAGGGAGGCCCTGTTCTTTTTTTTTTTTTTTTTTTAAGATTTATTTTATGCATACAAGAGCTGGGGTACAGGCCAGACATGTGGGCAGTGAGAGGGATCACCAGAGACAGAGTGGGGAACAGAATAGGTGTATTGACTGAAATACGCTGCTGAGGGGAGCAGCGGGTGATATAGGAGAGGTCTGCTGCACCTTGTGCGTAGCTCCCTGGCCGGCGGGGATCGAACTTGTGCTGCAGAGGCTGCAGACAGCTAAAAAGAAACAAAAGCCAATGAAAATGGACATGGACAAATTTGAGTTCAGTTTTTCTCTTTCACTATGTTCTCTTCAATCATTTGTGTTCCCTCCTTTGGTAGGTTTCAGCTTCTTTTGATAGTGACTCTAGTAAATTCTCACTAAGGCTTTATATCTATTATAGTTGAAGAAAGGTAAAGACAGGGAGATGTTCTACCATGCACAGCTTCAAAATCTGCAACAAAACAACTGCAGCAACCACAGAAAGAGAGTAAAAAATCCCTCATTAAGAAAGAACTTACACAGAATTTGGGTCAAGATGTTTGACTATTCAGTCTTGATTGTCAACCAGTTCATTTTCATGTCCCATCTGACCCAGAAGTCTGTCCATCGAGGACTAACCAATAATTTTATTTAAACTTCTAGTTCTTTGCAAAGTGTGTCATTCCAAAGAATAGAAAGCAAAACTATCCCTGCCAATATTTCTGAGCTGCAGAACCAAGTGTCACAGCCCTGCCACTAACATTTTAAGATACAGATTACTCGTTTTCCTTTGTGACCTGACCTTCACATCTATGCTGAACTAGAACCCAGTAATTTTGAAGGTTACATCAAGTTTCAAAATAGTGACATTTTAATAGACTTTAGCCCTTCATTAAAAATAAAGAAAACTCAGGCATATGAATTTTGGCTCCCTAAATATACTAATAAATGTGTTTGATGATAGACATATTATGTACTCCAATTCAAATGTACCTGGAGAGTAGGTTTTTCTGTCTTGGAAACTAATAGACTGTGTTGTACAACAATGGATTTAGTATTGAATTCAGTCTAATTAGAACTAGCAGCTGACTAAATAAGTATCAATTGTATCTTCCATGGGCTAAAGTGCCCACTAAAACATTGTATCTCCAAATAAATAAATATGTTAGTTCTTTGCTAACTAGGATATACTCAATGCTGTCCTGGGTTTTGGGGAGGATAAACAGATTTATGTAATAGATTGTAAACCTTTCAGAGCATTCAATAAGGCTTACTGGTTAAGAATGTGATCTCTGAATCTCAGCTCCACATATGACTTGCTCTATGACTTGCAGGCAAATATTTAACTTCTAAAACTTGGTTTTATTTATTTGTGAAATAGGGGTGGATATGTAGAATTTAACAAAATATTGTATGCTCTTTTGAAATAGCACATTGAATCACACAATCATCAGAATTCATGCTAGTTATTTTCATTGTTCATTTTATGGTTTGAAATGAGAATTGCATTTACTTCAAACTTGAGCTAGTCTCATTCACACCATTGATTTTACTTTAATTTCAAAGCAGTTCTCAGAGGGAGACTGTGCTGTTCCATCGTAAACATGATAAATCCACAAAAAAATAAAGACCACTGTGATCTCTGATGTAGGAAGTGACAAGAAAAGCTCTGGAATCCAGGTCAGAGACTCTGATTCTATTATATGCCTTGTCAATTTTCAACCATAATGGGGAGCATATTCTTCTCTACCTTATACTTTTTTGAGATTGTCAAAATTACTTATAATATTGTTTATAACTATCCTGCAAAACTCTCTCATGACCTTCCTACCCCAACAGTGTGTTCAGTGTTCAGTGTGCTTATGAAACATCAAATAAGGGAAAATCTGATGAAATTTGAGGCTGCAGAGGTCACAGTGCACTGAGATGCTGATGGGTGGTTTGGGGGGCTGTGCGGGAGCAAAGGCTGAGCTGTGGTATATCCAGTCTTGGGAAGTTATAACAAAGAAATCCACTCTCCCAGATTTTAATATCTCAGCGGAAATATAGTTATGAAATAAGAATTAGTATAGACTCTTCCAATTCTTGAATGTCATGCTAACAGATTTACAAATTATTGTGTTTTCTAGGTCAGTGTTTCTAAAAATGGATCTCTTTGCGATCACATATTGTGTGTACATAAATATAGTATAGTCAGGAAGAGTCTGCTGTCACATCAAACTAAATGTCATTACTGGGAATCTAATTTTGTGAATTTCTAAGAAAGGTTTTTTTTTTTTTTTAAAGAAATGTTTCTAAAGTATATTTCTTTCAGGATCACAATTTGTGGGGTCAGAACATATCTTAATTTGTGTTTCAGAAAATAATATGGGAAATTTTGCTCTGATGAACAGAAAACGATTATAGGATTTCAAATGAAATGCTTGAATGTATTAGTTAAGTATAAATATAAAGGTGGTGAATTGGAATGAAGGATGATAAAAGCCATCTTTCTTCTGTCATTGCTGGCTTGTGTTGTTGGAACAGTGATTCCTGTTACACCTATAACAAACTCAAAGACTTCAGAGTTAAACTAAACATGTAAAAGTGTCACTGTTAAGGTCCTTTCCTTGCAAGATTTTGATCTGTTGAGGAACTTGTCACATTATTTGTGTGCAAACTGGCTACTCCAGGAAAGTAGTTCTTGCCTGCTCATTGAAAAAAAAAGAAAACATTATTAACGTCAAACATTGAAATTCTTGGTCAGCAATGAAGGCTTGAGCTACTGTGTGTGTACGTGTTTATACAAGTTTGTATTTCACAGAAAGGTTTTCATATTTGTGAGTGTGTGTGTGCAAGTACGTGTAAGGGAGAAAGCACCATTTTTAGAAAATCTTTTTTTTTTAAAGATTTATTTATACACACAAGATCTGGGGTACAGGCCAGAGATGGGGGTGGTGAGAGGATTCACCAGAGACAGAGTGAGGAACACAACAGGCAGATTGAAATGCACTGCTGAGGGGAGCAGTGGGCAAGTCAGGAGGGGTCTACTGCGCCATGTGGATTGTTCCCTGGCCAGCCAGGAATTGAATTTGTGCTGCAGAGGCTGCGGATTGCTTCATAGTGCAGTGCTTAACCCCTTGCACCACCGGGGAGGCCCCCAAGAAATCTTCTAATTCTTGATTAATTGCTTATGTTTTTAAACAATTAAATTGTTATCAATTAATAATATATATTTAAACTATCTTGTCCTCTTAGAATTTATTAAGGGTATTACACATATCACATATACATGCATAACACATACAGTTTCTGGTACTCTTGGGAACATATTAACATATTTCTCAGAGGAAATGTGGTTTATTTTGTTTTTAAAGATTTATTTATTTATTTACTTGTGTATTTATTTATTTATTTATACATACATACATACATACATACATACATACAAGTACTGGGTACAGTCAGAAGTGCAGGAGGGTGAGAGAATTCACCTAGAGTAATAGCAGAGAGCAGAGCAGGCAGACGGACGAAGTACACTGCTGAGGGGAGCAGCGGGCGGAAGGAGAGTTCTGCGCCCCATGTGGGACCCTCACCCGGTGGCCAGGGATCGAACCGGTGCTGTAGAGGCTGTGGGCAGCTTCGCAATGCAACGCTCAACCACTGTGCCACCAGGGTGGCCCGAGGAAATGTGGTTTAAACATTTAAACACATTCTCCAGTAGGGGAAGGTTTTTTTTTTTTTTTTGAAGATTTATTTTTATTTATTTATGCATACAAGAACTGGGGTATAGGCTAAAGGTGTTGGGGAGAGGGGATTCACCAGAGACAGAGTGGGGAGCAGAACAGGCGGATCTACTGAAATACACTGCTTGGGGGAGCAGCAGGCAAGACAGGGGAGGTCTGCTGTGCCATGTGGGTCAGCGCCTGGCCCTTCGGGGATCAAACTCGTGCTGCAGTGGCTGGTGATAGCTTGATGATGCTGAGATTTTAACCCCTGTGCCACCAGGGAGGCCCAGTAAGGGACATTTTAAGGACAACATTGCACTCTTTTCACTTAATACTTATATCTACCATATTTAATCTTAAGGAGACACATTCTGTTTCTATTCTATATGGACAAAAATGCCAAAATGGAGCCACATTTTGGAACCACCTGCCCCATTCCTGCCTGCAGTCATAGAATTATTGATGGGATAAAGAAGAGAGACAAAGTTAGTTTCTTTTTCAAAATACAGTCTCTTTTCTATTCTTAAAATGTCAAGGTAAATTTGACTTTATGGAAGTTGTAAGAAGGAAGGCCATGAAAGAAGAAAATGTTTGTTTTTCTGTCACTTCAGTTTTTAGCTTTAAGCAAAGCAAGGGAATGTGAGAGGATAAAAGAGATTGAAGAACTCTTTGGTCTCAACAATAAAAACTAAACATACCCAAATAGATTACAGACCTGTGAGAATGTGCAAAATGTTAAACATACCACATTCCTCTTTCAGTTATTCAGGATCAATTTCCAAACTCCTAGTCATGGTACATGAGACCGTTCCTGAACTTTCTTATATCTTTTTGTAAAGTCTTCATTTGGCATTCCCAAACTGACCTGATGGGACGGTTTAAAGTTGATATTCATTATACTTTCATCTGCTTCCTATTCAGTTTGATCAGTTTGTAGATGTTCTACCCAATGAACTATATGTAACTATACTTCTTGGTATTTTATCTAATGCTGTCCTTTTATTTTTGCTAGACAAAAGCCAGCATTATAAGATAGCAGTGATTCCAGTGACCATACCAGATGTTCTTCCCTACATTTCCATAATGTACTCAACTGGAATGCAATTGACTCGTACTATAACCAGAAGTATGTTTTGAGCATGTTTAAAAAGTATACTTATTTGTTTTAGAATCTCTTGAATATCCCCTATGCCCACAAGTACAGGCCCTTAGGAAATAATTATAGAACTAATAAATAAATCATTATCTGTTTATATGGCAGAGAGATTTTGCCCAATAGTACTCTTATAATATAGCCAGACTATTTTATATTTTCCCATGTACATCAGTGTGTTATTTTCCTGAGAAAATTGGGATATCTGATTTTATTATGAAGAACATTTCCTATTATAAATATGAGTTAGAAAAAGCAATTCCATAGACTTTTATTTAACCTAGTCATGTTAAAATACCCACCAGGGAAGTATTTCTGAAATCTAACTAATGAATAAATATTTTTACTGCAGACCAGTCATTTCTAATTTCCTGATTTTAACTCAGGCCAAGTTGATTTTTATAATAGAGCTGTTAATATCATTTTAAGATAGACTATGAACTAAATAAATGAAGACATGAATCAGAAATATATGAAGTTTGGGGTAGGAAAAAGGAATCAGGTTGAATGTGTAGAAATTCCATATAGATTACATGCTCTCCTTTGTATCATATTCAGCAAGTCAATAATTCTCTCTAAATGTTGACAATAATGCTGTTCCTAGCCAGTGGAAATGGAAGTCACTAAATAACTGTGTCATTCAGAAATGTGTTCTAACATGTATTTTTTATTATAATTATGAATAGGTCCCGAACTACCAAATTAAGCAGTCAGTAAATCGCTAAGAATGCTAGATGGAGAGTTAGATTTACAATTATGGCCTCAATGGTGAACAATATTTTTCAAAGTTAAGTAAAAATTGCTTGATGTTGAGAAATGCTTTCTCTGCAGGTGAAATTAGAGTTTGTTGATAAAAATAAAATCTATCTTTAGCATGTATGTGTGTGTATGTGTGTATAATTTTAAATGATATATATTTATATATTTGTATGCCTGTATGCATTTGTATATATTATATGTACATATATGTGTAATTATATAGAAAGAATATATACATACAATTACTGAAAGGGAGACAGATTTTTCTTTGAAAATAGATAATACAAATAATTTAAATTGGTTAATAAGTTTGGAGTTAACTTATTAGTAATGTTATTAATATGTCCTATAAATGGGAACCTAACATTCATATTTAAAAATGAGGAATTTGTAATTCACATGGACCAGGAGATTTGTCAAACTGAAATAAAAAAATATAATTCTAGGTTGTCCTGGATTGGTTGTCTCAACCATGTTGTCCACCCAAGATCTTTTTCCACCGTCTCTTTAATCAGCATGTTTTAATTATGGTAAAAGTGAAGGTTTTGGAGAGCATTAGTGAAGAGTATTAGCATACCCAACTTAATTTATTTTTTCTAAATTGTAATGGCTTTCCAATAGCAAAATAAAAATAGATATTCTATGTGAAATTACTTTTTTGACTTTAAAATGTGCTATCTAAACATTCAAAACTTAACACATAATTGCTAATTGTTGGTCCCCCAATAGTTTCTAGACACCTTTCCAGGTTCTAAGGTTAGAGCAATGAACACAATATACTAGACACTGCCTGTCATAAGGCTACTGTTCTAGATGTAAGTATCAGAAAATAAATAGGTAACAATTAGAAATACCAATAATTCACAGCCTCTTGAGTGCTGTGAAAAAACTAAATTATGGCTATACAATGTAATGTGAACTGCATGGACAAGTTCAGCAGGAAACATGGCGTCTCTAGATAAAATGGTTTCTAATGACCAAGTGCAGGCCAGTCACGGGTCTCGGGGAGAGCTCCATACCCAGAAACATACCTACAGCTGCCCACCCTCACACACACACAGGCACATATGCACACTCTCACACCTCCAGCTGCACAAAGGACACAGATGACAATAAATTGGGAAGGTCCCAGCACACAAAGGGAGACAGTGTGACAAGAGGAAAAGTGGGGTGAGAAGGAAGCTAGAGACAGACCAAGTAGGTCCTTTTGTTTTTATTTATATGTGTGTGTGTTATATCATTGTTCATTTTTGTGCAATGTATGCTTGTATGCTTTCTCCTTTCAGGTAAAGATGGTTCTTTTACAGTAAAAGATTTCTGTAGCACTCAGCTCTGAGATTCACAAACTATCTGGAGAGGCACAAGTTGTTTTTCTGTTTTGTTTTGTAATTCCAGTTCATTGTTAGGCTGATAATCTTATAGAATCCAATAAAAATTAAAATGAGACTAGTGTATTGATGAAAAAGGATTGTAAAATTCACTAAATACTTACATTTATCTTATTGTGGGCTGGTAATAAAATGTTCACCAACCAGAGCTAATTTAGCAACAGCAATTTATTTAACTTTGATTTGGGGATTTAAAGCAGAATGGTAAAATTATCAGATATAAATAGGATATAACTTTGTGTATGTATGTACATGTGCATGTATTGTGTATAAATTCACTGCTGAAGCTTGCAAACTAGAGAGATGAGAAATCTCATCACTACCATTGGTCCATGAACAGAATTTATTAGTTTTTTCCTCAGGGATAGCAGAAGGAAGTGACTCATATTGCAATTTGATTGAGTTTTGTATTTAAGTAATAATAAAAAGAAACAAAACAAAACAAAATGCTAAGGTTAGAGAAAATAACCCACTACAATAGTCTAGGGTTGCTTTTTAATATTCAACAATAAATCTGAACTCAAACTCCTAGTATAAATTTGTCTGTTTGAAGTCTGCTCACAGGAAATCTCTGAATCTATGAATGTTAGGGTCAAAAGTCTCCATTGCTTTTGTCCCCCAAATTGTAGGAAAGATTCAATGTAAGGGTTTGTAAGTAATAAACCCAGACATTGTGAATTTATTTTGCAGTTTACAGGTAAATTATAATCCCAGCAACCCAGTTAGATTCTTTGATATTATTCTTTTTACATTTACAGAAAGGAATCTAAAGTTCAGAAATGTTTAGTAATATGTCAAAAAGCTTCCATAATTTTTCCAGAACTGAAACTTCAGGAGTTTTATATCAGAATGTATACATCTTATCTCCATATAAAGCAGTAAATGCCTCAAAAGCATTGATAACTCCAACAAATCTAAAAATCTAACATAGAAAATGTTCTTCAGAACAAATGGTATAAAAGGACTTTTCCATACTAGCATTCTCACTTAGGTATCTGCTATTTTTCTACTGCTTTGGATCTGCTAGTCCTATAGTCCCTCCTCCTATCCCCAGTTTTATTGAAGTATAATTGCCATAATGTATTGTGAAAGTCTAGGGTGATGATTACACACACACACACACACACACACGCATACACGCACACACAGATATGTATATATATGGTGAAATGATTAGCACAATGATGTTAGCTAACGCATTGTCACCTCACATTATTACCTTTTGTTTCTATTATTGTGTTGTTTGTTTTGTGGTCAGAACATTTAAGGTTTACTCTCTTAGCAACTCACATAACGTTTTATAGTATTGTTAGGTATAGACACCATGATGTGCATTAGTGCCCCCGAACTTACTTATTCTGTAACTGAAAGCTTGTACCTTCTCATCAATGACTTCCCTTTTCCCTCACCGCCAGTCCCTGGAAATTACCATTCTAATTTGTGCTTCTATGAGTGCAATTTTTTTTTAGATGTCATGTTATCAGTGAGATCATACAATATTTGTCTTTCTATGTCTGATATACTTAACTTAGCCTAATGCCCTCACAGTCTGTTCCTGTTGTAGTATATGGTAATATTTTTTTAATGACTAATAGTCCATTTCTAACCCATAAGAGACACTTCCCTGAAAATGTTCTGATGGTACAAATAATAGAGCCATAATTAATTGAATATTTAAAATTACAGACCTTTTTTTGCAGTTGGAGGACTATGTATTTTACTCAGGTTTGCAAGGAATAGGATTAAAAAGTTTTTTGCATTAAGGATAATTTTACTTATTTTATTAGAAATTTCACTCAACACTGAACTAAGAGTAATAGTTTTGCTGCCCACCCCCCAACATACAACTCTGTGTTACTCAGAAAATGGAGAAAATGAGGGGTTTTAAACTCATGCCAAATTTTCATACATTATCTATAATTTTCAAATGTATTTTATGTATAATCATAACCATTTAGAGGACCAGTTTAGGAAGAAAAAAAAGTTAAGAAGGAAAATAATTCAGAACTGGAAGAATGAGAACACATAACTTTCATTTTATGTAAAATAAGAAATGAAATGATCAATGCTAGTGGAATGAGATTTTTTCCAATAATTATAGTGTAATTTTACAACACAAAACAAATGTGTTGTGTTCATATTATTCCAATTATGGGTTGTTTCCATATTTTTTGTTTTTTTCATTGATCTTTTTTCTTGATATCATGCTTTGCTTTATATAAAAATCTCTTGGTTTAAGTTTCATAACTCAATAGAACATATTATTTTTTAATATTTATTTATGCAGACAAGAACTGGGGTGTAGGTCAAAGGTGCGGGGAGTGAGAGGATTTACCAGAGACAGAGGGGGGAAGCAGAACAGGCAGATCTCCTGAAATACACTGCTAAGGGGAGCAGCAGGCGAGACAAGAGAGGTCTGCTGCGCTATGTGGGTTGGTCCTTCGCCAGCCAGGGATTGAACTCATGCTGCAGTGGCTGATGAGAGCTTCACAGCGCTGCCTTTAACCCCAGAACCACCAGGGAGGCCCACAATAAATCATGTTCTTAAGAATTCTGTTCACTGAGATAGGAGTAGTGTTGAAAGCAGTGATATGATCGTACCCATGTGTTTTACATTTCATGCTGTGTTCCTTCCTGATGGACATGAGGGGAAATAAAAATACTGCATAAAATCCCCAATGTTCTTAGTGTATATAAATGGTCTGAGGACCTAATTCCAATGTTTGGAATAAGCAAAAACAATTTGGAATAAACAAAAACAATTCAACACCATTCTAATACTCTCTGCTGGGAGAGAATGTCAGACCCCATATTTTAAGGTATCATTCCCACCAGAGGACCTCGCCCCGCAGCCCCAGCAACACTTCAGATATCAGTTAGACCCCAGGTTGTAACTTGTACTTCTGACAGACTGACTGTAAACCACAGGTTCTCATAAATCCCTTCTTGAGTTCAATAATTTTCTAGAGTAGCTCACAGAACCCAGAGAAACACTGAACATATTATATCACACCAGTTTATTTTAAAGAGATATTGTAACAGGGTGGTACTCAAGGGACAGGGAGTTTCCAAGTTCCCTGCCCCACTCAAGAAAGGGTGGAGCTAAGCTGGGAGCAGCAGCTGGAGAGGAGACTGGAGAAGGATGAAGAGCCAGTAAGAGACCTAGAGGAGGCATATGCAGCAGAGAAAAACATGTAAAGCTGCTCTTGATTCTTGTCTTGGACCAGTTGAAACAGATGTGGGTAAAAGACTTGTGGAGAAGTGAACAATAGCTGCTTTTAGCTTGATTTTGCTCATTCCTTCCCAGGAGTGCTGGGTCCCTTCTGTCCCATTCCTCAGGGTCCCCACCAGAGGTGCTTTAGACTTATGGCAGGCTTATGCGCCTCAGTGGCCCTGCTTTGGGCCAACCCTGTTTGGCTAAGCATTAACCCATGAGAGGATGGGTAACTTCAAGTGCTTGATTTGGAAACTTTATTCTTTCTTTGTCTTTTCTGTGTTGAACACTAGTTGTATTAAAGTTCCTTTCCATTAAAAGTCTTAGAGTATGTGTTGTCTTGAGGTTCAGGTGGCAGAACCTATTTAGAATGGTCAGGTTTGGGGGTTCTGAATTGCATGGTAGGAGGCACTAAAAATGATAGATCACGCTTGAGATCCTCAGATTTGATGGACCCAATTTTGCATCTTACATCAATTGTGAAAACTACCAACATCTTAACAAAAGCTGATTTTGTAAATTTTATTTTATAGTTATATAACAATATAACTCAGGAACAGCTAGATACTACTCTAATCTGGTCATTTTTGGGTTTTCAGGCAAGTTTATTACATAGGCACAACTGATGAAATCATGGACCACTAACAATTGATGTTCCAGTTCCATCCCCTCCCCAGAGGTAAAGTGTTGGGACTGTTCCGACCCTCCATTCACAAGGTTGGTATATTCCACTTTAAAAAGCCACCTTGTTAGGGCCTCCCTGGTGGCACAGAGGGTTGAGCACAGCACTATGAGTCTGTCTGCAGCCTTTGCAGTTCGAGTTGGATCCCAGGTGGCTGGGGAGCTATCCACATGGTGCAGCAGACCTCTCCTGTCCCACCTGCTGCTCCCCTTAGCAGTGTGTTTTGGTGTATCTGACTGTTCTGCTCCTGGCTCTCTCTGGTGAATCTTCTCACCCTCCCCCAACTCTGGCCTGTACCACACTTCTTTTTTTATTTTTTAAATTTTTTTAAAGATTCATTTATTTATTTATACAAGCACTTAGTACAGTCAGAGGCGCGGGAGGGTGAGAGAAATAATCAGAGCCAGAGCAGAGATTAGAACAGGCAGAGAGATGAAGTACACTGCTGAGTGGAGCAGCCGGCGGCAGGAGAGGTCTGCGCGCCATGTGGGACCCTCGCCCTGCCGCCAGGGATCAAAACAGCGCTGTAGAGGCTGTGGGCAGCTCCGCAAGCCAGCGCTCAATTGGTGAGCCACCTGGGAGGCCCTGTACCCCACTTCTTAAAAAAAGCCACCTTGTTAACATAACAAAGACACCTTTATGTTTCTTAGCACTTGGGGAATTCCAAGGATTATAGGAGCTCTATGCTAAAAATGAATTAAGATCATAATATTTATTATGAATCACAATATCACAGTAACTAAAAATTATTTTTCACACATTTTTGATGCTTAAAATCAAACTTAAGACAGATATAATAACCTCTGCTCACTCAAACCGCACTTACTTTTTTTTTTAAAGATTTATTTTATTTTATTTTATTTTATTTATTTATTTGTTTATTTATACAAGCACTGGGTATAGTCAGAAGCACGGGAGGGTGAGAGAATTCACCAGAGCCAGAGCGGGGTGCAGAGCAGGCAGAAGGACCGAAGTACACTGCTGAGGGGAGCAGCGGGTGGCAGGAGAGGTCTGCGCGCCATGTGGGACCCTCCTCCGGTGGCCGGGGAGCAGCCGGGGATCGAACCAGCGCTGCAGAGGCTGTGGGCAGCTTCACAACCCAGCGCTCAACCTCTGCGACACCGGGGAGGCCCCCGCACTTATTTTCTTTACCCACGTTTTTTATATTTTTACATAACGCTTTTTGAACATGCTAGATAGAAATTCATCATATAATCTTCATAACATCTTGATGCTATCATTCCTATATTTATAGGATATTTATATCAATATTGAATCTTGAAAGCCTATAAATGTTTTCTTTTTAAAGGTGTAAAAATTTTATAATCAAGAAAGCACATAAAATATCTGCAATTTGTAGATATAACAAATCCCAAAAACCTGAAGGTGTTAAGAATGTCCAGTTTCTTCCACCAAGGAAAAGGCAGAATAGAAAATAGAGAAGTTATTTGTTTTGGTGTTGCAATTTATTTCTAATCAAAATCTCCCATGATATTAACTTGATATTAGTTTAAAACATGAAAATAATGAAAGTTAATGTCCTCCCTTTATATTGTACTTCCCATTGCCTACGTTAATAGTTGTTTTCAATGCTGCCAACATGCTGTACGTAATAGACAAGTGCACTTCAGTCAGCTATCAAAGACTCCCATCATTTTCCTAAGTGACATCGAAAGCTACTTAATGCCTTACACCTCTGGCCTGCACCCCAGATCGTCTATGAAAAAAATAAAAAAAAAAATTCTGTTTAACATTAATAATGAATTGGGTGGTAAGAGACACTTAATAGATCACGCTTGAGATCCTCAGATTTGATGGACCCAATTTTGCATTTTACATCAATTGTGAGAACTACCAACATCTTAATAAAAGCTGATTTTATAAACAAAACACTTTAAAGGCATCAGGAAAGATACAGTAATGAAAAAAATGTGTGCTGTATGTTGCTTGCATTGTGCTTGCCCCTTGGAACAATGACATAAAGTTTGCTTTATAAATACCCCTTTGCTTTATAAATGCCCTTGGAACAAAGGCATGGACTTCAAGAAATCGCACACAAATTCTAAGGACATTCTCTATGTGGCTAACAGAATCCTGAAAATGCATAGCAGGGAATACGAATGGCACACAGCATATATCCATCATGTGCCTGTTCTCTCAGCCTGAGGCTTAGTCAATTAATACCTCTTTTTATTAAATAATGCTAAATCATACTTCATAATAAAACTAAATAATACAGGATGATTTTTAAAACTATAAAGTTATAAATGAATTGTTCTTTTCAATAAAGTTAAATATATATATATTTTCCTAACATTTTCTTTATTTTTTCTTTATTTTTAGTTATTATTTTATATATGTTTTTACATCATTCATCATTTTTATACAATGCATGCTTTATTATCTCAGGTATAGACCCCATGTAATTCACACCACCAATTCACCCATGCACCATCACCATAGTCTCTTGTGCTCTTCCCACCCCTCTTTTTGATCATGCTCAGTGAAATAAGCCAGAAAGAAAAAGAAAAATACCAAATGGTTTCATTTATGGAAGGAATGTAGGGGCTCCAAATAAGGGATCAGGGGAAAAAAGTAATAATAATAAAGTAAAAATCAAATTCAACAGGCAACTATAAACCAGAGACATTCCACAGTGGAGAGAAGAAATTTGGAGCAAAATATTTTCTTTATTTGTATTGGGTACATAGAACTTTTCCCAAATTTCTATCTGGCATTCTCCATTTCCCATGGAAGCCCAATGTCTGTCAGTGACCATTGCTACTTCTGCCCTAGAGATGATTTGACTCTGCTGTATTTTTCAGTTGTTTGTTGTATATTGTTATTGTTCTTTTGTTTTGTTTGTACATCTTTTCATTATATTAAAGGACACGGTGACCATCCCTTTTTATTTTGTGCTTGGAATTTTGCTATGCCCTAGAATATGCTCTTTATCCTAGTTTAACAGCTCAGGTGGATTTCTTAAATATATACTTTAGAAAGCAGATGTTGTAAATCTAAGCCTATTCTAAAATAAAATGTTTAAAATACCAATACTTCACTGTAACAGTGAAGTCTTTGTTTAAATTTCAGCTCAGCCATTTAATAGCATTAAATGAAGATATCACTTTGGAAAATTTACAAAACTTCTATTTCTTTGTTTTCACAATAAAAATTATAATAGCGATAAGAAAGAGGTTTCTTAGAAAGCTTACACTTTGACTTCATTAAAATTGGAGTATCGGGGTCTACCTAGTGCTGCAAGAGGTTCAGCACAGCACTGTGAAGCTATTCGCAGCCTCTGTAGCCTGAGTTCAATCCCCAACTGGCCAGGGAGATACCCACATGGCACAGCAGACCTCTCCAGTCTCACCTACCACTCACCTCAGCAGTGTATTTCAGTCAGTCTGTCTGTTCTGTTCCCCACTCTATCTCTGATGAATCTTCTCATCTTCCTCCCACACCACACCTTTGGTCTGTATCCTAGTTCCTGTATGCATATATAAATAAATCTTTAAAAAAATTGGAGTATCAGACATTGACTAAGGGGTTAATACCTTCTATTTTTTTATTATTTTATTTTTACATCATTTTTCATTTTTGTAGAATGTATGCATTTTCATCTCAGTTATAGTCTATTCCTTCTAATGTGATAATACATATAGAACATTTTTAGCTCACTACTTAACACATGGTACCTACTCAACAATTGTTGGTATTATTGGCACTATTAGTAGTTGTAGAAGTAGTAGTAGTACTATTAATGCTGAAATTACTATCATATCTATGCTGGCAACATAATGAATGCTGAGTGAATGAATAACTGAATCAATAAAAAAGTTAGAGTTTGGGTCTTTTTTTCAGGAGAGAACAATATATATGATAACAGAAAAGCAACATTTTTATATAAATTCTCATTTCAAATGATTTAGATCATACAACCTAAAGCAACTTACTCATACAACCTAAAGCAACTGCTTCATTTCTGTCATCTATGGGGGAAAATACTTAGTCCAAGAGAAACTTAATATTCTGTCAAAAGACATATAGCTCATGGCAGCATAAAGCGCCTTTAGATTTAGTTGTTTGACAGACCAAGCCAAACATCCACATGCATACTAAGATGTAAGATGTGTAACGCGTTTTTCTCACAATTGAGGAAGTAATTATAATTGATTTTATATATATGTGGCTTATTTATAAGATGATTTATAAATATGTACCTATAATTTACACATATAATGGGGTTTTGTATGAATTCTGTAAAATTATATCAAAGTGGCATAACACTCATGGGAAGAAAGATTAATTTATATCTGTTTTGGGTAGTGTGTTGACAATTACAAATTTTGCTTTATAGACAATCAAATAATTAGTAATAATTAATAATTGAAAATGTTCAGGGCCTCCCCAGTGGCGCAGCGGTTGAGCGCTGGGTTGCGAAGCTGCCCGCAGCCTCTGCGGCTCCGGTTCGATCCCAGCTGCTCCCCGGCCACCAGAGGAGGGTTCCGCATGGCGTGCAGACCTCTCCTGCCGCCCGCTGCTCCCCTCAGCAGTGTCCTTCGGTCCTTCTGCCTGCTCTGCACCCCGCTCTGGCTCTGGTGAATTCTCTCACCCTCCTGCGCTTCTGATTGTACCCACTGCTTGTATGTATGTATGTATGTATAAATAAATAAATAAATAAAATCTTAAAAAAAAAAAAAAGAAAACGTTCATCACACAGGGATCATAAAAGCCCAGAACTTTAAAAGACTGGATGCTAAAAGACTGAGTGCTAAAGATCCTTTCTCGTTGTAACGCTATTTCATGCAGTTCCAAGTGTAGAAGATTTTCTGCTGTGAGAGAATAACTTCTCATATTTTGTTTTCTTTTTTTTTTTTTTTAAAGATTCATTTATTTATTTATACCAGCACTGGGTACAGTCAGAAGCACAGGAGGGTGAGAGAATTCACCAGAGCCAGAGCAGGGAGCAGAGCAGGCAAAAGGACCGAAGTACACTGCTGAGGGGAGCAGCGGGTGGCAGGGGAGGTCTGCGTGATGTGCGGGGCCCTCCTCCAGTGGCCTGGGAGTAGCAGGGGATAGAACTGGTGCTGCAGAGGCTGTGGACAGCTTCACAACCCAGTGCTCTGCTGCTGCTCCACCGGGGAGGCCCTTTTGTTTTCTTTTTTCGTGGAATCTTCATGTATTTTAACTGTTTATCTCTAAAATCCATCGCATAACAATCTCTTTAAACTTAGCATTTCATCAGGAAAAAAAGTGTTGATTTTTTTTTGTTTGTTTGTTTGTTTCTGTCATGTGGTTTTAACACAATAGTATTCATGGATTCAACGAACTGTAGAATTGTCAATTTGAATAGGCCTTATATGAATCCAAAAACTACTGTACAAATATCCAGATACCTAAAAGATATAACTATATCGTATATAGTTCACCAGTTAAAGTATCACATTAATTTACCTCTGATAGGAATCCAGCCATGATCTTTCTCTTGCCATGGTTTACATAATGAGAAAATGTTCACATGCATTCTTTGTTATTTAAAATAGGAAATTATGATTTCATATTTGGCTGAGATTATCATTCAAAACACGATGTCTCTTTAATGGAGTAAATACAGAAAGCATCCTGAGTGATGAAAAGATTAGAAATGACTGTTTCAATTCTTTTTCCTTTTTGCCACAATAAAAACCCTCTGTCTTTGAAAAAGAAATGTTAGCTTATAGGTCTCATATGTATTCATATTCTTAAATAAAGATATGTGAAAAAGGAAAATAGAAATTGTAGTCTTGCCAGTAAAATATACTAATTTTCAGGGTGAAAATTAAAAAAAAATGGTATGCATATTTTAGTCTACTTAAGACAACCTTAAGGTTTTCCTACAGCATAAAATATTTTCTGAATATCTTCTCTTGGAATGAAAGTTTTTGGAAGTTTATGCTCCGCCTGCCACTCTAGCTTCAGTTACTTCTCTCATGCCCTGTGCTACAGCCGTGATGAAATAAAAACAATACCCTGGAGTCCATCTTCCTTTTCTTGTCGCCCTGCCTTTGTATACTTATTTGAATTTTGACTCTCCACCCACCCTCTTTCATCAGCTAACTTCCTATGTTTCTGTTAATTTAATTTGTATATCTTCTATGGGAAATATTCCCTGAAACTTCATGGGTTTCCATAATGTATGGTACTTCCTGACAGTGCTACATGCTGTAGTTTACTTTAATATCTTATTGAGCTGTCCTTTCAACCAAATCCACTTTGAAAGTTCATAGAGTAGCGATTAAGAATTTTATCACAATTGTCAACAGCTAATATAGTACTTAGCACAGAATAGATGTTCATTAGGTAATTGCCATGAGAATAGTTTAGGTCATAGCCCGAGTTATGGATTTTACCATCACCCTTCAGAATAGTTGCCACCATTTCAGATAAAGGTCAAATGCAGGCTTTTCCCTAAGTGGCAGTAAAAATGAAATTTAGTACATGTATCTCCTTCCAACCATATTTGAATATAAAATTGATGTTTAACTTAATCCTAAATAGCATATCATGCCTAGTCATTTTCTGCCAAGTATGTTAACAGTGAAAGTATGTAAACAGTAAGGTTACTAGAATTGCCTGACCCTCCCACTATTTGGATGTAATATTAATAATTAATTTTAGAATACAGATTTCCACTGTCTCAAATCATAATGAAAAGATGGAGAAAGAAAGAACCATTATTTTAGTTGGAACAAAATTATAGCAAAGAGAAAGAAAAAATGCCAAACTGCAGACTAGTCTAAGGAAATACTAATTTCAGCCTAATAGAGAAAAACTTAGTTCAAAATTTTATAAATAATAACTAAGTAAAGCATATTCCTGTGTTAACCTGTCTTTCTATAATTTAGGCATTTATTAAAACATCCTCTATTGTTAGATTATTATTAGATTAGCAAAGAGAGAACATAGTTAAATATTCTGTTCTTTCAAGATGATAGAAACAAATGTGGGGTAGGAGTTCAAATGAGAGGTGCTCACCACTTACCACAACCCCACTAATGCGTACATTTTTATAAAGTAAAAATGGAGGACATTTCGTTTACCTTCAAAAATATGTCCAGAGGTTAGAAAGCTCAGAGAAAATCCCCATAAATTTGCTTAGGCTTTATTCAACCTGAGGATTCATCAGCTCATATGATTTGGAATTTAAAGACTTTTAAGGAAACAGACTAGTGGCTTTAAACATTGATTGGTTTGATAGTGAATTTAGAGCAATGGAACCCATTTTTTTGAATGAAACTTCATGCTAGAATTTGGCTAGCATGTCCGCTCAGGTTAGTGCATCTGTGAGTGTGGGTATAGTATAGTACCACGATGGCAGCCATTCCTTACTTACCCGTGTATTGATAGGCTCAGTCTATTTGACTGTAGGATAGAGGTCAGATCTCTACCTTTGGGAACATAATGAAATGTAGTAGACTTGGGAGTTAGACTGATCTATATTTACTTGACCGTTCCTTCCATTTGTGAAATAATGAAAATAATGTTTAACTTAGAGGAAGAAATGCAGATACCAATGAAGACGATATGTGAAAATGCCTTGTTTACACAATCACCATAGTGTTAATTTTCTCCTTCTTGTCTACCATTGCAAGAGATTATTAGTGCAGAGTAAACCTTCAATACATTTTTATTGATATATCAAAAACTTACCAATATGGTTGTGTATCTGCAATATATTTTGAAGATGCCTGTAGTTGCCTTCAACTGGGTTTGTCCCAGGCAAAGTAAAAATGTATTTTTTTAACTTATAGATGATCCTATTTAAATAATTATACTAGCAGATTTTGAAAGGCTAAAATTCCAGTAAGCAGTACTTAGTAGAATAAAATGATACCTAATAGTTGGAAGATTTAAACAACTAAACAATGTATGTGGCCATTACATTTACATATTTGTATATCATGAATTTATATATATTTATATAATACATATAAGTGTGACAGTGTACAAAGATTCTCTGAGAGAAACTGTGTGTATACATAGCACCTGCCAACTAATTAGCAGTTAGACATACAGAAGCTAAATAATGGATTTCTTGTAACAGATTTTACAATCACTTGCAATCATTGCCACCTCTTCATGTAGTAAATCTTCGGTTGAGTCTGAAAACAATTTTAAAGAATCTGTCTTCCATGATGCTTTCTGGATAGCACATTTAATATATTTCAGATGCATTTTTCACATTTGATCTTGAGAGAAACTGGCAAAATGGGGAATCAAGTGAAGACTACAATTATTGCTCATGAACTTTTGATAATATTGTCTGCAAATGTCTGTTCTCATTCATATGTGAGCACAAGCCTGCCAGAATATAGAGACGTATTTTTTCTTCCATTTCAAAATTCCATTATTCAACGTCTATTTCTAAGGTCTGATTAACAATGACAGCATTTTGGAGGGCATGCTTGTCTAACGTGATTGCAGTTCCATGAGTTGGAAAGCCTTTTGTTTCAACAATTATTTATGGAGAAATGCTTTCTTAGAATCAGACAGCAAAAAGGGTGTGTTTGCTGGGAGGCCATAAAAAGATGTTTCACTCTAATGAATTCAGTTTTTATTTCTCTGTGCAGCACAAATGGACAAAAATATCCCCCAGTCTAGAAGATGGTAAAATGCAAATAGTACAAAACATTTTATGTTTATATAGTGCTTTAGCTTCATTGGGCATCATACCTGAGCCTTACAAAGGCCTATGCAGTTGTTAAGGAAAAACATTTCATCCCCATTCAAAATATAAAGAAACTGTCATTTCACATAGTCAAGTGTTTTGTCACAGACCAGTAGAAAGTAAATTGTGTAGCCAGACATCTGATACCCATCCAAACCTCTTTGTAATGATGTGTCTCCATCTGGAGAACACTGTTTATTCCCCCACACCACCAATAAAGAATTGTGTGGCATTAAATTTCCCAAAGGCATCTGTCCAAAATATGTTGGTTAAGAAGGAAAATAATGGGTTTATCTTATAAAATATTATATCTGACTATTCAAACTTAGGACAGCTCACTTTATCACATCCTATGTCAATATCAACTTTATTTCCAAGCACATGGTCATTGCCAAAGTAGTGCAGTAGGGGAAGAGTCATACTGGTCACATGCTGCATTACCAAGTCATAATCTATCAATGTTTTGCAATGACTCACTGCTCCTTCCACTGCCCTAATACAGCTCCTGGACTCTCAGTTGCCATTAATATGACACTTGCTAAAAAAGTGAAATTAATGCATAAACTATCTAGTCTATGTCAGGACTTGATTTATTCTGTGAAACTATGAAATTAGTAATAAATTCAAAATTCATAGAACATATGGGTGGACCATATTTTGGTCTACTCTTCACTAAATACCTACCATGTAAGGAAAGATTTTCACATCTATGACATTGTATTACTAATTTGTTGTGTTATTCCTTTGTTTTTTATTTTTTATATTTATATATATAAATATATATATATAGTTATTTAACTGCAATTTTCTACATATTATTTTTAACTGATTTCCCATTTTCCCATAGAATGTGTAAATCTCATTTATACCAAAAAAGCCTCTATAATAGCCAAATATTCTTCCATAGTGATAGTAAAAAATATATAATTGCATTGTCTTACACCTAAGAAAGTAGCAATGTCCAAATGTCATCCAGTGTAATACTAACATACAATTCTGATTTTAGATATATACACCTCTCTTTACTAAGCCATGTCATTATTTTTTAAGGATTTATTTATTTATGCATACAAGAACTGGGGTATGGGCAAGAGGTGTGGGGGGTGAGAGGATCCACCAGAGACAGAGTGGGGAGCAGAATAGGCAGATAGACTGAAATAACCTTCTGAGGGGAGCAGTGGGTGAGACAGGAGAGGTCTGCTGCACCATGTGGACCACCTCCCTGGTGGGGGATCAAACTTGTACTACAATGGCTGCTGATAGCTTCAGAGTGCTGAGACTTCTTGTGCCACCAGGGAGGGCCAGCCATGTCATTATTGAGCCAGTCATAGGTGGTTAAATATTTAGAATACTAAGCAGTAATTGCTAATGATAACTAGTTGCCACTAATGGAATTGAATTATGTCACATTGTTACCTCTGGAATTGAGGTCAGTGATAACTTTACTAACAATATGTGAGTATGCAGAAAGTCTCAAAGATATATTGAAATTCCCTGAGAATTTCTGGGATTACTAGTATATCCATCTAGTGTAGATAGAAAATATGGATTATAGCAGAGTCTACTAAGTGAACTGTTTGGAGATATGAGGATGAGATTAATGGAAACCAGCAAGGGATTATGCAAGAACCTGAAGCTTGACAAGATACTCAAACATAAATGAGCAATTGTGGGAGCAAAACATACCTGCAAGGTTCTGGGTTCTGGCACAGCCAGGCAATGGCAATATCAACCCCAACCCTGTCCTCACTTTCCTCCAAAACTCCTAATTCCTGATATTAATCTCATCATAAAACCTCAACCAGAGACATAGCAGGTTGCAGGTTGTAAAGTGTAGGGTAAGTAAAGTATCAAGCTATTTTGCCCTCTGCCATCAGCGCTGATGATGGATCCCTGCTGTCCTGAATGCATTCCTGATGGCGGGCACCTGGAGTAGGATGTGGGCATACATAGGTGGGATACACCTGAGGGCGGCCTCACGGGAATGCCAGCAGAGAGAGGAACAACAGAGCAAAAGGAGCAGAGAAGCAAGGGCCAGGAGGGGACGTGGGGGAGCCCAGAGAGAGTGAAGATTTGCCAGGGCCTGGGAGACCTGCCTGCTCCCTGGCCCCTGGGGCTCCTGCCTGCCGTGTACCTGGTCAATCCCAAAAAAAAAGCCTGCAAAAGCCACCCAAGGCTCCAGGACTTCTCTCCTCTTACCCTGTCTGCTTGGATCATTGAAATCCAGCTCTGTGCTCTTCCTGCCGCTACAGAAAGGAAGCAATGTTCAGGTATAGAGAGAAAATATCAAAGACAGTACGTGGGAATATTGTTCATGACACTGGCCTGAGCTGGGGCTGTGGATGTGTACAATCAGTGGTGAGGAGAGTGTAGGGGAAATGGAGTTAATCAGCCACTGTTGGTGCAAAAACGTGGTTGGGAGTGTGAGCACCAGGCACGTGCGCCTGTAGATGGGAACGCGAGGGGCTGAGAGGCGCAAGCACGGAGTGTGCAGACCTGTACGTGCAGGCAACCGAGGATGAGATCACAAGGAGATCATTAGAGGAGAGAAGCCAGAGAGGGTGCGGTGATGAAGGGAGCTGGGAGGCTTAGTTGCTGCCTGCCTTCCAGCCCCCCTGACCTCCTCATGCCTGCCTGCTTCCCCCCACAGTGAGGTATGGGAAAATCAGAAACACTTAAAATGAATCATTAGGAGCTGTGAGTTGAGGGGTATTTTGGTCCTGCTGGTTCTCAGTGTATGGATCAAACCAAATTAAGCAAACCGAGTGAATCAACATATCCATTGTGACCCGCTTTATGTAAACTGTTTATTGTATCTAAATATTTTTTGCCAGTTCTCTAGCCTCACAGTACTTGCTCTAGCTCCTACATTATTTCTTGTCTGTGCTATCTGTTAACATCTCTATATTCCTCTATCGTATTGTTGAGGCAAGCAGGTAGGTAGGGCAGCTGGGGGGCTGGGAGGCCCTGGAGGCAGCTGAACCTCCCAGCCCCCTGCAAATCTTTGTGCTTTTTTTCTGCATTATCTGCATCTCTCTAGGTCATCTCTCAGTCTCACCTCTTCTGTAGTCACCCCGCTTGTCCTCTCACATTGCTGCTGCCACTGCTTTTAGCCCAGCTTTTAGGCACAGATGTGCACACTAATGCACGCACACCTATACTCCAGGTGTCCACACTGATATCAGGTATGTGGGCCAGTGCCCACACTCCCAAGCACTTTCTGCATAAAAACGGTCAAGGCCGCAGGTAATAGCCACAGAGGCTACTGGCGTGAATAGCCTGATTAATTCATTTACCCTGCCTGTACCTGTTTCTACTTGATGGTTAAATTTGATGTGTCACCTTGCCTGGGCCACAGAATGCTAAATATTCAGTCAAATATTATTCTGGGCCTGTCTGTGAGGGTGTTTCTGAATGCAGATGACCTTTGAATTGGTAGATTGATAAAGTAAGATGTCCTCCCTAAAATGAATGGTCCTATCTAATTAGCTGAACACCTGAATGGAAACAAAGGCTGACTTTGTGTGTGTCAAAGGCAACTCCGTAAGTGTTTCAGCTGAGACATCAGTCTTCTGCTTTCTGACTTGAACTGAACCATCAGTTCTTAAGTCTTGAGCCTGGTGTCTTGTGGACTGGAACTTATATCAGTTCTCCAGGTACCGAGTTCCTTGCCTTAGCTTAATGAGCAGCAGCGAGCTGAATCAACTGAAGCTGTATAACATGGAAGGCAGGTGGGCCAAAAATAAAGAGAGAAAGAGAGTGATAGGGGGAAAGGATGTCCTGAGCAAACTCCATACAGGCTTTGTGGACTCCACCCCCATGACACTGGGAACTACAAATCCCATGATCCCCAAAGGGAAGGTTTCGAGGACCTGAGGGTGGAGTAAAGCAACTAGGCTCTTGGTTTGGGTATTTAACTGGCCAAATGGTGGGGTCGCTGGCTTGGCTATGAGGCATGCTAAGTTTTTGCCAGCTCGGCGGAACTGGTAGGACGCATTTACTAACTTATCTCCCTCTTTTTCTCCCTGAGTTATTCATTTTCCCACTTCCCCTTCCTTTGTAAATGAACCTTTTATCAACCTTTTGTGTATGCCTGCAGTTTAGCATTAATAAGTCCCCTTTAAGCGAGGGTGAGGAAGGACCCACAGTCAGGCAGCCCCATTTTATATTGGGGTTTTGACCTGTAACAAGAGATGTTCTTGTCTCTGAGGCCCTACTTGTACCCTGGTACTGTTGGGAAGGAGACATGGGGAGACACAGGTTGAGACACTTGCAAGAGACATGTGAGTGAAAGACATGTGGGGAGGCTGACAATGGCAGTGGTTATCTTGATGCTGTATCTCCTTTTGTCCCAGCTTTCTAGGACCAAATCAGAATCCCTCTCCTGAGGCTTGCTGTGAGAGGTGGCTTATACTTGTGGCATGTTTTTGGGTCTCACTGACCCTGCTTCAGGGTGCACCTGTTTGGTTGGGCATTTGCCCACAAGGAGATGGGTAATTTGGGGGATTTTATTGCGAAATTCTTGTTAGGAACTTTTTTCTCTCTCTGTACACCTCAATTCTTTTTTAAAAAAGATTTAATTATGCATATGAGAACTGGGATGTAGGTTAGAGGTGTGTGGGGGAGGATTCACCCCCCTTTCTCCTGGGGACCACCCTGTTACAATGCCTTTCTTAAAACTGTTTGTTTCTTTTAGCATTATTACCATGATACAGTATATAATCTTATGTGACCTCCTTTGTTATTGAATAATACAAAACTCAAGGACAACCGTGTTGTTTAATATTATCTAATTTTTGTGGTTGCATAATACTCCATTGAGTAAGTATATTAGAATTGAACTAATTATGGATTTTTCCGCAGCTCCTAACTATTGTGAGCAAGGAAGTTATGACTGTTCTTCTATGGGTTTACTGGTGAACACATCAGCATTACTCAAGGGTATATACCTAGGCAGATGCTAAAATTTTGTGAAATAATATAAAGCTATTTCCAAAATAGTTCTAATAGCACCTTTCCTCTCTACCTATATCTTTTTCAGACTGCCAGTTTTTACTCATAAAATGAGTAGGAAATTGACAGTGAGATGGACTTTTGTAATATACCTGCTTAGGTCTTCCATGTTCCTCTGCATTTCATTAATGAGATGTCTGTTCATGGTTTTTGTCATTTCTTAAATATAAAGGGCTATTTCATTATTGATTTATATTTTTTCATATGTTTTCAGATAGTACTTATCACTTACATTTGCTACAATTATTTCTCTCACTTGTTGGCTTCCTGTTTCACCTTATGGTGTCTTTTGATGAACATAATTTCTTAATTTGAATGTAATCAGCTGTTTGAAACATCTGTTCTAGTTACTATTTAATGTGAATCAATTTGATAACCCTTTCTAGAAGCAATACTGTTTTTCTTCTGTATTTTAAATGTTTAAAGTTTTGGGACTTTACATTTAAATTCTTGTTCCATTTGGAGTATTTGGTGGGTATCTGTGTGATATAAAATCCATTTTATTTAAAAAAAAAACATATAGTCTGTTGTCCCCAAATTTTTGTGATGTCCCCTTTCTGCAGCCATCAGCATGTTACGCATGTAAACCTGCTGAGATTAATCATCCCCAGTCAGTTTTGTGATACGTGTTTTCTGGTACCATTACATTTATTGCCCATGTATAATAATGCAATAATCTCTGCTTCCTCCATGATTGTGCTTTTTCATATATTTTGAATCACCTTTTCAAACTTCTTTAACATTCCCTTAGGATTTGAATTTAATTGCTTTATGACCTATGGTGTAGTTTGTCTGTGAATGTGTCATTTTATTTAAAGTATATGCTGACTTTCTTTATCCTGATAGTAACAATATCTTCTACTATGACGAGCATATAGTATTTGCATATAAATATTACCAAATGTTTAATTGGAAAATATTACAGGATCTTAGTTCTGATATTGACTTAAGGGAGAAATAAGATAAATCATTAGCTGATTTTAAAATCCTTTTCACAACATCCCATCAGATAGGTGTTTTCTGCCCCGTTTAGTAATATCATTGATAGGATGCTTACTGCCTGCTAAGGAGGTTTCTGAAAAACAAATGTTTAAAAAAACAGTTCCTTATTTTGTTCTGAAATTATTACTTCATTTTTGCATATTTATAAAATTTCATCCAGTTTCTTTTAGATTTCCATTATCTCAGTTTTTCTTTTAGCTGCTATTTCTTATACCTTAATTGATCACAGATTTGTTGTTCTTTATTCTTTGTAATTCATAAAACCCGTATTTGAAGCAGAAAGCACCTCTTAAAGTCTTGGGTTAAGTCCATGTGTCCGGCTTCTTCCTTTATCTTTTTTTTTTCCTCATAACACATTAATAACATTCTGAAACCCTGCTAAACTTTTATGTTTGATAGTCCATGTTTTATGATACACAGAGCCATGTTGCAGACGCATTCAAGTCTTCCCTATTCCACATTTATCTAAATCTATATTAAAAGTGTTGTCATGTATTAATATTTAAATAAGCCTTTCTTTCCAGTATTCCTTTTATTTTTTTTTAACTCTGTCACATAGTCTACTTTTTCTTTCCTTTTTCTCTGTTAACAGGATTACATCAGATTTCTCAATCTATACAAGTCATAAACGGTGGCTATGTTCTCTATTTAATCTATGCCACAGTGGACATTCCCAAGGTTATTGGCAGATTTAATTAATCATATGAGTGAGGCTCAAGGCTTTTTTTTTTTTTCCAATTCCAGGCTTCATTTACTGAAGACAAAAAATGTAGAATCAGAATTTCATATCTTTTAAATAAATTGGGGTGAACTTAAGATCATAGGAAGCCAGTTCACATAGTCTTATTTCATTTGTTTAAAAAAATTTCAGTTTATTCAAAGAGTGTCATGAGTAAAGAAGGGCATTAGGAGGTCTTAAAACTTTGTATTATTTCCCATTTTTATCACAGTGCTGAGCACAGTACAGATTTTAATATATGTATTTATCAAAGAAATTTGCCCATCTGTGTTATTTTAGAAAAGAACGAAAATTCAGGTCTTTGGTATTTCTTTTACGACAAGAATTCTAAATGTAAAACAAAGCAAATGGCAAATAAAGAGACTCCATGAATTTTATTGCAGTCAGATGATTTTTAATAAAAAGGAAAATTACTGCATGAGAGGATCCAGCTCTATTAGCATACATTTAAACGTTTTCTGATATTAGCACTGCATTCCATTGTGACCTGCACGCTGATTCTTATCCCAGCCAGCGAGCAGAGACTTCTACCTTTGCTCAGCTAAGTCTTAGGAACACATATTCTATTTTCATACCTCTCTCTTTCTGTCTCTCTCTCTGTGTCTCTCTGTCTCTCTCTCTCTCTCTGTTTTTTTTTTTTTTCCATCCTGGATCCTGTGCTGTAATTTACTCAATGCAGCAGCCATTCTCATTCCCTTCCTGATGATTAGACTAAGGACAGAAAATGCCCCTAAATTAATCCATCACACTGGCACAGATTCTAATGAGTGGGAAATGCCAAAAATGATCCATTATCACTGCAATTGGAAACTCATAATATCATAGTTCAGCCTGAGCAACCAGTAAAAGAAATCTCTGAAGCATACAGTGAAGGCGGGCTGTGGAAAGCAATCTCTGGTCCTGGAGCTGCCTCGGTGGGGCACTAACTGATTTATATGTCCACACAGCTATGCCCATCCGCATGTACAGACATTACCCCAGAGTACCTGTGTGTGCTCACTCTGGGATTTGAGGAGGGGGTGGGGGGACCTAGATTATTCTGAGTTGTGTTTTGAAAGGTCAGTTGAACAAAATGCAATGCCACAGTGCCCTCAAGTGGTCTGATATATTTAGAATAATTATTTTCTGTGTAATTGAGTTTTTTTTTTTTTTTAAGATTTGTTTATTTATGCATACAAGAACCAGGGTAAAGGCCAGAGGTGAGATGATTCACCAGAGACAGAGTGGGGAACAGAACAGGCTGACTGACTGAAATACACTGCTGAGGGGAGCAGTGGGCAAGACAGGAGAGGTCTGCTGTGCTATGTAGGTAGCTCCCTGGCTGGGGGGTCAGAGGGCGAAGTTGAAGGGGTTTGAACTTGTGCTTGTGAGGCTGTGAATAGCTTCACAGTGCTGTGCTTAACCCCTTGTGCCACCAGGGAGGCCCATATAGAGTTCTTGGAAAATCAGATGTTTCTGTTGAATATTAAGACCTGGTAAAAGAAATGAACTTCAGCAACAATAGCAAAAACCTTTCTCAACCTCCCAACTCTCATTTTTGAAAGTTCTCTCTTGTATTCTTGTCTCATTTTTCTGCCCACCACCCCTATTCTTTCTGATAATCCTGAATTCCTTTACACTCACCTTGCAAATGTGAAGACCCAGACATTTCACCCAAATTCTGTTGTCGTAGTAGTTGATGAGCCAGGGACACAAACTTTCTCCATCCCCCCTTCTAGTTATATGGAAGAAATGCAAGAAATAAACAGCGTGCTAGCCCCTCAAATATGTAAAACAAATGTGAAAACCATTGAAATCTCCAACAGCTACACATAACCACACCTGGCACCTCACGTGGTAAAGAATGTGGTAGCCCTTTCATGCCTGGTATTTTTTTGAGAAATAGTTATTATGCCCATTACTTTTTATTTGAATATTGAACCATCCCATTTAAGTGGAATGGTTATACACTTAAATGTATTTCAAGTGTGGAAGAATCACTTAGCAGGGAATTTTTTTCCATCACATTTTATTAATTTACAATTTGTTCCTAAAACTATAATTTTGAGAATTTATACTGTGATATGTATATTTACTTCACTCACAATCAAGAAATTATTATAAAAGGAAAAGGTCTACAGTTGCTGTTGGGTGCAAATAGTGAAATAAACTAAGTTAGGTTAGTAATTTTTGTGGATATATATGTATCAATTACATTTAATATATAAATAAAATAATATATTTCATGTAACCTCTGTGTGAAACAAAAGAAAATAATTGAAAAACTGCAATACAATATTTGTATTGTTATGATCACAGAAAGTAAAATTTGTGAGTGCTGAGTTTCATTTATAGAAGAGAGGGTTTCAGGGAAGGTGAGTGCTTGCAATATCCCCACACTCTGGATCATGAAGCCCTTAGCTTATGGGAATAACAGTGTGAAAAAAATAATAGCATGCAAATATTTACTACTCTGAGCCCTTATTTTCTTTCTTTTTTTTAAAGATTTATTTATTTGTTTGTTTGTTTGTTTATTTATTTATACAAGCACTGGATACAGTCAGAAGCGCAGGAGGGTGAGAGAATTCACCAGAGCCAGAGCGGGGAGCAGAGCAGGCAGAAGGACCGAAGTACACTGCTGAGGGGAGCAGCGGGCGGCAGGAGAGGTCTGCGCGCCTTGTGGGACCCTCCTCCGGTGGCCGGGGAGCTGCCAGGGATCGAACCTGTGCTGCAGAGACTGTGGGCAGCTTCACAACCCAGTGCTCAACCACTGCGCCATCGGGGAGGCCCGAGCCCTTATTTTCTTGACCATTCTTCCAATACAAAGAAGGAATTATATTTAGTCATGAAGTATAGAAGAGGATGAAGTAATTCAACATGTTTACTTTTCTAGCTGGGCTATGAAGACAATTATATTGGGTTTTAGTTCGGAGCTGAAGCTTTAGCCTTCTACAAACCAGTGCAGTATTCAGACTCTTGAGAAGTAGTGTCCATGAGATCACACAAATGTTTGCTTTTTTTTTTTTTTAAGATTTATTTATTTGGGCCTCCCTGGTGGCACAGGTGGTTGAGCACCACATTGTGAAGCTGTCTGCAGCCTCTGCAGCATGGGTTCGATCCCTGCTGCTGGCAAGAATCCCACATGGCTCAGCAGACCTCTCCTATTTTGCCCGCTGCTCCCCTCAGCAGTGTTTTTCATCAGTCTGCCTGTTCTGTTTCTCACTCTGTCTCTGGTGAATCCTCTCACCCTCCCTGTGCATCTGGCCTGTACCCCGGTTCTTGTATAAATAAATAAATCTTTAAAAAAAGATTTATTTATTTATGCATAGAAGAGCTGGGGTGTAGGCTGGAGGTGAGGGGAGGAGTGAGAAGACTCAACAGAAACAAAGTGGGGAGCAGAACAGGCAGATCTACTGAAATACACTGCTGAGGGGAGCAGAGGGAAAGACAGGAGAGGTTTGCTGTGGCATGTGAGTCAGCTCTCTGGGGGGATCTAACTCATGCTGCAGTGGCTGCATGTGGATTGTTTCATAATGTTGAGACTTAACCCCTCATGCCACCAGGGAGGCCCCACACAGATGTTTTTTTTAATCTTTCTGAGACACTTCCATCATAAAGTGAAAATATTTAAGGATACCTGCATAATATGTTCATTGAAGAATTCTAGAACACAGTATCTGTAATTTCTAAAAACACTTTAAACAGTCTGGTATGTGGAAGGCACAGTGCCCAGCATAGTAAATATCCAACTAATTTAATATTAATTTACTTTTGTTATTTATAGATCATTTCTCACTAAATGAAGTCCTTGATCTTGCTTATATATTACACAGCCAATTAAGTAGTTTCCATGATGTTCCAATCACCATAAATAGGTTTAGGTTCTGTTTGACTAGACTGAAGTCAGAAATTACAAATAGTGGAAGAATTACTATTTTTAAGAGGCCTTGATTTCCTCAACTTATTAATGAATATTGTGAATATTATTATTTGCAATTATTGGATCTCAGTGCTATCACCTCAAAAATGGGAAAAATAAAATAGGAAACTTCTGAGGTTGTTTTAGCTACTAAAATGTTGAATATGTTAATGTGTTTAATGTATAGTAAAATGATATAGCAGAAGTCTGTCACATTACCAAAAAAAGTTAAAGTGCAGTATTATGCTATATAAGCAGATGTAAGAACTTGGTAATCTTTTTTCCTCTAGATGAAAATAGGAATTGTAGTTATAGTAAGTTATGATCAGAAAACTTTAAAGATATATATTCTGTACAGACTTAATTTTTACCAATAAAGTTAATGCCTGATGGTTGGGAACTCTTTGGGCTTTTAAGAATCATTTGGTCACAGATTTTATTTGATCATGTTCTCTAAGTATAACAATATGTCACCAATATAGTGCCTTAACTTCCAACTTCCCGTAGTGGACCACAGCAGATATGAGTCAAGGATGTTAGCAGATCATGCCAGGTCCTGCAACCCTGGCTTCTTTCAGATCTCTTTAAATGTTTCTCCCACTACCTCTGTGTATGTCCCTGCAGCCCAGCCAGATCTCACTCTATCTGTCTGAACTTGACAGGCCACTTAATGTCTCACGTTGTTGCTCTCACTGTATTGTCCTCAATAGTGTCATTCTCCTCTTTTCATACCTAGCAACATCTTGTTATTCATAGCACTTATTCTAACTCTTTTATGTTGGTTTTTCAAATCTCGTCAGAATTGATTGCCATTTTTCTTTGTCTTCTTAGACCACTTCGTGCTTTTTGCTAATAGTTTTTTCTTTTTTATGACTTAGACAAACTAATTATTCACCTATTCTATTCATCCTTACACCTATCCACTGCTTCCCAACCAATGTTAGAGCAAAAAAAAAAAAAAAAATATGTTTTGCAGTGGGTAATAGAATGATCTAAGGGTTAAGGTTTCAGTCTTTGGTTTCAGAGAGATGTGCCATAAGCTTTTTTATCTTGCACTCACCAGTCTGGACACTTGAAATGTCTCAAAACTCAGTTTACTTAACTGTAAGATTTGGGCCCAAATCACTACACTGCATTTTGAGGTTTTCAGTGAAGACTGATTAAAATGAGCTTAAAACCTTTAACCTGTTACTCAGTGAACATTCACTACATTCTAGTAACTATTGCAACTATTATTATTGCCATTATATCTTCCTGTGTGACTAGCCAATTTAAAAGAGCTGTCACCCTGTCCTTACTCCTGAAGCCCATATATACTTATACAATTGTCTTCTAAGTATTCCCATTTCTATATCTATGGAGATGAAGCAGATTGAATGAAAGCAGGTTTTGTTTTAGAGGTTATCAGGAGTTCAGCATTTTGGAAGGGGGGAGGCTTCATAATGGTTGCTTTGCTGTGATGAAGTAAAATGCAATTTATCATAGTATGTATTACCAAAGTACATGAGTACATTTCCTCTCCAGAAGAGTGACATTTCTTTCAATACATGAGTGAAAAGGATGGAGTGATCATTATTTCTGTCAGTCTTAGTGCTGAAGTTCACATGCATCTTGATAAAACTTTCTGGTCTCTTTGTTATTTGTGTTTCAGCCATAAATGTTGTCTTGGCAATACTGGAAAGAAGCTCAGTCTGCCTTAACAGGAATTATTCCTATCTCAGCTCAGGTACAGGATAGAGCCGTTTCAAACACTCTCTGAGAGCTTCCCATTTCTGCATAGTGAAAGGTTAACAAAACATGGTTAGCTTATGAGTAGGAGTTAATAATTCAACTTTTGAAAGGTAGTAACAATCCTTTTCATTTACATCTGCTATGTATTTTAAATGCTTGTTCTAACATTTTGTAGTTATTTTAATAGGACTGCTTCCTTTCATACTCCACATTCCAAATCTATCAGAAAATCATGCTAACTCCTCTAGGAAATTTATGTAGAATTTTGCCTTTGTGTTTTACCCCCATATTGGTCTGAACCACTGCAATTCTGTCCTTGGCTCCTGCATTTGCTTTTTTGGCTGGTCTCCTGGCTTTAGCTCTTGTTTCCTTTAACATCTCAGCCAAATATCTTTCACTTTCTTTTGTTTTTAGCAACTTTATTCAACTGTCATTGACATATAAAAAGCTGTACACATTTAAAGTATATAATTAGGTGTTTAGACACAAATAAATAGGCATCTATCATTACCATCATCAAAATAAACATAAACAGGACCCTCAGAAATTTCCTTTTGCTGCTTTGTTGTCTTCCCTGCCCCCCATCTATTCCTCTTTCCTCAGGTAACTTCTGTATTGATTTCTATCCCCTGTAATTAGTTTTTATTTTTATTTTTTATTTTTAAAAAGATTTATTTATGCATACAAGAACTGGGGTGTAAGCCAGAGGTGGGGGGAGTGAGAGGATTCACCAGAAAGAGTGGGGAGCAGAACAGGCGGCTCGACGGAAATACACTGCTGAGGGGAGCAGTGGATGAGACAGGAGAGGTCTGCTGGGCCATGTGGGTAGCTCCCTGGTGGGTCAGGGCTCAATCTCATGCTGTGGTGGCTGGTGATAGCTTGATAGCGCTGTCTTTAACCCCAGTTTGCATTTTTATTTTTTTTTATTATTTTATATACTTTTTACATCATTCTTCATTTTTATACAATGTAGGCTTTATCATCTTGGGTATATTCCCCATGGAATTCCCACCACCATTTCACCCATGTACCATCACCATAGTCCCTTGTGCTCTTCCTCCCTCCTCCCCCCTTGCAGAATGTCTCTGGCTTATAGTTGCCTGTTGATTTTCACTTTATTATAATTACTTTTCTTTTTTCCTGATCTCTTATTTGGATCCCCTGCATTCCTCCTATAAGTGAAACCATCCGGTATTTTTCTTTTTGTTTCTGGCTTATTAAAGCCAGTTTGCATTTTTTAACATTTCATGTTTTTATAGTTTGTCATCTTATTTTCAAGTCTTTGTAAGAAAATGTGTAATCACATATCATACAGCTGCATCACAGAGTAGTATATGTAGGACTTTTTAAGAACTGTTCATTGTTGTGTCATTTATCATATCCACCAGCAGTGTTTGTGAGTTCCAGTTTGCTTAACTGGATCAGATAACCCTTAGTATAGTCAATCTGTTCAATGTTTGTTATTCCACTCTGTGTGCTGTTGTACTCATTGTGGTTTAAATTTGCACTTCCATAAAGACTAATAGACACTGGCATTTTTATATGCTTCTTTGACATTTGTCTATAATCCTTGGAGAAGTGTCTTTTCAAATATTTACCATTTTTTACTAGATTGTTTTCTTTGTTTAAGTTTTGAAATGTCATATTACCAGATGATGGGTCTTCCAAAGATATTCTCCCAGTTTGTATTTTATCATATTCTCTTAAAAGTATCTTTGAGGATTACAAGCCTACTTTATCTATGTATTATGCTCAGAATTGTGCTTTTCGCATTGTATATAATTCCAATATCATGCAGATATTTTTTCTCTCTATATATGTGTTTGTGTGTGTGTGTGTATATATATATGTTACTGCCTACAGATATTTTTCTACACATTTTTAAAATTATCTCTGTTACTTTGTTGTTATTTTTTCATTATTTTATAGGTTTTAATATTTGTATCCTATAATATTCTAAAATTCACTTTTGTCAATTCTGCTCATTTTATTTTTATTTTTAATTTTTTTTTATTTTTTACATCATTGTTCATTTTTAAACAATATTTGCTTCCCCCACCCCCTCAGGTGTAGTCCCCACAGAGTTTCCTTCAAGAGTGCACCCGGGCACCATCACCTCAGTCCCCCGTGCTCCTCCCTCCCTCCCTCTGATCCCTCTCCCTCCTCCTCCCCTGCAGTATGTCTGTCATTTATAATTGTCCGTTTTTGCTTTGTTGTGTTTTGTACTGTTGTTTTTTTTTTTTTACACTGATGTCATATTGGGTTCCCCTATATTCCTGCTATAAGTGAAACCATCCGATATTTTTCTTTTTTCTTCTGACTTATTTCACTGAGCATAATTCCTTCTAGTCTGCTCTAGGGTTGTTATGAGTTAGCTTTCAGAGACTAGCCTCTTCTCTTTCCCCTCAGCTGAACTGGAAGAAGAAAGAGCGTAGTTCCAAGTTCACTTCTTTCACCAAGTTCTATCCCATTGATTTGGATTTGAAATTCACATCTACATAAAACATTCAGATTGTGGATCCAGTCAAATCCAATATTCTTTCATTGAGTGGCTCCCGGGCTCAAGATTGAAACGGGGGACTAGCTTGTTTACCTTATTCAAGATACTTGGCTTTCAGTGTCATAACCTTTCATGATTCTCAGAGTAATAAGAGAAATACAAGAAGGGCAAGGCAACTCAAAAACCCAAAAAAGCCAAAAAAACCACCAAAAGACATTTAGCTAAAATAGATGAAGTAGTCAGAGAAAATACAGAACAGGTCAGATAGTTGTTCTGGAATCGAAATATAATAGAGTAGACGCATTTTATTGTGATCTGTCTCTCAACCTTCAGGCATGATTCTAAGTGACATTTATATATAAATCCATATACCCTTATAGCAGCTCTGTGAAGTAAGATTCATTCTTATCCCTGTTCTCCTAATGAGAAAAGACAAGGCACGGGAGATTTAATAATGTTCCCAGATGTACATGGAAATCCTGGGATTTGAACCTCCACAGTTTGCAGACTATTTGCTTAACTGCTCTACATTTATAGGAATTCAGAGTGCTTGCTATATAGTTTTAATAGCTTACGGGGTATGGAAAGGACTTAGGTAAAGCAGTATTTGGCTTTCAAGTGCTTTGAGTGGCATGAATGATGATTTGTGGGTGTGGGTGTGCGCTTAAACTGTCCCCCATCTGTGTCTATACCTCCTTTCTGTTTCTCTTTTCAAATGAAATATTTACATTTGAGTGGGTTTTTAAATGTCATCTGTTTTATAATCTCTGCATTAGCCACAAAACTCTCATGCTACTGCAGTCGGGCAGGAGATTCAGTGTTGGAAAGTTAGACGATAGACTGTTAAGGTAATGAGTTAGAAATTATGGTTTTATTTTTTAAATTTTTTTAATAGTTAATGTGTTACTTTTGTTGTTGTTGCTTTTTTTTTTTTTAAGATTTATTTATTTATTTATTTATACAAGCACTGGGTACAGTCAGAATCGCGGGAGGGTGAGAGAATTCACCAGAGCCAGAGCAGGGAACTGAACAGGCAGACAGATGAAATACATTGCTGAGACAAGCAGCGGGCGCGGCAGGAGAGGTCTGTCGTGCCACGTGGTACCCTTGCCAGCGGCCGATGATCGAACCTGCGCTGCAGAGGCTGCAGGCAGCTTCGCAGCCCAGTGCTCAACCGTTGTGCCACCAGGGAATGCCCAAAATTGTGTGTCTTTTTTAAAAATTTTGGTGTTCATGGGTGCTTCTGGTCACTTCCTACAGGGTTAAATAATTTTTCCAGGAAGACAATGGGATTAATTTTAACATGAAAAGTACTGTCAAGATAGTAGGTATATGCATCCTACATTTCACATAAAAACTTTATTTTTACTATTATTATTATTATTAGCCAGTTAAAGGTCATCTTATTGTTCAGTAGTAAATGTCAGGAGGTGATACAGAAGATAGAGATTTTAAATTCAATTTTTCCATGAAATAATTTTTATGACATGTAGGTCACTTCCTTCTGAATTAACATGCCTTTAAATAGGCTAGCATGGAGGCCTCCCTGGTGGTGCAGGGGTTAAAGTCTCAGCGCTATCAAACTATCAACAGCCACTGCCAGCCAGGGAGCTAATACACATGCACAGCAGACCCCTCCTATCTTGCCTGCTGCTCCCCTCAGTGGTGTATTTCAGTAGATCCACCTGTTCTGCTTCCCACTCTGTCTCTGGTGAATCCTCTCACCCCCTGCACCTCTGGCCTACACCCTAGTTCTTCTATGTGTAAATAAATAAAAAATAATTCTTTAAATAAATAAATATGGGCCTCCCCTGGTGGCGCAGCAGTTGAATGCTGGGCTGTGAAGCTGCCCGCAGCCTCTGCAGCACTGGTTTGATCCCTGGCCGCCCGCGAGGGTCCCACATGGTATGCACACCTCTCCTGCCATGCCCACTGCTCCCTTCAGCAGTGTATTTCATCAGTCTGTCTGTTCTCTTCCCTGCTCTGGCTCTGGTGAATTCTCTCACCCTCCCGCACTTCTGACTGTACCCAGTGCTTGTATAAATAAATAATCTTAAAAAAATCTTAATAAATAAATAAATAGGCCAACATGGAAAACATAACAAAATTCTAGCAACCTACACAAGAACCATCTTATGGGTGAGAGAACTATATATGTTTCTGTTAATTATTGGCAGAGACAGATGGTTGAGGATCTAAAAGTGACATCATTTTTTGGGAAGACTTAAATTTCACATAGCACTATCTGAGTAATTTTTAATAGTAATATGCCTATACCATAGGATTTCTTCTAGTTTTTATAATTAGACTATTAGTGTTTGTTCTGGGATATTAATGTTTATTTTTAAAATTCATATGCCTTATTTTTATTAATGTTTCTCTTTTGTGAGAATTTGGGAAATACTACAATGTAGGTGCTTAATTAGGTGCATTGTTGAACCAAATATCTTACTATTTTATTTCGATATTATCTGATTTTGTAATTTTCATCATTATACTCTTGTGACATAATGATGCCTACTTTTTCCTTTTCATTTTTGTCTTATTAGACTTAATTTTTATATGTATTTTAGGTTATTTCTTAGGACAGAAGCTTCAGTCCTATTGCTGCTGTACTTGATTTGTTAAATTTCATTTCAGCTTAGAGTACTGACCTGCTAATGAATAGAAACAATAATTATGTGAATGATAACTGTGTGTCTAGCACTTGTTGAGTTGATAAGGCTTGTAATGCATCATTTGATTTTTAAAGCAATCCTCTTAAGTAAGAAGCAGCATTCTGAAAGGCTGATGATACACACACATTCTCTGAAAATATATATATATTCTGAGGCTATGTGTAAATACATATAATATATATGTATTTATATTTTATGAACAAAGTCATACTCTGCTTTGTCTGTTTAGCATTAACATTTACACCCCTCCCCTTTTTTTTTTTACCAGTATCATGAAAGATACACTCAGATTTTGTAGAGACGAACAATATTTCAATTTTGGTATCTCTTCATGCAATGAGGAATTGTGTATTTCAAACATTCAATATGTGTCTTATATCTGCTTATCTTTAATCAACCTTATACTGTGAACAATACCTGTGTTACTGTTACAATTAAGGAAAGACTCATATCAAAAATGTTCCCTTGGGTTGGTGGAAATAGGCCAAGGGTTACTGAGTCTAAGCTTATTCTTACTCCCATGTGCCAGTCAGCTGTTTTTGAGTAGTTTCAAATTGGACTAAATAAGACATTTAATGTTATTCAGCTTGTATGTTAAGATACCTCTGCTTGAAGGACAATGCTGATAAAAAAGAGAACCAACCATACTACTAACTTACAAATTAATGTGAATTGCAGTCTCAGCCTGGTAAAGAGCTCTCTTTGTGATTCCAAATTATGGGAAGAAAATAAATAGAATAAAATCAATGCGTTCTTTTTAAAAGATTTATTCATTTATGTATACAAGAGCAGGGGTGGGTGAGAGGATTCACCAGAGAGTGTGGGGAGCAGAACTGGTGGATTGACTGAAATACACTGCTGAGGGGAGCAGTGGGTGAGACAGGAGAGGTCTATTGTGCCATGTGGGTCACCTCCCTGGCAGGACATCAAATTGGTGCTGCAGTGGCTGTGGATAGCTTCATAATACTGACACTTACATCCTTGTGCCACCAAGGAGGCCTCTAAAGTTAATGCTTTCAGTGAATCTTAAGGAGCTCTAAATTAACTACACTAATATGTTTTGGTTATGAATTAAGACTATTTGCTGGTTTTTAACAGTGTTCCCCCAAATTTTGATTCTATTCACAAGCAAGGAAGCTTGAAAATAATCCAAAAAAGTTATGTTAATTGATTTGAAGCTATACTTTATGGGCAAAAATATAAAGCTTATATGTATATTTTTAAAAACAGAATATAATGAACTCAATTGAATTGTTACTTATAAATACAGTCCCATTTTAGAAAGTATGCTTAAACATTTCGGTAATATAAAATGCAGACTTTATTTTGTGCCCCAAATGCTGAAAATAACATTTTCTACCACTGATTTTCCACTTTATTAAAAGAGTTAAAAGTGCCAATTTTCTTCTTCCTTCGTCATTTTATTCCAACATTACATATAGAAATTTCCCCTTGATAATTCTTTGGATGTGTGCTACCTCCATTTAACACTAATCTAACCATTTCAAAAGGCTTCTCAAATTTTATATAAAAATAAAAACTTTTTTCAAGGGCATAATGCTAAGGATATTAGACTTTGGAAAATGTAATTTTGTGGAGCTAAAAATGTAATCAACATGGAGCATTGGGTAAAATTATTAAAAACCATAAGTGTGAAAAAATGTTGAGTATCCTAATTAAAGAAGGACAGATGTTGATTTATATGAAAATAAGAATGCAAAACAAGGAACATCGTAGCACAATTATGCATAGAACAGTTCGAGGAACCATAGATTAACCCTTAAATTTCATATGAGGTCTTTTGGGATCTTGTAATATATTTAAATGTCTACAATTAGTAAATATGCAGTGGCCATTTTTTGTTTCATAGGTCTGCTTCCTTGACTATCTAAATATTTTTAATTTTGTGTTAAATTTTTAATATATTTCTGGAGTTTGTTAGGTAATTTTACTAATAGTTGCTTTTCCATTTTATTTGAAAAAGAAAGGAATGACCAAATTGTAAACTATAGTTACTATTCCTTAAACATTTTTAATTATCATAAAGAACACAATCTAAATACACTGGACAATCTTTGGGTCATGTCTGTCTGTTTATCAAAGCATATTTAACACCTGCTATATGGTGAGGTCTGATCTGAGACCTAGTTGAAAGAAATCCATTATGCAGTCTATATGACTCCTATATCATCAGATAGCTCTAAAACTTTGTCACCAAATGGGAGCACAGAGGGTGTTCTCTTTGTGCAGCCTGCATTGTTTATTATCAGGGTGTTAGAAGAGATGCTTCTTGAAGAATAAGGAGTTTTAGGAAGGGAGACACACAGGGAAGGTTTTTGACAAAGCAAATATGCATAATAGATAATATGATGGCATGGTAAAGATTTTGATGTTAATGGCAGTGATTAAGATGGTACTCCTAGGATGTGGGAATGTGTTGATAATTAATATAAGGTCCTATACTGGGTATAAGTTGAGAAGGGTCATGCAAAGACTTAAATATATTTTGAAAAGGTGCTGGGCCTCCCTGGTGGCACAGCGGTTGAGCGCTGGGCTGCGAAGCTGCCTGCAGCCTCTGTTGTGCCGGTCCGATCCCTGGCCGCCAGGCGAGGGTCCCACATGGTGGGCAGACCTCTCCTGCCAAGCCCGCTGCTCCCCTCAGCAGTGTACTTTGGTCCTTCTGCCTGCTCTGCTCCCTGCTCTGGCTCTGGTGAATTCTCTTACCCTCCTGCGCTTCTGACTGTACCCAGTGCTTGTATAAATAAATTAATTAATTTAAAAAGGTGCTAAGGAGTCTTGGGTATTTTTATTTGTAGTGAGTAGAATAGATTGGAAGGATGGAAACTATAACCATAAATGTCAGTAAGTAAGTGAATTAACAAGAGTCCTTCTGTTGCAATTGTCAGAAAAAATCAAATTTATATTAGATTAAGGAAAAATGTTTATTAATAAAAATAGAAAAGTATAAAGAAGGTTAAATTCTAGAGCTAAGCAATTAAATCTAGATTTGATTTCTCTCTGATATGTTGGTTTAGGGTACCAAAATTTAATGCATTCAAAAAAAAAAAAAACCTATCCCCAAACTTAGTGATTTAAAGAGAGAATATTTACATAGTTCATGATTGCATAGGTCAGTACTTTGGTCTAATTAGCTGGATACTGTATCAGCTGACCTCATCTTTTGATCAGAGTGCCATTGATAGCAATATGGTAACTTTGCTTCTTGGAGTTTGCTGGCTGTCAGCTGAAGCTACAGAAATGATGGAGCCACATGTCCAGAATTCTGAAATTAAGACTAGACTTGATCACATGAACTTGACAGGGTTCCAAGTGCAGTAGCTTGAGGCATCTTTAGGCCTATGACTTGGAACTGGTCCAGTTATGCTCATGCCATGTTCCATTAGTCAAAGAAAATTGAAAGTCTAGCCTAGGTTGAAGGGATTGCTAAAAATGACTTGTGTTGTTAGAGTGATTTGCAAGTTGAAATAGCCAGAGGACTAGATCTAGGAAGGGTCATAATTTTGGATATTTATACAAATAAAAATACCACAGTCATTTTCTCTATCTCTAAATGGTATTCCTGACAACTTCTATGGCTTTCTCTGACAATGGTAAAATGGATGCTGAAGTTCTTGCTGCAGATCTTTACATCTCTGAATAGAGTATTGGTTTGTTGTACTGAAAGTCTTGTTCTGTTTGGGTTGCTATCACAAATAGCGTAGACTGAATGGCTTAAACAGACATTTATTTTCCACAGTTCTAGAGTCTAGGAAGTCTGAGATCAGAGTACCAGCATGATCATGTTCTTTGAAGGTCTTCATTCTGATTTTCATGTGACTGTCTTACTGTGTCGGACTCCACTGGTAGAGAGAGAGCAAGTTCGCTCTTAAGTATTATAAAGGCATTAATCACACTCCTAAGGGCTCTACCTTCATAACCTAATAATCTCACAGAATGCCCACTTCCAAATACCACCACATTGGGAATTTTAGTTCCAACATATGCATTTTGGGATAACACATATATTTTAGTCCATAACATTGTATACAGATTTAGCTCATGTGTCCACGTGAATCCACTTTTTGTTATATCCAAGTGATTTACTTCTCTTAAATGGGGTGGGTTTGAGCAGGGAGCCTATCTCAGACTTTATAGACTCAGAGTAGATAAGTTGTTGGGATAATTATTATGCCATGTGTGATGAACATAATTTCTTTCCAAATATAGGAATATGGAAATCAGGTAAACAGAAAATAAAACTGACTGGTGGAGAGAGTCTTAATCCCCATGTTTTTGATGCCAGGTAATTTCTATATTCAATTGGTAAAACAATAAAATGATGCACTATAATCTAATACGCATGACTGATAAAACTTTTCTAAGATTCCACTTTGTCACTTTGCTATATTATGTTTGATTCTTCTCTTTGACTTAAATTTATAAATACAAATCTTTGAGCCTTAATGAGTTATTAACAAGTGGGGACACATTTGTAATGAGGAAGCTCTACTGTTTCATAAAGATCCTGTAAGTCTTAACCTAAATTCCAACGCATGTTTCATAATTTCTTTTGACTAGAATTCTTGCCAGCCCACAATAACTGCAAATCTCAAAAGGTCTCTAAATTTTTAATTCCATTTTGTTAGCAAACCTCACTATCAGTGATGTTCAACTTTAGAACCGTGGTGATCTGTACTTGGTTTGGAGGGTCTGTTTCCTTCCCCATTACCTGAACCTGGTTCACAAATCTCTGTTCCTTTCTTAATGATGGCATTTTGAAAGGGTAGAACATGTCAGACTTTTGCAGTATATCAGCATTTTTAGGCTTAGGTTCAGAATTTTTCAGGTCCCTTATACCTGAAATGGAAAGAGAGTTCAGCAGTTTTTTGTTTGTTTTTTTTTTTTTTTGAAATTTGTTTGTTTATGCATACAAGAGCTGAAGTACAGGCCAGAGGTGCGGGGGGTTGGTGAGAGGATTCACCAGAGACAGTGGGGAGCAGAACAAGCAGATCTACTGAAATATATAAACCCTGCACCACGAGGGAGGCCCAGTACTGTGTTAAATCAGACTATGCATTTCTAGTACATACAACAGATTGTGCATAGAAAATGCTTGATAAACACTTGAAGAATTGACCTGAACAAAGGCTTATACAAAAATAAACAAATACAATCTGCTCTGTGAACTTAGTAATAATTCATTTCCACTACTGGAGACAGTTCCACTTTTAGCCATAAGACATAGCGATGACAAGAGGATGCTACAACCTACTTTATTGTAAGGTGAACTCAACAATTAATGTGAAATGACTTCAATATTTGTCCTTTATTGAAGTCTTCAGTGACTATTTTTAAGGTGATATGTCTTTGCCTTATCTCTATCTAAAGTGATATGTGTGAACTTGGTACTACTTTTACTTCACTGGAATTACACATTTGATATGACCCAAATATTATTAAGCTTTTATATGCTGTGTTTGGATACTGCTCTTTTGAAAATAGAGTTCTTCATACTTTTCTCTCTATGGATTTCTCATTGAAATTCTGTTTTTATTTTATAAAGAGATTTTCTGTTTTGAAATGTGTCCTTTATCAATGACCTATCAGTTCTATGAAGGAGTGTATTTCCTAAGGTTTGTTCATTACTTATTCACATAATTCACAAACTAAGTTACTTATCAAGTATTCATTTGTTTGTTATTAGGTGTCAAGAAGTAAGTTAGAAAATAACAGGACAGCTAAAAACAAGTGTTCCTGGCTTTGATTCTTGTAACTTCATAAAATAACAGGACTTCTCCATTGTAGATATTTCATAAGTGAAGACTAATACAACAAGGCCTATATCCTTGAATGAATCTGACATGTGAATAGAGGTAATCCTGCCACCATGAGTTTACAGAACTATGCATAAATGTTCTCATATCACAGAGCTAGAGATAGTTTATTGTGAGCCTGGATAGGTCAAAAAAGAGAGTAGAAAATTGTAGCTTGAATATATAGACCTTGTCAAATAAGAAGGCAGAAAACACCACCACAATAAAGTGAATATATATATATGTCATTCTCTAAAGAACAGTATATAGTGGGAGTAAATGTGCTATTGAGGACTTAGTGTAATGGGATGTGACTTGTTTTTTTTTTTTAGGTGTGTTGTCAGTAGCCTGATACTGTAAGTTCTTACAAAATAAAAGCAGTATGAATTTAACCTTGAAATGAATGTGGAAATTTTTTTAAAAAGATTTTTTTAAAAGAGCTAGGCTACAGGCCAGAGGCACCAGAGGGTGAGAGAATTCACCAGAGACAGAGCAGGGAGCAGAACAGGCAGACGGATCAAAGACGCTGCTGAGGGGAGTAGCGGGTGAGACAGGAGAGGTCTGCTGCACCACTTGGGTTTCTCCCTGGCCAGCCGGGAATCGAACCCACGCCTCTGCGAACAGCCTCACAGCACAGCACTCAACCTGTTGCGCCATTGGGGAGGCCCTGAATGTGGAACTTTTGAAAGAAATGTTTGTTTTTAATAGCTAAAACTAAGTAATTACTTCTAAAGCTACTTAGTAAAGTACTAGGAATCCTTTTTCCTTTCTCTTATACCTTTCTACATACACAAAATATGTTATATTTAAGGAATTTCAACCAAACAGAACAAAATCAATAATAAATTATTTAAAGTATTTAGTGTAAAGAAATTCAATTGCAAGTAGAAAAAATATAATTGGCAACAAATACTGTATTAACTAAGAATCATTTTAGATATCGTAAAACTAAAACTTCATGGAAATAAGTATTTGCAATGGGCTAAATTAAGACCAAGTTAGGAGAAAGTAGAATAGCAATTCATGAATTAATGATGGATATAAAAGTAATCATTTGGTTAGCAAATGATGTTATGGGTAGTACATGATATTGAATCAATGCTTATTGGATCATTAGTCCATATATTTCCAGCTTTCTTCACCCATTAAAATCAATGATTTCACTACTCCAGGACGTCAAGCTCAGACAAATGGTCCTTTGATGTTGTTGTCGTCTAAATTTTTAAAATAATGCATTTGTCTGTGATGAATCAATTGGTAAATACCAAAGTTTTAGATATCACTTAATTTTCTCCCAATAATAAATATTAGAGTCATACACTATAGAAGAAGCAAATAAAAATTAAGAGATTTATAATCTAGTAGCAGGAGGAAAGTAGTTCTAGATGTTGAAATAGAAGAAAAATGAAAACATCTTTTGCATCTACATTCATCTCTGTGTTGAAGTCTATGCATTGTCAATTTGGCTATGCTCTGTTGGACAATTTTTCTGCTGATTTGGCAGGTTTCACCCATGCATTTGCCTTTAGCCAGTGATCAAAAGCCTCATTCATGTCTCTGACAGGTGGCTGGTAGCTGACTTATTGTTGACCAGGGAATAAATAGGAGAACTAGGCCATATGTCTATCATTACTTAGCAGCTTAGCCTGGACTCCTGCATGTAAGTGGTATTTTCAGAGTTGTGAGCATTAAGAGTTAAAATTACCAGACCTGGGCCTCCCTGGTGGTGCACGGGTTGAGCACAGCACTATAAAGCTGTTCACAGTCTCTGCAGCATGAGTTCAATCCCCAGCCAGGGAGCTACCCACATGGCACAGCAAACTTCTCCTGTCTCCCCTGTTGTTCCCTTCAGCAGTGTATTTTAGTAGATCTGCCTGTTCTGCTCCCCACTCTGTCTCTGGTGCATCCTCTAACCTCTCTCACCCCCCTCACCTCTGGCCTGTACCCAAGTTCTTGTATGCATAAATAAATAAATCTTAAAAAATAAAATTACAAGACCTTTTGTATAATTTCTCCCTCTGTTGACCAAAATAAATAGCAGAGCTAGCCACATTGAAGGTTAGGGAGAATGGACTCTACCTCTTTTTGAAAAAAGCTAGAAAGTTGTTGTGGTCATTTTTTCTATTGTCTTTGATATTTTCTTTTAAATGGCACTCATGGTGGAGGTAGAATAGGACCCAGAAAAGAACAGTCAGTCTCGAGGCTTCTTGCTGCTTTCAGGGCAAGCAGTTCTACAACAACAGTTATAGAGCAGTTATCTAATTGTATGGCATCTAATAGATGACATATTTGAAGAGGTGAAGAGGATAGACACTAACCTATATAACTTTGAAAAAGAATGTTTTCTCAAAATATATAAAGCTAAAGAAAAAAATTGCCTATAAGCATTTTGATATACTTATAATTTTGTTTATCACAGCAGTGCTATTTAACAATTGTAAAATGACTTTATCTTGATGTTAAAATATATAAGTAAATATGAGAGCTAATCAGATTTCTCACAGAGAAAGACAATGCAAATAAGTAAGGAAAATATTGAAATGAATTATGTGTGAAATAAAGGCATATCAGTATGAACTCATTTATTTTAAATGATCGATAAATTGATAGACATAAAAATATTGATATTGGTGTTTATAAAAATAAGTGTGCATAATATTTTCTTCCTAACTCCATTCCCTTGGATGGCACAGAAGTTGTGACTCTCTTAGACGCAGTGATCACACTTACTGTCCAGATTGTGGCTTCTATATACCATTCTTTAATAAAGGAAACAAAGATATCTTTGAGAAAACATTAACTCTTGCATTGGTGCAGAAAAAATATAAGTTGTGCTTAAGCCTACATATTCTTGTATTTCCAGAAAAATGCTTTAAAAAGCGACTTACCAATAGAACACAGGAGGTAATCCAAAAGAGTTCCCAATAAGCAGATATGGAAAAAAAAAACAATAAAATGATAGTGATGGTTATTGGATTGTGAACAGAAAAGAAATTACCTATACATCACTCATGATATAAATAAATGACTGAATACGTAATTGAACAAATGTTTGATTATATGGATACATGGGTTGAGAAGAAGTAAAAAAAAAAAAACATTGATAAGACTAATGGATCAGAATAACCTGTAATTTTATCTGTCTTTACTTTCTGTCTTCTTTGACTAGAAAATACACTGAGGCATGGAGATTAAGAAAAGAACAGTTTTCCCTTTTTCACATTTGAGTTGTGATGTCTATTTCACTGTACAGTCTTGAAGTGACTGGAGTTTGAATAAGCACAGGAGAATGGTTGTCCTTCTGACACAAAAGATGTTCTAGATATTTGACACTAAGCTTCCCTTTGGGAAACCAGCTTTTTTTGTTTGTTTTGTTCTTTTTCTCTTTTCTGTGGTGTAAATGTAGGTAATTTTATTGATCGCAGTTGAACTCAGCAAGTTAATGGACTCTCATATTTCTCAGAAAGCCCAGTAGTTCTCAAGATCATGTAAGGGATATCTTGAGTAACAAAAAGGAAAGCATTTATCTGTGTGTGTGTGTGTGTGTGTGTGTGTGTGTGTATTCCTTTGCATTTGAGTACATTCTGGAAAAGAGAATTGTTAAAAACCAATCACTGTGTAGTTTAAATTTTCCTAAATGTTCCATTTGTCTATATCTGCAAGTTGATTTGTGCAGCATGATCTGTATTGCTGTGGTCCCTGCAATTCCATGAAGGATACTGAAATTTTATATTCAATTTGTTTGAAAATGTATGTAGCTGCCTTTGAGACTATAGCAACTGAAGGTGATGAAAAATATGTAAAAAGGTATATACTCTTAGTAACTATTTCATTTCTACCTTTTCTATTGACACATAAAATACATTTAGGTGTTGTACAACTCCCACCTAATTTTAATAATTAGAGTAACACAAGGTAATTGGTTTGAAATAATTTGTGTAACACAATAAAAACAAAATGTAATGCAGTTATTGTTGACACAACTGGTGCCACAGAGTTCATTGGAAATGACAAAAAGGGATTTGGTATTAGAGTGGGATTTCTTTCAAATATTAAGTTGACTTAATTTTTTAAAGGAAATCATGGTAATATCATTTCTTTTGATTTAATCAAGATATATGAGAAAACATCTGTTTCTAGTGTTATTAAGTCACTTTGCTTGATCTGAAGTCATTAGAGTACTGAAGACCTCAGACAGCCTGTAAAAGTGGTATGTAGTATAGATATAGTGTATTCTTTCAAAATTATCTATCCATGCAAAATAGCAGGTCATGGAAAAACTCTCAGAATTCAGATAAAAGTACACATTTTCATGATGAATTTGATGTAAACCAAAGGTCAGGATATATACCCATTTGTCCATTGAAAAGCTGAATGTTTTATTTGTTTATTTGTTTCCATAGATATTTACCATTTTAACCCTTCATTCATTGAAGAAGCATCTTCAAACTTAGTTGCAATATGTAGTAGCAGCCTAGACACTTGACAGTTAAGTTAGAAGATATAAATCTAATTCCAATTCAGTGTCACTGCTGTAGATTGAATGTGTTCCCTCAAATTCCCTCAAAATGCTGAAACCTAATCACTAATGTGGTATTTGGAGATAAGAACTTTGAGATGATGTGGTCGTGAGTGTGGAGTCTAAATGAATGGGTTCAGTGCCTTTATGAAAGAGACTGGAGAACTCCCTCATTCCTTCTGCAGTGTGAGGACAGTGAGAGACGAAAACTGTCTTTTGATCATAAACTGGGTTCTTACCAGACACTGAATCTGTTGGTGCCTTGATCATGGACTTGCCAGCATCCAGCACTATGAGCAATACATTTCGGTTGCTTTAGCTACCACATCTATGATATTCTTTTACAGCAGCCTGATCTGACAAAGCTATTATGAAGAGAAGTCACTTAATAAAATGTATAACATTAACTCATCTTAACCTAAAGTGAAGTTTATGAAAAAGATACAAAACTTACCTAATCTGAATACTATAAAGTCCCCAAATACAGTAACAAGGGTAGACAAAATATTCATAGCCAATGAGTGAAATTAATTTGAAAAATCTTCAATAATTTTAGTGTTTTCATTGTTCTGTCCGACAAATAATAAATCAACAAAATTATTCTTTAGGTACTGTGTTAAATACTCAGTACTTAAATGCAATAAATCCACTGTCTTCAAAAAACAATGGCTTAAGTAGAGAATTGTAACCAGTTTTCTAACTATAATTGATTATTTTGGATTCAAATATGGAAAATAATACTTCTGTTTTTTTCATGGTCTATTTATGCTGAAAATTCGTGGATATTTAATGATTAATTTATGAATTTATATTTCCTATGTTAAAAATTTAAATCATAATTATATACTTCCTCATATCTAAATTAAGAGTAGTAATTGCTAATGTTCCTGAATTACAAGAAATAAAAATTTAAAAATTTAAGCATTAAAGTAGTAGTTTAATATTAATAGCAAGGATAATTAAAAAGAAAAAATAGAATGTGGGAATTATCCCAGAAAATGGAAATTATTCTGAAAGATATAAAAGGAAGTATGTGCCTAAAATCTAAATGATTATAAATATGTTTGTGAATTGTGAGCAAGAAAGATCAAAATTTCCCATAAATAAACCTCTAGATAGTGGAGGGAGAACACACAACTGAATTCTGCAAAATAAATTTTTTAAATGATTTATTTATTTATGAATACAAGAACTGGGGTGTAGAGCAGAGGTGTGGGGGTGAGAGGATTCACCAGAGTGTGGGGAGCAGAACAGGCAGATCTACTGAAATACACTGCTGAGGGGAGCAGTGTGCATAAAGGAGGGGTCTGCTGTGTCATGTGGGTAGCTCCCTGACTGGGGATCTGACTCATGCTGCAGTGGCTGGTGATAGCTTGATAGCTCTGTCTTTAATCCTGTGCTACCAAGAAGGCCCCTACAAAAGAACTTTTGAAAATTGGCAGTATGTGAAACCCATCTGGTCATGCTCAGCCCTATCAATACTAATGTGTTAGAAGTTCATATTCAAAAAATACACTAATGGTTATGTGTCATATGGTATAATTACAGATACATAGAATATATGTATACACAGAATATGTGAAACTAGCAAATCTTTATTTTTTTAATTTATGCATAGAAGAACTGGGGTGTAAGTCACAGGTGGTGGGGATAAGAGGATTCAACAAAGAAGAGAGTGGGGAGCAGGACACATGGATCTACTGAAATACTAAGGGGAGTACTAGGTGAGACAGGAGAGATCTGCTGTGCCATGTGGGGTAGCTCGCTGGCCTAGGATCCAACTCATATAGCAGTGAGTAGCTATAGCTTGATAGCACTGAGACTTTAACCCTTGTATCACCAGGGAGGCCCAAAACTGGTAAATCTTTAATTCAAGAAAAAGAAAGGAATATGACACTGGTTAGACCTTATAGAACATGTGTAAGTTGACAAGTTTATAGTATAGTCGCATTTAATCATCACTGAATAAGCCTAGATACAGACAAAAGAGTTCTGATATGTCTACATCTTGCAATAGTTTGCTTCCTTCTATTAGTTACTATATAGGGGAAACAATTAAACAATTATTTCATGGAAATATTCTTCAAAAGTGATCTAAGTCAAGTTAAATCTGCATATATATCTAAACTCTGTGAGGAGAAAAATGGTACCTGTGGAAAACGTTAAGAACATTTCTGAAAATTTAAAAATATAAATATGGCCAAGAAAGACAATAAAACCTAGAATTTTTTTCTTTCCTTTACTGTTTAACATAATTATTCAGTGTCTTGTATTATACAATAATTGACTGAATATATAGCTTACACTATTTTTAGCTTTTCATTTTAAAGTAATTATAAATTCATAAGGAGTTATGGAATTAGAACAAATAATTCTGTGTAAACCACGAAGATAACATGGACATACTATATGTGCAATGATAGCATTTTATCATGTGTAGATTTGTAAAACCAGAGATGCAATCAAGATACAGAATTATTCCATCATTGCAAAGGTCTCCTTTGTGCTACCTCTTCATTTTATCATGTATAGGAATTGAATTAGATCATTTTATTTATTTTTTTTTTCAGTAGGTTTTAGACTTTGGCAGGATTTTGGGTTCAGAAGTGCCAAATTTATCCCCTGCTTGGATAGTGTAGCCTGGGAATTTGACCCTCACGCTAATTAGCTAACAACTGTTCTTGCCTCTTTAGATTTTGAAGAACCATTGCAGCACATTAGTGATGGAGGCCACACTTAAGACACATTTACATTTGATTATCTACTTAAATGCACCCACCTCACTCTACAGGCAGAGCTGCCAAGAACCATTGTGAAGTACTTAAGGAATAAATTTTGAGCTCTAGTCTCTTTCTAAAAACTGTAATTAGCTGTATTCCTGCAAGTGGGTATTTGCAGGTCAAATTAATCACAGAAAAAAGACAGAAACAAGAGGAAATGCCAATGGCAAAAGGGCCTAGATGGTAAAAAACTAGTTTCAGCAAGCTCTGCCATAAATACTCTAGAAATAATGGAATAAAATAACTTCAGTTCATGTTCAAACCCTTTTAGAATAGATCTAGATTTACAGAAAACTTTGAAGATAGTACAGATGGTTCCTATTAACCATTTTCCCCTTTCTTTTTTACATTAGTACGGTACAATAGTCAAAATTAATAAATAGTGATGAATTATTATCAATTAAGTTTTTATTGAAAGCCTTTTTTTTGTTCCAGGATCTAAGATGCTACATTTCATTTAGTTGTCATGTCATTTAGTATTTTTCTTCACTGATATTTTCTTAGATGTTCTTTTTCGGATTGGTCAGGTATTGCTTAGAATATCTCTCAAGTAGAATTTATTTGACTTTTATATCAATTTATTTTTATTTTTTACAGCATTGTTCATTTTTAAACAATATTTGCTTCCCCCCACCCCATCAGGTGTAGTCCCCATAGAGTTTCCTTCACCAGTGCACCCGTGCACCATCACCTCAGTCCCCTGTGCTCCTCCCTCCCTCCCTCTGATCCCTCTCCCTCCTCCTCCCCTGCAGGATGTCTCTGGTTTATAATCATCTGTTTTTGCTTTGTTGTGTTTTGTACTCATTTTTTTTACACTGATACCTTATTTGGTTCCCCTGTATTCCTGCTATAAGTGAAGCCATCCTATATTTTTCTTGTTTCTTCTGGCTTATTTCACTGTGCATTAATTCCTTCTAGTTCCATCCACATTGCTACGAATGGCATAAGTTTATCTTTTTTGATTTCTGAGTAATATTCCATTGTGTACATGTACCACATCTTCTTGATCCAGTCATCTATTTTGGGGCATTTGGGTTTTTCCAGGTTTTACCTATTGTAAATAGTGCCGCAAACATAGGGGTACAGGTGTTCTTTTGAATAAATGTTTTTGTGTCCTTTGGGTAGATCCCTAGTAGTAGAATTGCTGGGTCATATGGTAGCTCCATTTTTAGCAGTCTGAGGAACCTCCAGACAGCTTTGCAAAGTGACTGGACCAGTTTGCACTCCCACCAGCAATGTAGGAGAGTTCCTTTTATCACTACATCCTCACCAACACTTGTTGTTACTTGTTTTTGTTTTTGTTTTTTGATATGTGCCATTCTTACTGGTGTAAGGTGATATCTCACTGTGGGTGCAAAGATTTTTTCCCAAGAAGTGGGGTGTCTCTCTGTTTTGGTTAATGTGTCTTTTGCTGTGCAGAAGCTTTTCAGTTTGATGTAATCCCAGGTGTTTATGTTTTCCTTGACTTTCTTTGCTTTGGGTGATGAGTCTTTAAAGATATTATTGCGATGTATGTCTTGTAGTGCTTTACCTACATTTTCTTCTATATCTTTTATGGTTTCAGGTCTTATGTCCAGTTCTTTTATCCATTTTGAGTTGATTTTTGTGCATGGTGAAAGGTAGTGGTCTAGTTTCATTTTTTGCATGTGGTGTTATTTGACTTTTTTTTCATGGTTGCACTGAGACTAGTGGTTTGAAGAAGTGAGAGAAGATGGGAAAGGCCATTTCATCACATATCAAAGATATACACTATTATTTATCCTTGTTGACATTGACTATTTAACAGAGCATAAGGATATTTTCCAGTTTAAAAGTTATTCTTTTTATCCAGTATACCTACTATACTTACTGGAAACAAGTCACAATGTATAGCAAACGTAAGGTGTGAGAAATTATCTCTCCCCCTTCATAGTGGAATATCTCTTTAAATGATTTAATGTTCTTCTGCACAACTGTTCTCTTTCCACCCACCCATTGATTTACTCACACAATTTATATCAGTATAGACTCAAGGAGATTTATTTTATGCTTTGGGTTACATCCTAATTTGTACCTTATATTGTTGCTTAATTATTCTGGCTTTAACTACTACTGTCTTCATATTTCTTCTTTGTGCTTTGGATATGCCTAGCAGTACTTTTTTTCTGTTAGTTTTGTTTTGGTTTTTGAGAACCTCCTAACTTCCTGGATACTCCAAACACAGATTATTTATTTCCTGTTCAAATCCTAGAATCATCCAATTCTCCAAATGAGCAATGGTTCCTCTTGGAGAATGACTTACAAATCAAGATCTCTTTGGTGGATGTGCTCCTTGATGTTGTAATAGAATGTCTTCAAGGCTCCCTCCTCAGAGAGCAAAGAAATGTGTGTATACTAATCCATGTGTATACACATATTCATATACATATTTATGTATCCATCTGCATTTATATTAACCTAAACATGATTCTATACTGATGTGTCCAGTTTAATCCATTACCATATGGATCACTCAGACATTCTGTCTTGGTCCTAATTTCAGAGGATAAATCTTTAGTTTTTGTACATCGAGTATGGTGTTAGCTGTGGGTTGATCATATATAGACTTTATTAACTTTGGGTTTGTTCCTTCTATCCCCATTTTCTTGAAAGTTTTTATCATAAATGGATGAAGAATTTTTTTCACATATTTTTTTTTGTATCCACTGAGATGATCAAATGATTTTTACCTTTTATTTATTGACTTGATGCATTGCATTGACAGATTTACATATGTTGAACCAGTCCTGCATTTCCGGAACAAGTCCCACTTAATTTTTGCGTATAATCTTTTTAATATATGATTGAATTCAATGTGCTGATATTTTGTTGAGGATTTTTGCACCTATATTAATAAGAGACATTGATTGTAGTCTCCTTTTTCATGCTGTCCTTCTCTGATTTTCGTATGAGTTATGTTGGTGTTGTAAGGTATTTGGAAGCATCACCTCCTTTTTAATATTTTTATGAAGAGTTTGAGATGAATATTAGATCACTGAGCATTTGATAAAATACACCAATGAAACCATCCATTCCTAAACTTTTTTTTTTGGGGGGGGCATTGATTATTGTCTCAATTTCTTTACACGTGATAGATCTGTTTACATTTTTTTTTTGTTTCTTTATATTCAACATTAGGAAGTTATACATTTCAAAGAACTTAGCCATATCTTCCAAGTTATGTATTTTTTTGGTATCCACTTATTTCTTGCAATCGCTTGTGATCCTTTCATTTCTGAGGTATCGCTCATGAATACTCCCCTCTCATTTCTAATTTTATTTGAGTTTTCTTTTAACAAGCCAAAGTTTTGTTAATTCTGTTGATTTTTTTAAAGAAAACAGCTATTTGTTTCGTTGATCTTGTGTATTTTTCCTCTATCACGTCTTTCTTTTTTTTTTTTTTGATTTTTATTGTTTCCTTCCTTCCTTCCTCGATTGTTTCCTTCCTTCCTTCCTTTCCTACCAGCTTTGAGCTTTGTTTATTCTTCTTTTTCTAGTTTATTTTGGTGTACAGTTAGATTGAGATTTTTCTTATTTCTTCAGAAGAGCTTGTCTTACTATAAGCTTCCATCATAGTAATGCTTTCTCTGTGGCCCAGATATTCTGCTGTGTAGTATTTTTATTTTCATTTGTATCTAGATATTTTTGATTTATCAAAAATAGTTGCTCAGTAGCATGTTGTTTAATAACCATGTATTGGTAGCATTTCTAGTTTTCTTTTTCAGTTGCTTTCTAGCCTCATATGTTGTAACTGAAAAAGATGACTGGTATGATTACAAAATCTGGGTTTTATTGAGATTTTTATATGTGTGTATGTGTCCCACCAGGTCATAGGTCATTGAGAATGTGTCAGAATGTGTCATGTGTTTGTTGCCTAATCTGAATGAATATATAATTATGTCCTGTTTTCAAAAGAATAATAGTCTAAATCACAGGGCCTGGATATCATTCTGTTTTGATTTGCTTTGCTCTGCTTTTTTGTTTGTATGTTTAATTCTGATATTAATTGATTATTTTGCCACACTTGAGCTCTTGCGTATAGGAAAATAGTCTCTTTATTAAAATGTCCACAGCTGTCTACAGTATCTCTAAAGTGTATTATGAGACCCACATTCCATGATTCTGGATTTTTTTTTTTTTTTCATACTGAGAGAATGATATATTTTCCTTTTAGGTATGTATATATTTAGGCTCTTTCAGGACATTAGTGGACACTGAAAAGAATTACTCATCAGTCTTCTTCCCAGCCTCAGAGGAATATTATAAATCCTGTTCTCCATTGAAATTACATTGGGGACATGTGACTGGGTTATGGCAAAGCAATAATAATGCTGTGTAACAGTTTCAGGCATGTCACATGCTAAAGAAGGTGCCCCAGGACTTTTTAAAATGTTATCACATTAATACAGCAGAAAGGAAAATAATGTAAATGGGGAAGATAATGTCAGTATGCGATTTATGTACATGGTTGAGTGGACACAATAGATGATATTTAGAATTGGTAATTCTAAAATTATTACTCATTAATATTGACAATTCCTCCCAATTCATTAGTGCCTTAAAACAAATTTTCTTCCGTAGAAGTGTGACTTAGTGTTATCTTTATCAATTTTAATTTGAGATTTAAAAAAGGAAATACCATTGCTTGCTAAATCAGAATCTATGAGAGAGAAACTCCAACTTTTGTGTTTTAAAAAATAGTCTATATCAGTTTTCAAAATGCTTTGTTTGCATTTAATTATGATTTTCCCTATTCTAATACAAAGACACAAATAGGGAATATTTCAAAAATTCTTCTAACAAAATGAGATTTTGCTAAGGAAAATGAGCTAAAGAGGTCCAAGAAAAAAATATGATGAAATCAGTTAAAAGGTTAATACTTAAAATGGGTGGCAGATGGCAGGACCTTTCTGGCTCCCTAGAGTTCCAACAAGATTGACTGTGAGCTGGGACTCTAACCAGCTTGCAGAATTCCAGATGCCTAGCCCATATACTTCAAGGCCCTTGATAGCATGTCATTGATATAGTCATTTTTAAACCCATCCAATTAAAAAGAATGATATTTCTATGTAGATTTCAAAAGACTCACCCTTTGCCTCTGGGGCCCCACCCCTTTCCAGAGAATAGACCATGAATTCCTCTTTCAAAGTAGCAATCAGTCTCTGCAAAGGTACCCTGGAGGAGCGTGATTTAAAAAAAAAAAAAAAAAAAGAAAAGAAAGAAAACTTTGCTTCCATTCCCTGCTTTGTTAATAAATAGCAGATTACATTCTCTGGGGCCATGCTAAATTTATAAAGAACACATTATGCCAGGGAACTTGATTGCTTTTTTGATAAACTCAGTAAATTAGTGGATAAAGGAATAAAGTGGTTGGAAAATATCTTGATCATAATAAAACAAGTTCATAGCAATTCATGAACACAACAAGTTGGTGTTTGAAAATTTAATTCAAATTATCTTAGCACAAGTACTGTCACACAGATTGAAAAATGAATGAAGAATGACCATTAAAAAGGATAATGAAAAATGCTGGGAAAGAAATCTATCATGGACATGTAAAATCTTAATGAATATTATATAAAAGAGACTAAATAGTCCAGACTTTAATTTCTCACATTATTTACTGAGTTGAGAATCATATTTAGAACATTAGCAGTTAGTTCACCAGGTTTCCTAGATAGCAGATGCTAATTCTCTACTCCAAAACTTCAGTCATCCTTAATTCTAATGAATTTCTGACAAGTGCAAGAGATGATTTATTAGTTCCTTCTATATTATTGCATGGGGTGCAGGTGAAAATGAGTGAGATAAGTATGGAATTTATATTATTGTCTTGGGTGCAATATCTGGTAATCTCATTAATGTCAGGCTGCACAATTAGTTATTTAACTCATTGTATACCCAAATTGTGGAGATGCAGCCTATATTAGTAGGTACAGCTTTTGTTTATAGGTGTGGCAACATGATCATGTTAAGAACATAAGTTTGAGTCCTGGTTTGCCACTTTGAAAGGGACTAAACTGAAAATGTGTCATAACCATTCTTACTTTCTGTGCCCTAAGAATAAGTCGCTGATGTGACACAGAGTTACCTACCTCAGTGAGTCTTTGACATAGAAAGTACAGAATACATACTGCAGATAATGTGAAGAGACATTATTTTAATGTGTAGGTGAATGTAGGCATTTAAAGCTCTGATATAAAATTAAAAGGTATGATACAAATGGTATAATTAATAATTTACCTAGTTCAAAGTAAGTGTGCAGTTTCTGATGATGGTGATACTGGTTCACATGATGTTAATAGAACTGAAACCAGTCTACCCTGCTAAAATCCTGATAATCTTTTTATTTTCTTTAAGCAGAAAGTTGGAATCTGCCTCTTTCTGTTACAGAGCAGCCCAGATATAAAACAGGTTGCCTGTCTGTGGGTCCTCACCTGCGCACTTAAAAGGGACTTATTAATACTCCACTTCAGGCACACACAAAAGGTTAATAAAAGATTTATTTACAAGGGAAAGGGAATTGAGGAAATGTACAACTCAGGGAGAAAATAGGGAAATAAAGTCTTTAATGCCTCCAACCCGATCCGCTGACCTGGAACCCAAAGGCACTCTCAGAGCTGGGAGCGCTGTGAGCTGGCGGAGAGCCAAAAAGGGAATTCCCCAAAGCCCAGGTGTCTGGTTTTATTCCAAACCTGGCTGCTTAACCCCACCCTCAGGTTCCAGCAACCTTCCCTTTGGTGGTGATGGGATTTGTAGTTCCCAGTGTCTTTTGGCTTTGGTCTGGAGTGGGTGTGGAGTCCACAAAGCCTGTATGGAATTAGCTTTAGGACATCCTTTTCCCCCTAACATTTCCTCTCATACTAGAATGTACCCTCATTTAACTATAGAACTCTGGCTTGTCTGGTTTTGAATATCATTGAACTGTCTTCTACCTATTTGATTAGATATTTGTGAATTCCACATATTAGCATTTCCTTTAGGATACTGGACATCTACCTTTTAAAATTCCCACTGTAATTCACAATTTTTACATCTTTCCCTTAGCCATTCAACTAATATTGGTAAGCATTTATTCATCTTGTCAGTGAAATCGCCTTGAAAATGAAATAGTCATAGATAAAAAAACGTGCCACAGTTATGCCAATATATTAATGACCAACTTTCTAATTTTTAAATATATTGAGATAATTTATACCAGTATTGTTTGGAGTGAACTGAATAAAACTACATGGTGGGAATGTATTTCTATTCTTTGACAAATTCCTTAGGTTATATGAATATCCACTCATCTCTAAAATGGGAATAATAACCTTACATTGCCTACAACATAGGGTTTTTATGAGGCTCAAAATATTATACAAAAGTTCTTTAAAATCCCCAAAGTGCTGTAGAAGATTGAGGAGGTTGTTAAGTGATTCACTTATTGAGTAAGGAAAGAGAAACTCCAGCTCTCATTATTCTCTTTATGGGGCATAAGTAGGGGTATATTTGGATATGATTAGATTTTTATTTGCATCACAAGTAGTTTCATTTTGGAATGTTAATGAACAAAAACAAGAAATAGGATAATTTTGAGATAAATACAGAGAGCTAAATTTATTTTAAATATCAAAAATTTGGAACTTGTTATTGCAAGTTATCTTCTGTAATATTACAAAATCTCCATGTTATAAAAATTAAATCATCTTACAGATAAAAATAAAATTTTTATAATAAGAATAAAAAGGAATAGCTTTCCTAACAGCTGGCTTCAAATGCATCATAGTTGATTCAAATTAAGTAAACTTTCAAAGCTTGGGAAGAGCACAGGAGTTGGGCCAGACAGACTTGACATCGCTTTCTCACTCTGCAACTTATTAGCAATGCAAGCTTTCACTAAATCACTTAACTTCTCTCAGCCTTGGAATACCTTGTCTGTTATGGGGGTTTAAAAAAATTCTTAAAGACGACAGACTTTGTACTGATATGTGTTAATAATCTAACTCAGGGCTAAGCCTAAAGTAGGAGTCTAACAAAGAGTTATGACAAGTTGTCTGCAGAATCTGTTGGGAGCAAAAACATATAGGAACCACTCCCACCTATATGAGAAGTCATGGAATGATTTGTGCATGTTTGCACTTTATTGGGGGTTGGGGGATCATTCATTTAACCGACTTTTAAAAATCAATACTATTGGGCTTCCCGGGGGGGGGGGGGGGGGGTTGGCGCAGCAGTTGAGCTCTGGGCTGCGAAGCTGCCGGCAGCCTCTGCAGCGCTGGTTCTATCCCTGGCAGCCTGGCAAGGGTTCCACATGGAGAGCAGACCTCTCCTGCCACCTGCTGCTCCCCTCAGCAGTGTACTTCGTCACTCTGCCTGTTCTACTTTCCGCTCTGGTTCTGCTGAATTCTCTCACCCTCCTGCGCCTCTGACTGTACCCAGTACTTGTATAAATAAATAAATAAATATTTAAAATAAATAAATAAATACTATGTATTTTTTTTTTTAAGAAATAGGTATATATGTTAGGTAAGAATAATTGAGTGAAAGATCTGCTTTCATCTAAAACAATTTGATTTTTTCAGGAAAATACTAAGTCAGAAAAATCTATCACTTATAAATTGTGGTCTTTGAAGTATTATCCTCTTTTAAGTTTCAATTTCTAAATTTAATAAATAAGAGTGATCATATTGCTTCATAATCATGAGAATTGATTAAATATTGTATATAATCACAAAAAGAATATGAGGATATAGTTCCTGTTGCATATTAACATCATCCCTTTACCCCTTTTCTGGTATAGATGAGGTTACCCCTTAGAATGAAAAAAAAACAAGTCAAGGCTTACATGACGGTAGTTGATTGGGAGAAATATGTCAAGAAAGGAGAGTGAGTGACCGGAAATTATGAGGCGAGGAGAGGAAAAAGGCAAACATGAAAGGATGTTATGAAGTGTTTATTGCTGTTGGTAATTAGGGATCACATTCCCCTGAAATTTGAGGTGCAATGAGAAGGAATACTGTGCACTTCAAAATTGTCCTGGGGCCTCCCTGGTAGCCTAGGTTTTAAGTCTCAGCATTGTCACCATTAGGAGAGCTAATCCCTAATCAGGGAGCTAACCCACATGGCACAGCAGACCTCTCCAGTCTCCCCGCTGCTCCCCTCATCAGTGTGTTTCAGTAGATCTGCCTATTTTGCTACCCAGTCTATCTCTAGTGAATCTTTTCACCCCCTGATCCTCAGGCTATACCCCAGTTCTTCTATGCAATAAATAAATATTTAAGAAAAAAACCCTGCCTTCCTGTTAAATGGAAGTTTATTCAAAAACTGTTATCCCTTTTTGGTCTCTAGTTGACATATAGATTAATATTCTGAGTTTCCAGGTTTGTGAGCACTTAAGTACCAAGTGAGTGTCTAAAATTCATAACATCATACCAGAGCAGCTCTGGAAAAGAAGCTCTGGTGTAGCTAAGTGCAAGCAGGTTATATGTGAGCCAAGATGCTTGCCTCAGGAATTACAAGAGTAATGTGTGGTCCAAGAGGATGTTAAGCAGGAACATAATTAGGCAATATTCATATGTACAATATTAAATTGTGTTTTTACCTACATATACATATATTCATGCCACTCACCCTCTTCCTCTGCACTTCTCTTTCCTCTTTAATGTTTTATTTAAAGATAGATTATTGAGGTACAATATACATACAGTAAATTTTCCCTTTTCAATGCATTCTTTACATTAGCAAACACGTAAAGCTGTGTTACTACCACCATTCTGTGTCCTTGAATGAAGTGAAGTTTTTTTTTTTTTTTTAAATTTTATTTATACAAGCACTGGGTACAGTCAGAAGCGCGGGAGGGTGAGAGAATCCACCAGAGCCAGAGCGGGGAGCAGAGCAGGCAGAAGGACCGAAGTACACTGCTGAGGGGAGCAGCGGGCGGCAGGAGAGGTCTGCGCGCCATGTGGGACCCTCCTCCGGTGGCCGGGGAGCAGCCGGGGATCGAACCGGCGCTGCAGAGGCTGCAGGCAGCTTCGCAACCCAGCGCTCAACCGCTGCGCCACCGGGGAGGCCCTGAAGTGAAGTTTTGTTAGAGCAGCCTAATAACATCGAGAATAAATTTCCTACCATTTTAAGTCTTTCCTTTTATTATAAAATAATAAGTTTTGAGTGGCCAGGAAATAGGAAAGCATATTCTTTCTGAAAATAAGCAAAATATGTATTGCATTGGCAAAATATCCTTAATTACTAAAGCTGAGTTAAAATTCCATTCATTTTCTTCGAGCTCTGTCTACTTTTGTGTGTAATTAAATATTTATCTCTAAGAACATCTATTTTTCTATATATGTGCATATATAAGTTTATTTCCATTTTAGGCTCTGCTTATGAAAGTCTCTATGCAAATTAGCTAAGATATTTAACCAACTGAATTCTTAGACAGGAATACACACATCTAACAAAACAGAGAAACTGTGATTATAGACAGCACTATAGTATGTTTGTTAATGATGAAAATCATTGACAAAAGTAATCTGAGTGCAACTAGGAGAGAATAAAGTTTCTTATCTTTTATATATGACGCACTAATAGCTAGCTAACAGTGTTTTTCAAACTTTTACATTAGTATCATCTACAAAGATAAACCCATTTATTTAAACAAATCCATGTTTTAAGGCAGTTGTCAATACAGGTATCACAATGAACAGATAACAGTTCTTCCAACAACCATATTTGTGGATATTTATTGTCTGGGGGGAAAAAAAAAAACATGAAGCTAAAAATGGCAAATAGGGCCTCCATGGTGGCCTCAGCCCTATTACCACTGTGGCTTGAGTTCATTCCCTGGCCAGGATGCTGACCCACATGGTGCAGCACACCTCTCTTGTCTCACCCACTGTCCCCCTCAGCAGTGTATTTCAGCAGATCCACCTGTTCTGCTCCCCACTCTGTCTCTGGTGAATCATCTTACCCCCCACATATCTGGCCTGTACCCCAGTTCTTGTATGCATAAATAAATCTTAAAAAAATAAAAGTAAAAAAAAAGAAAAATAATTTGCAGTGGATATCTGTAGGTTGCTATCTCTTGCACAGAACAGAAAGAAATCTGAAAAGTTTTGAGTTAACTGTACTTATTTTTAACTGATAAAATTCCATTTTCAAAAAGTTGTTTTTTATTTGACTTAGTTTCATATAATTCCTAAAACTACCCTTTGATAAGAGTTGTTTATATTATAAGGCCCATTAAGTTAAACAAGAAAACTCAGGTAAACATTAACTCTTTTTATTTTTTTAAAGACTTACTTATTTATATGTAGAAGAATTGGGGTGTCAGCCAGAGGTGCAGGGGTGAGAGGATTACCAGAGACAGTGTGGGGAGCAGAATAGGTGGATCTACTGAAATACACTGCTAAGGGGAATAGCAAATGAGACAGGAAAGGTCTGCTGCACCATATATGGATTAGCTCCCTGGCCAGGTTAGCAAAATCAGGTCTTAGCTGTGATAGCACTGAGACTTCACCCCTGGGCAACCAACATTAACCCCTTTATAGGAAAGTGAGGATCAATAGTTAAGTGATTGCTCAATTTCAGGCTATTACTATGGAGCAGCATAACACTCAAACTTCATGATTCCACTCTCAAACTCTTTCAGCTATACATGGGGTAGATATAAATATATATTTTTGTATAAAATAACATTTATTGTGTCACATTTAGATAGAGTGAGGGATCAGGTTACCTATAAACAAGTAAAAATTTATTCAAAATGACTAGGCTTTACTATATTCTGTCATAATACCCACCCTATGGTATGTGTAAATTCTCTGATGACCTTTCTTTTCTTTCCCATACAGTATTCTCAATACTTTTACAATGTGTTTAGCTGTGAATGAAAAATGAGGAAGATTTGTATTTCTTCTTACTTGATGGCTTTAGAGAATAGTAATTGAATAACATATTTCTCTTCATTTGAAAGAGAAATAAATGATCTCAATTTACAGAAGCAAGAAACCATATTAAAAATGTCATTGGTAAAAATAAAACAACAAACAGACAAGCAAATACAAACAAAACAAGATCCATCCCCAATGGTTGACTAATTTTGAAACAGATGGCCTAATTAGAGACTGAAAGAACAAGAGGATCCATGTTCCAAAAGGGAAATAAGATGCATTATATCTGGGTTGGAAATAAGACTGAATGTTAGAGAAATAACTATTTCCTAATGGCCTTTGGATAGTCACCTTGTAAGAAATCTGGTTATTCTGAAATTGGAAATGAAAGGATCCAATGATATTTAAATTATTTCAGTAAATTATAGAGGACTGGAGTAAAATAAGTTTTCTTTTACCAGCTAGATAATTTTTGTGACCAGCCAAAAAATACTTTCTTTTTAAAATAACCTGAGTGAAATTTAGCATAAGTGAGTTAGGCTAAACATACAATCTTGGAGCTCAGAGCTTGACCACGATATCAACATTTTATGAAATATCAACCTCTTTAACATAGTGTTGTAATAAAGGATAGAAGTGACAAGATAGAAACCAAAGTTTCTCAAGTGTTGGCACAAGGGAGACTGTCATTAGAATAACTGAATATAAGTATGGCACAGATTCAGGTATCAGACAGGAATTGTATTCATTGCTTCCTAATATTCCTTCAAGTTCTTGGGCGTTGTGATTTGATACATTCATTGAATCCCGTTTTCCAAAAGAAGGAAAAAACCATGAAAGTTAGAAAAGTTATTGTGTAAGTATTTGTAGAATGGTGCACAAACATTTACTTTCCCTTAATTCCACAGAAGTAACACATCTGATTTACCTCATGAGAAAAACATGCTTTTCTTTGGATAATTGAGTGGCATAATGTTCCTCACAGAAAACTCTTTCTACCTGTTCTAGTGGTTACCACTGAAGATACTAATTTGTAAGGTAGTATATACATTGTTTCCATAACTGGATATAAATAAATAATGAGGAATTCAAGTAATGGCAATATAAAGGCTTTTTTAAGTCTTGGTGACTTTTCGTCACTCTAAATCTCTGTTTTTAGCATTTAAGCATGGTGCTTCTGCATAATAAATACTGAAGATTTTATGTTGAGATAAACGAGTGAATAAGTATATACCTAATCCTTTGTAAATGCATATTTCTTCATTTGTTCCTCAGTTACTGAGATTCTACTTTGTTCCAGTCTCTGTATTTGGAGGGGATGGAAGGTGCATTAGATAATTAAAAAATATATAATAGGGATGTAAGATTTTCCCTAAAGTGAACAATTGCCTAGCCAAGCTTGTGGGGATAAGCAAATGGTGAGAGGATTTGAGCGTGAATAGTTAGAGCACAAAGTCAAAATAATATTGGAGCTATTTATATAAAAGTTATGAGAAGTCAGGAAATAGATAATCTGTTATTAATCACTGTTATTTCATTCTTTGAAATAAATTTTGCTACATGTGGTGAATATTTAAGAACAATGTTGCTTAGCTTGGGTGTTTTACCTTTGGAGTCATATTTCTGTTTCCTCCCTTAATTTCTCAGCAATAATATATATTGGAAAATAGAAATTCAGTTAACAGCCAGTGCTAACAAATTGTATTAAAGGTGTATTAACTGTGTGACTCATGTCTACTTAACATCTGCCAAATATCAGGTGAATCACATTCTCTCTTCTGAACTGGATCACATACAGAAACAAAAGGCCTGTTTTTCTGCCTGTCACTATACACGAGGCCTAAAATAACCCCTCTTTCAGGTCAAAATAGTCACAACAGCGGTTTTCAGTTGCTTTCCAGGCACGTATTACAGTAACAGAAGATTTTCACATAATCAAAGTTGGATATTTCTAGAGAGATCAAAAGAGATGGTGAAGTGGTGAGCAGGTGTGCAAGCCTTCTTAGAGGATCTGAGAATGCAATTAACCGGCAAATGAGTCCTTGTAAAGCCAGGCTTCCTGAACAGATGAGCACAACAAAAGCCACTGAGAAATGAGGTGGCCACGGGCCACTCCTGAGTGGAGTGTGAGCATGGGCATCTGCCCCTGTTCTTGAACTTCAGGAAGAGTGAGAGCAAGATTCAATAGAGACTGCAGAGTCAAAACTATTATGCAAATATAGGAGACTCCAGGAGGAGATGAAAGATTAGACTGCTTTCACAAAGCCTCTTTTGATAGTAGAGATTCTTTTTTTCTCCTAATAACACCACCATACGGATCAAAAAGACAAATGGCAACAACAGCAACATAAAATTAAAGAGCATCATGGCTTAATCACTTGACACAAAGCTGCTTTAAGAGGGGACAAAGTTATAGTCACAAAATTCATCTTAGCTTTATCAGTTGTTAGCACTGTGAGAACTAGTTACTTACATTCTGTGAGCTTCTACTTACTTGTTTAGGACCAATAATAATAGTATAGTGATCATAGGAGAAGTAATAGTAATAAAATAATTTTAAACTATACATCCCTTACAGAGTTATAAGGATCAGAAACGACTATGTCAACCACTTTGTTCATAGCAAGTTTTATTATGTAACAGCTGCCATTATAAATCCCTGGTGATAATGGATTCACCAAATATTTATAAGTCACCACTTATAAATTATACACGGGTTTTAAGGTGGTGCCATACCTTTGCTTTTAAGGAATTTATATTTTGTAGGCAAGCCCAGGAAAGTTAACACGTAAATGGAACAGGTAACCCAGTTCTATAGCACTTGAGCTGCCTATTAGAGGTAGTGTTTACATTGCTGATGGGAATGGAAGGTGAAAGGAAGTGGAGGAAGAGATTAACCAGCAGAGAGAATAGCATATGATTACCCCCAGAAGATATGAGAATATGACAAAACTACAGGGGGTGACCTCGCATAGTAGAGCAAGAGTAAGTCTGGTTTTCCAGACCATGATAAATATTTGCTAGCTGCAAGTCTGGTAAAGTAATACTTGGAGATAGTTTTCTTGTAAATAAAAGGGTATATTAGTCCTAAATTAATGAGTTGCTGTGATCTTAAAATATGTACTTCATATAATGTGCCTAATAAAGTGTTAACTGCTGCTATTATTTTCCTGTTAACATTGTTATATTAGCATACACTCCTCATCATCATCTTTATTCTAGGAAGTATAACATTTCAAATGGCAGGGAAAGTACTTAATACCAAATTTCTATGCTAACTTGACATTTTATATTTTGTTCATTACAGGAATATAGTCATCACTATGACTGGCAGAAAGATGATCAGGTTGAATCTTGCCTTTTTAAGATTGTTCCAGAATTCAAAATTGTGTGTGTGTGGTGTGTGTGTAAAATATAGTATCTAGTGTCCACTCTCCAAGTGTTGTGAACATGTGAAAAGGCTGATGACATTGCTCAGAATTCCTGGCACCTTTCATATACAATAAATGCAGTAACTTCTGCACTTACCAATGACAGCAGGTATCTGGTGTCAAAACCAGACACTGATCCCAGGCATCAACTTAATAGGGGATTTTCTACTCTGGCTCCAAAGATCAACAAATGGCTCTTTCAAAAATGAGCAACAAAGCCAGAAACTATAAGTCCTACTTTTTTAAAATAGAGAAAGAAAAATAATTTAAAATGAATTTGATAATTATGAGGCCGAGAGAGAAGGGTATATGTATTTTGATTGTTTGGGCTTTAACTTTTACAGCCATTCTCCTTTCTTTTTTTTTTTTTTTTTTTTTTTATTAATTAATTTATTTATACAAGCACTGGGTACAGTCAGAAGCGTGGGAGGGTGAGAGAATTCACCAGAGCCAGAGCGGGGAGCAGAGCAGGCAGAAGGACCGAAGTACACTGCTGAGGGGAGCAGCGGGCGGCAGGAGAGGTCTGCGCGCCATGTGGGACCCTCCTCCGGTGGCTGGGGAGCAGCCGGGGATCGAACTGACACTGCAGAGGCTGCAGGCAGCTTCGCAACCCAGCGCTCAACCGCTGCGCCACCAAGGGAGACCCACAGCCATTCTCCTTTCAATCCTCAAATAATCTCAGAACTTTAGAAAGTACTATATTTGGTTTTTTTGAGTGGGTTTTCCACCCACACAGAATATTAGGAAGTGAAAATTATCTCCAGGTTCTGGTAACTTATTTACTCCTTGCTTTGAGTTAAGCAAGATAAACAACTCTAGGCTCATAAAAACAGGAGATAAAGGCCAACTTTAAGTTGTAAATGGCTGCCCAAGCATTGAAGGAGTACCCCAACACGACCCCAGTTTGTTACCGCTACTGCTATTGTACTACTATAAAACTACCACTAGGTGGTGGTAGTGGTAGCAGCAGCAGCAGCAGCAGCAGCAGCAGTAGTAACAGCAGATCATTGAGTACCATTGTTCATGGAGCACCTGCAAACTTTCAAGATACCTGAAGGAATAATCCCCAAAGTAGGGTGTTCTGAGATGTCCTTTACATTCAGCTCTCTCAGTAAAGGAGGGTTTTTTTTAAATTAAAAACTCTGCAAAAGACCTAAAATTCTGAAAAGAAAATTCTGAATGTGGAAAATACATATATATCTAAAATTATTATCAGGAGCAAGAAAATAATACAGAGAGAAAAAGAATAAAAATGATCAGCCTCAGAAAATGTTGACACCATTAAGTGAATAAAGATGCAGGTAATGGGAGTATTAAAAGGAGAGAAGAGAAATTAGCAGGAAAAATATTCAGAAGAATATTGCAAGAAACTTATATTTGACTTAAAATTAATCTACATTTCTAAAAGCTCAACAGAGTTGAGACAGATAAACTCAGAGATACACACCAGCAGAGACATCATATTCAATCAATAACTGATAAAGAGAAAATCTTGATAGCAGTAAGAGAAAAACCAGTCACTTCATACAAAGGGAACCATACAAAATTAACAGCTTATTCATTAACGAAAACAATGGAGAAAAAGAAGTGGGAGACTACATTCAGTAGACTTGCAAGTTTAAGGAGGTCAATCTGCTTTTTTAATATCCGGTAATACTATGTTTCAAAGCTAAACAGAAGCTCTGGTTTGAGATCCGTGAAAATATCTTGCAAATTATTTATCAAATACTTAACAACTTAAACACTGAGTGAAATTTAGTCAGCAGGTAGTTGAGGTTGCAGGACAAATCACTATCAGGAAATCTGGAGTGATAAGCAAATAGAATAAGCACAGGATGATATTAAGTGGAGCAGAAGCTGATGGAGCCAATAAACTGTCAGGAACATCCAAATTTTAACTTTACAAAGTTGCTATAAGTTGACTGCAAACACTGTAAGAATGAGAAACTCCTGGGGAGTATAGCATTAGAGGTGTCTCACATTTTTCTGGGGTTTATAATTTCTCAATGTAATTTATATAATGTGTATATCAATAAATGATACAATGGCATACTATATAATTATATAGTATATCTCATAGCATATATAATCTATATTTTTTAAATTTAAAACAAGCGAGCCAACAGAAAACCTGAATAAGAACAAAACATACTGGCATTTGTTAGAAAGAATGGGATGTTTTTCTACCTGGCAACAAGAAGCCAACAAGAAATATCTTCTAGTTATAGGAATAAGATCTCATGAGGAAATAAGTTGTGCTGTTGTTCTACAATAGCCTCATGATAACTAAATTAAATAAGGAGAGTCCGGTTACAGAATATTGAACATACGATGATCAAGCAGTAAAACCCTGACTTATCTCTTTCTGAAAATGTTTGATGTCATAAACCAGTAATGTTCCTGGGGTTCATGTTTTCTTTTAGTAGTTATCTATTGCAGTATTAAAAATATTGTAAAACCCAGTGATTTGAAATAACAAGCACTTGATATTTCTAATGATTCGTTTGGCTAGAGGAGTGATTCTTCTGGTCTGAAGGATTCTTCTGGTATCAAACCTCTCACAACCTGTGTCTCAGGGACATTTGGGATGGTTGAGCAAGCCAGGGCCTCCTCCTGCCACTGATTTCACACCCTGCAGCCAGTCAACTTGTTCACCTGGCGGCAAGAGTTTGCAAAATAAGAGATGGTTAAGTTCCAAAATGCAAATGTTTTGGAAGGTTTTGCTTGCATTTCATTATTAAATACACCATTGGCTGGCCAGTGCGATTACATGGAAAAGAACAGGTGGGACGTCTAGTGAAGTACTTTATACTCCAGATGAAAGGAAGAAGCAGCAGTGTCACAAATGTCATCTGTCCAGGGATAGGAAAAATTATTCAAGCATTAAAAAACAAAAACAAAAACAAAAAACCTTCCACATTACAGATGGGATAAAAACCCTAGTAGTTTGGGGGTCGTAATTTAAAAATTGATTCTTAGGCCAACAGGAAGCCACAATCAAACACAAAAACACGGGCCCTAATCAGGATTTGAAATGCAAGAAGTTATTATCAAGCCCAGTGGGAGCTGGCCAAATTTTGTACAAAGTTTCCTTGTTTGTCTAGGGATCTTGATTTCTTTCCCCAAATTTTGAATTGGAGAAGGGTGAAAAAATGTTCCTATTATGTGCTACATAATGTCATAGCTATATATTTACAGGAATAGTATCTTACTTATTCATCACATTCTCCGCTAAAACAAGACAGTATTTCCCAAAATCTATTTAGAGAAATAATAATTGAAGTTCTTGTGGTAGAGTAAGTTTGTGGTTTACTGGATTATAATTATGTAGACTCCATTATTGAGGGAATTTTTTAAAGTTTAATATATGGTGATGTTTACTTTTTCAATGAGGAAATATAATACATATTGTTTTCTGAATTCAATTTCCATTTTGCAGATAAAGAAAATAAGGGCTAAATGACTACCATTAAGGACGGGCTTCTTTTGATCTAGGCATTTGCATATTCACAATCTCATTACATTCAATGCATACAATTGAGACAGGTGTTATTATAGTCATTAGAAAACTGAGGAAATACAAGATAAGAAAAGCTAGCTAACTTGCCACATTCTGCATATCTTAGATGTGACAGGTTAGTACCAAATCTGGTTTGACTCAGGCCCCTACAAACTGGATCAAACTGAAATGATTTCAGGTGCCGCTGCTTTCAGTTCATACCAGAAGTAGACACAGGGGCTCCTTATTTTCCTCTCCCAAGTTCATATTTCTGTTCTGGCCCCAAATGGCGCACTCATGCTCTGCACAGGCATGCAATGCTTTTCTGCCAGGATCACTTGGAAACTTCCCATTAAGCACACGTTCTGCTCTCCCAATCAATTCCCCACATTGCTCTCCAAGAACACTCTGCACAGCTAGGCAGTGAGGCTTCATATTAATCATGTTTTCTAATTATTTATTTATTAGAACAAGGATGCTGAACACCTGGCAACATTTACATTTGCAATTAGGAAAGCAGCCTCACTCTAGCAGAAGTCTGATCTTATTACTTGCCTTTGCCTTCTACAACCAAGTTGGCTCAGCAGTGGAGAAAGTTCTATTAATATAAATGATGAAATAGTGAAAGTAATCTCTCCCTACCTTCAGATTTAATATATATTGGGTAAATGCATATACTTGAAATTTAACTTGTGATATATCACAGTTGTTAAGGAGAAATACAGGGAATACTGGTATATTAATCTCACGCTTTCTTTTATTCAAGATATTTTAGTTGCGCACTTGCCGTAGTCAAGCCACTGTGACTGAAACTATGGCTAATGTTAAAGACATGAGTTCAAGCAAATCTGTGATCACTTTCTGAGTTACACTGAGCACTTAAAACTGCCATGTCCTTCCAACAAAATTGATATAATAAATGTATCTGTCATCTGTGTCATATGTTTTGTGAGGCTTAAAATAGGCATCAACCATAGAACCTAATTTATAGATAATATTAGTTGATTCTTCCTCCTCCTTCCAGTTAGGCATGGTGATCATAGACATGAAAGGTAACACCATGGTCACTGTCTTTCAATCAAATGCGGAAAATAAGGTAGAATTAAAAAAAAAATACATAATGGATAAACTGATCAGTGTCACAGAAAAAAAATCAAATAGCAGAGTGAAAGTCATTTTGCATACAGACATAGAAAAATCATCTAGTCAAGTTTTCTAACTACATATAATATTTAGAAAAGGGAGCTAAGGTCAGAAGAACTTTACATAATGAATGGCTTTAGAGTGAGCCTTAGGGCTGCAGTTTATCCTGTAGCCAAGTTATTCCATCGAGAACCAAAAGTCATGCTTCATGGAATTTAATTTAGCCATTGTGTACCTTGTGGGAGGGCAATTGAGACTAGAAATGAGAAAGCCAATTTGAATACTTTATAATTGTAATTTCATAGATAATGCCAAGTCCTCCAACTTTCTGGATTCACTCTCTAAAATTCAAACTCCCTAAAAGAACATTTCTCTTCTTTGGAAGAAATTTCAAAACCCCTAGAATCAGCAGTCCAATTGCTTCAGATGTTAAAATTAGCACATCTCTGCCCTGCTGTAGGGACTTCAGACTAGAGATAATGGTGACCCAAACAAGGGCAGTGAAAATGGAATTAAGAAAACTTGGAAAACTCTCCTATTGAATAACAGGCTCTCAGACAGGACTTGTGTGCAGATTAAGAATTGCTTATCTGAATTCCTTAAAACAAATATTTGGTAAACTGTCTTCTGAAAGACTGGATAATATGGAGAAATATTTCTGAAAATACTGGTGAGTATATTGAAAAGGGAATAAGTTGAAGTAAGAAAGCATGGTGAAAAATCAGGGTAACATTAGAAAAAATATTTTTCTAAGGGATAATATTAACCTATGAACACTATATGTTCATTAAATATATGAAGTAACAAACATAACATTAGGTGTACATTTTCAATAAAGTTATGCTTTGTGGCATAACATGTAATTTATAATTACATTATTGTGATTTATAATTACATTATAAATTATTATTATAAATTAGAACAACTCAAGCATATATTCTGTATATCCATTGATCTGAATAATTTAAGTTGTGCCCTCTCTATAAAGAATGAATCAATGAAAACTATTTTGGGAAAAAACAGTATGTATTTGTTACTCCATGCTGGATCCTCAAAAAAAGAAAAGAAATGAAATAAGTCTTAAAGAATGGAAAGTAAGCAAATTTACTTCAGCATATCATCAAAATTTGAATAAAGATACACTTAAAAAGAGATAGCAGGCAGCTGAATTGTTTACCTGGTGGGGATCCAATTGCCCTACATGGGAAGTGCAGGCTACCTGCATGGAAAACAGATGTTAGCACTTTTACTTAATGTGGTACCAGGAAGTTGGTGAGGAGACAATTTTGTGTTTTTGTTAATGTTGTGATTTTTACTGTTTAGTAAATTTTCAAGTCTATATTCCTAAAGGAGACGAGAGCACTTATTCATTTTTTTTCTTTGCTATATCCACACACTATATTTACTGTACTCTGTATTCATTTGCAATAATTTATGAATGCCAAAAAAAAAAAAATGTTGACCTCCTTCAAAAAACTGACTGATTCTCTAAACCAAAAAAAAATAAATTTTGAAACTTAGATGTGACCTTTTGTTGAAGTTATTATCTTCAAAGCCAATGCACATAAAAATCTATACGAGGAGTGCATGCTTTCAGTGTATATTTGTTCCACAAATGCTTTCAGTGTTATGTAGCATGAACACAGCAATGGTTTAACTTATATTGAGTTCTTCATGAACTTTCCCTCCAGTCTCATAATTGTGAACACTATTATCAGTTCTGAAACCCCTCCTAGAAAAGTTAGACTGGTTATTCATCAGTCTTATCTTTTTCAAGCTATTTTATCACAAAGATAAGGAAATTAGGGAAAAGAGTGATTAGGTAATCAGTTGCATATTTAGAAAGAGATTGAATATATTTAAGAAACAAGGACTCAGAAACTGCTCTAGGAAAATGCATAACTTGTATCCCTCAGGAACTTGGTCACCCAGAGCCTAAAGCCTGATTGCCTATATTCAAATTCTGACTCCCAAAACAACTGGTGTGTGCTTTATTTGCTCTAGCTTTAAAATAAAATTGATACAAATAGTCCTTCCTTACAAGGTGCCTATGAGAATCAAATGACTAATACATGTCAAGTGTGCTAAGAATGAGGCTGCACAGATCTGTGTGTTAAGTGTATTGATTTCTATTAATAATAATTCATGATTAGGGATTTAAGCTAAAATTCTTCATTTTCATAATTTGGTAAACTGGAAGAGGGTTTGAGCTGTGAAGCACGAGTATATCTTTTACTTTTTAGTTAAAATCCTACACTAGAGTGAAAAATGACCAGTTTTACATATAACCTTTCCCCTGATTTTATTAATATTCCATGTTTTATGTTCAGCATCCACACAAAAATTACATGAACTTCCCTGAATACAATGGCTTAATCTCTCTCTTCATGGGGGATTTTAAAGCTTTGCTCCATAGTGAAATTTCTTTTTCCTGTGGGGTATTGCTGGTCTCTAGTGTTTCTTTGATCAAAGAGTGAGTTGATGCCGCAGTGACAATCAAGTCAGCGCCGTGGGCTGAACAACAGATTTCTAGCAGAATATGGCTAATGATAAAAGGTGAAAATGGTGTGTTAGTCTCAGACCTCTTCTCTGTACTCTCTTAATTTCTTTGTGTTTCCAGTCAACCCAGTTTACACTGTTCCCCTGATTCTTAGTGAGAAGCTATGGCCATTAGCAACCTCAAGGACAGTCACTAACTGAAGAAATATTTATGTACACATCAAACTTTTTACAATGCAGCACAAAATGCAGAATAATAGCAATAGTATTAGAATGCAGGAGATAGGTGCATGTGTGTATACATGTATGTATTTCTGTGTCAAATAATGGAAGGCAAAATACTTTAGTGATACTGAGATTATTGATTTTAATTTTTTCTCCTTTCTGTTGTATAATTCTATATATCATATTGGCTGTATGATATAACATGTAATGTATAAACTTTGGACTCAGCAGATTCAGTTTTAGACATTTCTCCTAAAGTAATTATCAGAAAGGTGTACTGAGTTGTGTGTCTGTGTATGTCTGTGTGTGTGAAAGAGAGAATTCCATGTGTTTACACAAATTCAAAAATTGAGGTAACTTAGCAATGCATACATTGTGCCCAATTAAAATAAGATAATTTGATTTATAGGAGAGAGATAGATAGATAGATAGATAGATAGATAGATAGATAGATAGATAGATAGATAGATAGATAGATGCATACATACAAAGACAGATAGACAGGCCCACTTGCAGATGGATATCAGGGATATACATTGTTAACAAGTAGGGGGATTTCAAAATGTCTTGGTCCCATCATTCAGGCTAATATTGCTTAAGAGAAGGGTGGATCAGCTAATGCTTCTGGATAATCCTTATACACTACAGATATATTTACTTCACATACTAACTCTGTCATTTGAGTGTTAAAATCTTTCTTTTTAAAGAAAAAGCAAAGAGTTGAACTCACAGAGACTGAAGTGGCACATTTGGGATTTCAACCCAGGTCGGTCTAGTTCCAAATCTGATGCTCTTTCTACTGCTTCAAGCTGCTTCCACAGCAGTTGGAACTTGTCTGCATCTGTTCTGTTCTTGTTTGCATTTTTCCATTTTGAAGCAACAGCCACCCCCTGTCCCACCATGCTCGGTAACACATTGATTTCCTTTCCTATGGCTGAGGCAGATCCACTCACCTCCCTGGCATTCATGAGCAGCTCCGCAGAGCGCTGAGCATCTGGCATTCCACCCAGCGAGAGTGACTGGGAAGCACAGAAAATCCCTCTGAGAGCAGGCAACATCTGTTTGATAGGCAATGAAAAATAAACCCGTAATAAACTCATTTTAGGAGCAAAAAATGGCTCCTCAAAGTGCTGATTATTCATTTTATGCAAGTGTAGTAATGTTGGTGTACTTGACAAGTAGAAAAACAGCATGTCCGGAAGCAAATGATTACAGCCAGAGGGAAGGCCCCTCACACCGGGAGCAAACACAGGCGATGGCTGATGAGGAAGCATTTAGAAAGATTACACAGAAAGCCGGTACCACCTGTGGCTGTCCTGGCACCAAGAAGTGACCCAGGTGGTTGGGCTGGGTGTATACGTGTCAGGAATGACTTTCAATTTAGTAGCATCGACTTCCTCACACTGCAAACCACCAAGCTGCTCCCCAGTCATTCAACCACCAGGGCCTTCTTTCCTTTTGCTACCCACTGTTTCCTTCATTCAAATATTTATGACATATGCTAATGAAAACATCTTTTTATGACTGAATACCTTAATGAATACTGTAGTTATTATAAAATAACCTACCACGGGTTTCTTTTATAAAAATTTATTTATGCATACAAGAACTGGGGTACAGGTCAGAGGTGTGTGTGGGAGGGGGTTAGAGGATTCACCGGAGACAGAGTAGGAAGCAGAACAGGCAGATTGACTGAAATACACTGCTGGGGGGAGCAGCGGGAGACTCAGGAGAGGTCTGCTGCATCATGTGGGTCAACTCCTTGGCTGGGGATCGAACTCTTGCTGCAGTGGCTGCGGGTAGCTTCATATGCTGCATCTTAACCCATTGCGCCACCAAGTAGGCCATGCCATCCATGGCTTTCAAGCTATCAGCAGCTACTGCAGCATGAGTTCGATCTGGATGGGCCAGGGAGCGTCAGACCTCTCCTGTCTTGCCCCGCTGCTCCCCTCAGCAGTGTATTTCTTTTTTTTTCCCCTAAAGATTTATTTGTTTGTTTGTTTGTTTGTTTATTTATTTATACAAGCACTGGGTACAGTCAGAAGCGCGGGAGGGTGAGAGAATTCACCAGAGCCAGAGCGGGGAGAGAGCAGGCAGAAGGACCAAAGCACACTGCTGAGGGGAGCAGCGGGCGGCAGGAGAGGTCTGCGCGCCATGTGGGACCCTCCTCCAGTGGCTGGGGAGCAGCCGGGGATTGAACCGGTGCTGCAGAGGCTGCGGGCAGCTTCGCAACCCATTGCTCAACCGCTGCGCCACCGGGGAGGCCCCAGCAGTGTATTTCAGTAGATCTGCCTGTTCTTTTCCCCACTCTGTCTTTAGTGAATCCTCTCACACCCCACACCTCTGGCCTACACTCCAGTTCTTAAATGCATAAATAAATAAACCTTCTAAATTTCTTTTTAAAAAAATCTCAAGATGTAAATGAATATAATAAAAAGGACTGAAGGGAGAAAAATAATAATTAAAGAATAAGATCATCCTTGGTAACAACTATGTTGGATTTAATTAGAGAGTCCACTGGCTCTAATTATAACTGTGGATGTAAATAGAGAATTCAATCTCCTTTTTTCTGGGTTTGGTCTGAAAGGAATGTACTTAGTGGTTTTTCTCAGGAAAACTCATGTACCTTGAGGAGGACAATAGAAACTAGATAAAGAGTTATTCATGGGTTAGCACAAAATAGAAGCCAAATAAAACTGTCTTTGTCGTTATTGTTCTCTTGTTATCATCTGTCCTTGGATAAATTTTAATTTTAGTCTCTAATCTCTTACATGTCTGCTCTCTGAATCGGATGATTTATGTCAGAGATATGAAAACATAGAGGAGGGATGGGAAGGCTTGGGGGGAAAGTGAGAAATAGAATTTCAGAGGACAGCCTCTCAGATATCAATAGGTTGTGACAGCAAAGATCAGAATATTATTCCAAGAAAATGATGCATCTATGAAATTGAGGCTGGCCAGTGCACTTAGCAGTTGGCACTTTCTACTGCTGACATCGAAGATCAGGCTTTGTTACTTTTTAATCCTGCAGGAATTCCCTGTCCCTAGCACTAATAAGAAGACAAATGCAATCCTGTTCCCATCTTTTTCTTCTCCCATCCTCAGGAAAGTACCACATTATGCAGAAAGAGGAATGACCCTTGGAGCCATTTATTTAGTCTTTTTTTTTTTAATGATTTAAAAAAAATATATATGTATATATATATATTGCATCGTTCTTCCTGTTTGTACAATGCATGCTTTCTTTTTCTGGGTATAGTCCCCCCAAAATTCCCACCACCAATTCACCCATGCATCATCACCATCGTCCGTCGTGAAAGAACACATTCCCCTCCCTTGTTTTGATCCCCCTACCTCCCCACCGCCCCGCAGAGTATCTCTGATTAATAGTTGCCTGTTAATTTTGTTTTTTGATTTATTAATTTTTTTTTCTGGTCCCTTGTTTGGTTCTCCTGCATTCCTCCTATGAGTGAAACCATCCAGTATTTTTCTTTTTCCTTCTGGATTATTTCACTGAGCATAATCCTTCCAGCTCCATCCATGCTGCTGTGAATGACATAAGTTTATCTTTTTTTGATTGCTGAATAGTATTCCATTGTGTATATATACCACATCTTCTTAATCCAGTCATCTATTTTGGGCATTTAGGTTGTTTCCATATCTTACCTATTGTAAATATAGCTGCAGTGAACATGGGGGGGGTGCAGGTATCCTTTTAAATTAAATATTTTTGTGTCTTTTGGGTAGATTCCTAGGAGTGAAATTGCTGGGTCATATGGAAGCTCCATTTTTAGTAGTTTGAGGAGGTTTGACTTTGTACTTCACTGTTTGCTAGCTCTATATCCTTGGACAGTTTCGTGCTCAGTACACTCATTCATAAACTAGATCAAAATGTTTAGGCGGCCTCACTGGTGGCCTAGGGGTAAAGTCTCAGTGCTGTCATTGTGAAGGCCTGAGTTCTATCCCTGGCCAGAGAGCTAACCCACATATGGAGCAGCAGACCTCCCCTGTCCCTTTAGCAGTGCATTTCAGTAGATCTACCTGTTCTGCTCCGCACTCTGTCTCTGGTGAATCCTCTGAGCCTCCCACCTCTGGCCTGTATCACAGTTGTTCTACACAAAAATAAATGCATAAAATGTTTTAAAAAATAAATAATTTTAGCTGATATGATTGTGGTAAGCATTAAATGAGATAATATTTATGAAGTACTTAGAAGAGTGGATGCTACATACTAATTATTCAATAAACAGTAGCTCTAATTCCTGTAATCATGACTGTGATTATTTTCTCTGAGCCTAACTTTCCTCATTAGTTAAATTTGAATAATGATACATAAGGTTGGAGTGAACAATGAACGATGTGCATTTTATGCATTCTAAATGATAGCTGTATTCAGCATAGCTTCAAAGAGATAGAGATATAGGGCTTACCTAGATTTGTTGATAAATTAGTATATACCCAAATAGCAATGAGCATGTGATTAATTTGATGTATCAAGAGAAATTCTAAAGAGAACCTCCTGAGTTCATTGTGGCACATTCAAAATCAATATCTGTCAAGACGAATTGAGGTTTTTATAAATAGAAAATAGCAAAAATAATTTCTAAATCCCAAGTTTAGATGTTCAATAACTTAGATTTTCGTTTTAGGGCTGGTTACAAAAAAAAAAAAAAAACCCTAAAACCTAAGCCATCTCTGCCACAAAATTTACACATTGTAGATTTGCTACACATAATCTCATGAATTATAATCTCTTAATTCAGTTGTGCTTTTAATGCCTCACTCCATGCTGAGAAACACTTTTATGTCCATTTTTATACTGGTCTCATCCACTGGAATGCCCTCATCTCATTTCTACCCAAGTCAGCTACTTCACATTTTTTAAATTTAATCTCAAGCATACTTCTGTTATCCTACAAGTAGTCAGTCAATATAGTGTTAATCTGCATTTCTCTATAATACTATAGTTGTATTCTAGTGATAGTTTATTGCAGTTAGCTTAATATTTATAAATTTACTTCTCCCATTGGAATGTGATAGCTTTAAGGTGGAAATAAAGACTAGCTAGTTACTTAACTTTTTTTGCATTGTATGAATTATTTTCTGTGATTGTATCTTCTGTTTTCTTATACTCCATTAAATTGTAAGGAGTTTTTTTCTGTGTTCTCTGTTATATCTTCAGAATCAAGAAATGTTTTGGTGCCTCGTAGGCAATCAATACATAGAATAATAAGTGAATGAAGGAGTCATTTTTATAGAAATTAAGCTAGTGCCTGGCCATGTTAGCTACTCAAAGGAGTTGTGTTGTATTTAACAATAGAAGTAAATGATAATGCAACATTAACTCATTAAGAACTATCCATTTGCAGTGATAGTCAATTTCTGTGATCAGAAATTCACATAGAATGAATAGGAAGTTAAGGAAGTTCACATAGAATGAATAACATGTTGTAGAAGAACAGAGGTATGGAAGAGGGTGGCATGATTAGAGGATCTATAGCAAATGGGTCAGAATGAAGACAATTACTAGAAAACACTGTGAATCCACAGGCAGTGAGAAACTGATAGGTCTGCTGTGCTATGTTAACAAGTCTGCACTTAAGACTAAAAATCTGTGGAGCCAGAGCAAATTTTGATCAGTCAATTTAAGGGGATTCACTTGTGCAAAAGAGTTGGCTATGATCTCTGCTTCTGTACTCTAATAGGCTGAATCAGTCTGTCTGAATGAACCTGAGCTCACTGTCCAGAGCAGAACTGAAAAGAGTGGCTATGGAATACTGTGTGGCAAATGACAGGAAGCAGGACATCCAGTTGACTTAGAAGGGGCTATATATGTTGCTTCTTTCCAGGTGCTGGTGACACCTAATCATCATCTGAAAATGTTATTTCCAGAAAAGGAAAAAAATGTGTTTACATATACACACACACACTCCATATGTGTGTGTCTGTGTGTATAGACACACAGACACACACATATTCATGTAGCTCCTGTGCCACAGAGACAAAGAATAACAAAATTACTTTTCAGTCATTCTTATAAGGACCGATGAAAGATTATTGGAATATTTTGTCTTGTGAGAAAATTAAAAAGTAAGGTATCATAAATAGGATTTTCTAAGATAAATGGCTATGTAATACTTTGTCATCACTCTTCCATAATTAATAGATTATTGTAAGTGTTTCCATTTTAATTCATTTTATTCAGAAGAGTAATTCTATGATCTTCTGATAGGTTCTTATTTGTACATTATTGTATAGAACCAGAAAGAAGAGCGTTGGATTAATTAGAAATCTTATAGAAAGTTATTTACATCTTTAGGTAAATGTATTCGTATTACATATTAATATATAAAATATATAATTCATTATATGTACTCACTAAAGATTATGTAGATTAATTGGAATATTCTAATGGCATCACTAGAGATACAAAAGTATTAAAATAGCAAACCTCAAATTTTGTAGACTTAACAAACAGTATTTAACTTCCCATCAAAACAATTTAGATGTCAACTAAAAACACTGGACAAAATGTACAAATAAAATACCTAAGGATTCTTAGGAGAACACAAAAGATTGTGGTGGTGATAATTGTCCTGGTAGTAATAGTGGGGTGTGTATGTGTGTGTGTGTGTGTGTGTATGAGTGATGGAGGATGTGGCTATAAATGTGACTTGCATGGGAGTGACAAATTCAACCATGTTAGTGTTTCACCCTGTGAGACACTTCGTAACAAAATTGCTGAAAGACCAAAAGTAAAAAGAAATAAATCTTTAGGGCCTCTCTGGTGGTGCAGGTCTTATAGTCTCAGCACTGTCAAGCTCTCCTGGTGGTGCAAGGGGTTGAAACGCAGCCTATGAATCTATCTGCAGCCACTGCAGCATGAGTTCGATCCCCCACCAGGGAGGTGACCCATATGGTGCAGCAGACCTCTCCTGACTCACCTGCCCACTGCTCCCCTCAGCAGTGTATTTCAGTCAATCCATCTATTCTGTTCCCTACTCTGTCTCTGGTGAATCCTCTCACCCCTTTTCCCCCGCAACTCTGGCCTGTACCCCAGTTCTTACATGCATAAATAAATTAATCTTTAAAAAAAAAACTATCAAGCTATCACCAGCCACTGCAATAAGAGTTCAATCCCTGACCAGGGAGCTACCCATGTGGCACAGAAGACTCTCCTGTCTCTCTCACTGCCCCCCTCAGCAGTGTATTTCAGTCAGTCTGCCTGTTTTGCTCCCCCCTCTGTCTCTGGTGAATTTTCACCCCTACACACACCTCTGGCCTACACCCCAGTTATTGTATGCATAAATAAATAAAAAGAAATATTAAAAAAAAAGAAATATTTTATGCATCCAGGGAAAAACAACACATTACATTTAAGGAAACAGGGATTTCATACTGCACATTTCTCATAATACTATGGAGGCCAGAAGAGCAGGTAACAGTGGAATTAGCATAGTTTCATTATTAAACTTTTTGATTTTGAAATAGTTTTATCCTTTGAAGTTGCAAAATATTATACACAAGATTCCCTGTGTCCTTTACCCAGTTTCCCTCAATAGAAGTCTATTGCAGAAGTACCATACATTATCACCACTGGCATATTGACTTAGATATGTAGGGGTTTCCAACACTACAGAGATTCATTGTTTCGTTTTGTTCCCCACACTACTTCCTTCCAACCCTGACTTTCCCATTAAAGTCTGACACAATTATTAATCATTCTTCATTTTTTAAGGTTTATTTATTTGTACAAGAACTGGGGTACAGGCCAGATGTGAGGGGGTGAGAGGATTTACCAGAGACAGAGTGGGGAAGAGAATAGGCAAACTGACTGAAATAAACCATTGAGAGGGTTAGCAGGTGAGACAAGAGAGGTCTGCCCTGCCATGTGGGTATCTTCCTGGCCGACCAGGATTGAACCCACACTGCAGAGGCTGTGGACAGCTTCACAGCGCAACGCTGAACCACCTGCACCGCCAAGGAGGCCCTTATTCTTCATTTTAATAATTTTGTCATTTTAAGAATGCAACATTAGTAGAATTATAGAATAGGTACCCTTGAAACTGGCTTTTTTAATTCAACATGATACTCTAAGATCCTCCCAATTGTGTGTATAAACAGTTTGTTCCTTTTTATTGCTGATTAGTGTTCTATGGTTAGGTGAACCAGAATTATGAATAATCATTATAGATTTTTTTATTAAAGATTTATTTATTTATTTGTTTGTTTGTTTATTTATTTATGCAAGCACTGGGTATAGTCGGAAGCGCGGGAGGGTGAGAGAATTCACCAGAGCCAGAGCGGGGAGCAGAGGAGGCAGAGCGGGGAGCAGAGGAGGCAGAGGAGCCAGAGCGGGGAGCAGAGGAGGCAGTACACTGCTGAGGGGAGCAGCGGGCAGCAGGAGAGGTCTGCATGCCATGTGGGACCCTCCTCCAGTGGCCGGGGAGCAGCCGGGGATCGAACCGGTGCTGCAGAGGCTGCGGGCAGCTTCGCAAACCAGTACTCAACCGCTGCGCCACCGTGGAGGCCCTCATTATAGATTTTGATGTGACCATAAGTTTTCATTTCTCTGGGATAAATGCCCATTAGTGTAATTGATGGATCATAAGGTAGTTGCATGTCTAATTTTCAAAAGAAACTCCCAAGTACTTAGCCATAGCAGTTATACCATTTTCATTCCCACCAGCTTTTCCGTACCTTCATTAATATTTTGAGTTCTCATTTTTTTAGGCACTTGATAAGGATGGAGTGAAAACTTCTGGTTTGGATCCATTCCCTTAATGGATGATGCTGCTGAGTATCTTTTCATGTGATTGGCTATCATCATAGGTTTATCCTCTTCAGTGAAGGGTCTTTTCATATATTTTTCATACTTGGACTATTTATTTTACTGTTCAGTTTGGACAATTCATTGTTCTTCTAGATATCAGTCATTTATTTGCTTGTGTGATTTGTAATATAGCCACTAGTCACTAGTTGAGAAGTTGGTGTTGGAAAGACCATAAGTAGGTTTTGCCTTTTTATTTAAAATTTGAAGATTGGAGGAGACATGAGACATCTTGTCAGTGTACAGGACAAAAGTCGCTAAGATGTTTTTCAATTTCAGTTTGCTGTTTTCTCCACCTCACAGTTTACTTTTGTAAAGAAGGCCTTTTCTTAAGCAATAGATGGAGAGAGTCTTCTTTCCATGACATTCTAATTATTACTTATAAAAATTCTACCCAGAGGCTTCCCTGGTGACCCAGTGGTTAAGTCTCTGCACTCTCACTACTATGAACTGAGCTCGATCCCCAGCCAGGGAGCTGACCCTCATGATGCAGCAGACCTCGCCTGTCTTGCCCGCTGCTCCCCTCAGCAGTGTATTTCAGTAGACCTGCCTGCTGTGCTCCCCACTCTGTCTCTGGTGAATCCTTTCACCACCCACACCTCTGGCCTATACCCCAGTTCTTCTGTAAATCACTCATTCAATCAATCAAACTTAAAGAAAATTCTACTCATACAATCTGAGCAAATCCACATTAAGTCTACTGGGTTTGGGCCTCCCCGGTGGCGCAGTGGTTGAGCCCTGGGTTGCAAAGCTGCCCGCAGCCTCTGTAGCGCCAGTTCAATCCCCTGCTGCTCCCCAGCCACCTGAGGAGTGTCCCACATGGCGCGCAGACCTCTCCTGCCGCCCGCTGCTCCCCTCGCAGTGTACTTCGGTCCTTCTGCCTGCTCTGCTCCCCGCTCTGGCTCAGGTGAATTCTCTCACCCTCCCGCGCTTCTGACTGTACCCAGTGCGTGTATAAATAAACAAACAAACAAACAAACAAACAAATAAATAAATAAATAAAAAATGAGGCTTTAAAAAAAATAAAAAAAGACTACTGGGTTTCCAGCCTTCTTTGCATGACTGAAATATGTTCTTTTTTGTTTCCACTTTTTTAAAAATGTCTAAATAAAAACAGCTGATAAATACAATCTGAAAATAATGAATTGCTGATTATATGACCTGATGCCGTAAGTTATTTTCCTAAATATTTTATATCATAAAGCAAGAGACAAAACAGCCTGCTCTAGGCAATACTGGTAATCTGAATAAAAATACATGTGTGCACACTGGGCTATGAATCATTTTTCCCAGAAGAAATTTTCTTGCAACTTTTTAATGAGGTAGTTGCTCTATGTGAGAGGGAAAATTTAACTCTTATTCTATTTCTGTGTTCTGTGGATTTTTTCAAATTGAATGCATCAATTGCTATTACTTTTTGAAATTTAAAAATATAAATTAAAAAGATAAAGGATTGCATATGTAATTAGACCACTGAAATTAGAGATCGTTTTTATTCCATTTTTTATTGAAGTAATGTGGCATTATTATAGTGTCAGGTTCGTCATTCAGTATCAAAATGTACACATACTACATTCAGATCACTGCTAGAAGTCCAAATCTATCCTTCACCATAATATTGCCCCTTTTTACCTATTTATGCCCCCCCCCCAAGCCCCTTCTGTAACCATTTTGGGTCTCACAGTCCAATGTTTTTTTTTATTCTGTTCATCTGTTTGCTTGCTGATTCTCACCTCATGTGCTAGCTTAGATGGCAAAAAGGCAGAACTAAAGAAATTATTCTATTTTTAGCTTCATAGATTTTTAGCATAGGTTTTTAAAAAATGTGAGTTCTGCTGGGATGACTTGTCTCTGAATGAAAGAACAGTGATGAGATCCATAAAATCTGGTATGGTTGATGAAATTAGACACTCATTTTATAAATGAAGAAACAGGCTAGAGAGATCTTTGTTTTCCACTGCCTGGCTCAGAGTGATCATTTAGTTGTCCCAGGTCTCACATTTATTAATTATAGATCTCGACTCTACACCTAGACCTGAAAGTCTCCAAAGACCCTATTCTTTCTTACTTTAGTCCTGCCATGAATATTTAACCTGGAGTGATTTGCTTCCTTCCAGGAATTTTTAGCAGGTGGCTCAGTTCCCTGTTGCCTTAAACCATCCAGCTAATTTAACCTAAAAGAATCTACCCTACTCATTTAAAACACATGGCCATGTCTTTCACTCTGGCACCATTTTTTACTAACATTGTATCTTTTACATATATCATTTTACAAATTTTCTCTTCCCCAAGGTCATCTTACTTTAATGCAGTTTCAATATATTTTTTTCTTTTTGTAGTAATGCAGACAGGGGATTAATATATTCCGTTGATGTTAAATGGAAACATGTAAAACGTGTGCATCCATTTCTACTGAGAAAACTGCCTTCTTGCTAAAAAACGACTCCAGCCTATGTTTTCAAGGATAAAACACTGATCCACTCTGCATCACTGTGGTTTCTATGCTTAATAGTTTTATCTTAGATTATGTGGGAGATTTGCAACTTTTTATTTGAAATTTTTAGTTGTGAAATTGATATATATATGTGCATATGTGTATATGCTTTATATGTAATCATATATAATATTATACACACAATTTTCCCCATTATGTACAAGAGGCAAGAAGAATTAGGTGATTTTTCTTGGACACATAGATAATTGGACATGAAATTTATCCCCATTCTTTTAATTACACATTCAATATTTCCCTAAGTATATCATTCAAACTTTATTAATTTAAGCTTAAAAGTTGGTAACAAAGCAGGAAAATTATTGGAATACCTATTAAATATGAAGAATTATTTATTTTGACTTCTTGGTGTGAATTTTATCTTGTTTCAACTAGCAGACTACTTTATCACAATACTTATATGCAGGAAGTCAGAGATTCAGATTCAGCAGAGATCTTCATCTATTTTAAGCTTCATCATTTTAAGCTAAATTAATTTTTTTTTAAAAAAAGCAAAATTTTAAATTTTAAAAGCATGCCTTCACATTCAATTTCTTCATTGTATCAGCATTCCAAATACTAAGAAATGAATTTCAGTTTATTACTTCTTTGACTTCGATATTTTCTTTCTACCTTTACCAGGTGGAAATGTCACCAGATAAAGATGCTAACCACATGTGATGTTAGTGTGAGAATGACAGGTAATTATGGCTTTAACTCAAGTGCTCACATGCTAATGGATTATCGACAGTTACTGATAACATTATAATAGACCACCAGGAAAAAATGATTCAGAAATCCCGTATTAGACTGGCTGGGTTGAGATATGCAATTACCTCCAAGGATGAGATATATCATTGTCACTTTGTCCTCTTAGAATGTGAACACAGGGAATGACACGCATCAAGGGAAAATAAGAAATTACACTAACATTTGAAATGTCTGAACAGAATCTACGTGCTGAGAGAACTGAGCTGAAAAATTTTATAAGATATATCACCTGTGTTCCCTCTCACATTTGCAACATGTCACTTCATGTACTTAGTGGAGCCATTATTTTGCATTTTTTAAAGATTTATTTATTTATGCATACAAGAACTGGGGTATAGGCCAGAAGTGGTGGGGGTAAGAGGATTCATAAGAGACAGAATGGTGAGTGGAACAGGCAGATCTACTGAAATACATTGCCAAGGGGAGCAGCGGGCAAGACAGGAGAGGTCTGCTGCACCATGTGGGTAGCTGCCTGGCCAGTCGGGCATTGAACTGACACTGAAGAGGCTGCGGATAGCTTCACAGTGCTGTGCTTAACCCCTTGCACCACCAGGGAGGGCCTGGAACCATTATTTTGCATAGAACTCACCTTCTGGATTTGAGGGCACAAAACAGAACTCACTAATGCGTAATCAGAAGGAAATTTAATTGACAGTATTTTTTGTCAGTTCTGTCACCTGATAAAGAACACTACTCTAATCTCAAACTTTACATACTCTGTGTTTATACCAATACATCATAGTTCCAAGAACTCAATCATGAAATTATTGTTTTTTAGGATAGTTGGTGGGACTCTCTTTACACCCCCATGTCTCTATTTTATATTGTTGTTCACTTTTCATTTGTTGTCTTTTGTGACTATTTCCTCAAATCTTCATTCCCTATTTTCCTGCCTGAGGAAGAGGATTACAAAACATCTAATTTGATTCCACAATATTTATTAGTCCATATTTTCTAATGATTCAGTACACTGTTTCTGTCTCTTTACATCTACCTTGTCTGCTAATGGTATGTTTTAGAATCTAATTTTTCTACTAGGACATTACTAGAGGAGATTAGAAGCAGGTTTTATAATTTGGAAGCTATGTCATTTTTTTTTTTTTCTATCTCAGTGGGAACATTTATTTCAAGAGAAAATTCCCAGAACAAATTGGAATTTGTTTGAAAGTTCCAGAATAAAAGTGGAGGTAGGCTGTTTTTCCACTGCAAAATTCCCTCAAACATAGTGATATTAAACAAAAATGGTAATATACTCACTGAAATCTGTGAGTTAGAAATTTGTCAAAGGCAGTGTTGTCAACTTTTCTCTAAAATATAATTACTTAGTGATACAAGGGGTTGAGAAAACATTAAAAACATGTACTCAATGGTGAAGTACCATATTTATTCATTAAATTAGTAGTCTTACAGTGGTAATAAGTTTGAGTACTGCCATTCACATTAACTGATGAGTACTGTTCAAATGCTGGTTAGTGCAGTTCTTTTAGAAACCAAGTTTTCCAGGGCCTCCCCTGGTGGCACAGCGGTTGAGCACTGGGCTGCGAAGCTGCCCACAGCCTCTGTAGCACTGGTTCAATCCCTGGCTGCCTGTGAGGGTCCCACATGGCACGACAGACCTCTCCTGCCATGCCCGCTGCTCCCCTCAGCAGTGTATTTCATCAGTCTGCCTGTTCTGTTCCCTGCTCTGTCTCTGGTGAATCCTCTCACCCTCCCGTGCTTCTGACTATACCCAGTGCTTGTATAAATAAATAAATTAATTAAAAAAAAAAAAAAGAAACCAAGTTTTCCAGATAATAAGCACTTCAAAATAATTTTCATTTTCATTTATTTCAATAATTCTAATAATTTAATATAAAAATAGTTTTCAGTACATAAAACTACATTCTTGGTATATTGTTTTTACTTTTTAAGTAACCAATATTTCTAATTTCAGATGATGAAAGTAATGGTTATTAATAGATAGCAAAGTCATGAGAAAATTCCATGTAACAAAGATAGAAAATAATGACATGAGTGGGTGGATCTATTATTAGATTTATTTAGAGAGATGCAGATAGAGATTGATTAGGTAAATATCTAGTTGGTAAATAAATGAATACATTCATATTTTTAGTTTTATGTGATTATGGGTGATGATTCCAGTGGCTGCAATTAATAAGAATAAATTGACAATAGTTGAGTAGTTAATAGTTCTTGTGAGGGAATTAAAGTAGTATATATCTATTTTTTTACTATTATTAAAATCTCTGTAAACCCTATCTTGTGTCCCTAGATTAGTAGGATGGCATAATATCCACAGTAATGATTATAACTATAATAGGGGGTGGCATATTCTAAATATACCAGCTTCCTAAGTATTTTTAACAACTACTAGTCTGAGTTCATTGTATTTCAGAAGCAAGAGTGTCTCAGTTTTAACAGTGTATAGTATATATGTATGTATGTGTGTGTGTATATATGTGTGTATATATATATATGTATATATATGTGTGTGTGTGTGTGTGTGTGTGTCTGATGTAGTGAGAAGATTTTGTAAAGATATTGGTACTGGTCTGTGAGTTACTGGAGAAACTAACTTGTATTTGTGTCACCAGGGCCTAGTAAAAAAAAAAAACGTCCCTGGAGTAGGCCTGAATAAATCTGATACATGCCAATTATCTGATCTTTTGTGTTACTATTTAGCCATTGGTCAAGTCTCTAGGTCATTTTGGATGATCCATTGATGTGCTCACCATCACATACCAGTGTGGTGCCTTTAATTATGGAGGCAACTGTATTATAAAGCTTGCCTTAACCCATGAGCATGCTTTGTGATCCTATTCAGCACTAGGATGTTAGTTTTACAACATCTTTCATTTTAAATAAGACTCAGTTTTGTCCTTTTTTTTTTTCTGTTGTCTCTATTTTATAGATAGGTAATGAATAAGAAAATATTGGGTGGGGGTGGAGGGAGAGATGACAGTGCCTCTGCCTAAGTCATCAGTCTACTAACATATTGGCAATCTAAAACAATTGGCAGATTCAATTTGTGTGTGAAGATGATGAGTGAGAAATTCCCCTAAATTTTAAGGAAAATTTTTTTATTATACTGATTTACTCAGCAGTTTGCTCAACAGTGCCCAGCCAAGTTTAATGCCTTTGAATCATTGCTTCCTGAAACCAAGAGTATTTAAAGACACTTGTGAAATAGACAAGTGTTTTAAAAGATAGTTAATCTTCCTCCTGGAAAATAAAAATAGGAAGGCAATATGGATGGATTGTTGGGGAAAAGGCTGTATAATATACCTCCAAGATAAAATAAGAGAAAAAAAGGCACAGTTCTGAAGTCTAGACGGATAAATGGGACTAAAGAGTTAATCAGTATGGTCAATTCAATGCTAGAACTATTGACTTTCTGATGGGGAAGTAGCCCAAGGCGCTATAACAAAGAGTAACTAGGGACGATATGTATGTTTTCTACGTTTCAGCCTGTCTCGTTAAATATACTTTTAATCCCTTCTAAATGTGTTATCCTACTTCAAAATCTCAATGTCTTCTCATTATGCTTACATTAAAAACCAAACTACTGTGACTTAAAGATCCCAGATTTATCTGCCTTCCATCTTCTCTTGCCTTTTACCATACCTTTTATCATTCTCTGATATTCAACATCAGCATACTTTTTCTTTCTCAAATAGGCCATGATGTTTCTTCCTTCAGTTGTTTGACATTTTTCCTTCTGTTTGGGAAACTCATCCCATCTAGTTATCTGCATAGTTCCTGTGTATCCTTTATATTTCAATTATGTTTTCAATTCCTAAAGAAGGCCTTCCTTGTACTTTATAGATCAAATTCTACATCTGACATGTTCTGAAAGAAACACTTGCACATGCTTCATAAATTATCACAATTGTAATTATATATTGTCTACGACAGGTATGGGTTTTTTTTGAGTAGTTCTTTTTTTTTTTTTTTTTTTTTTTGAGATGTATTTATTTAGGCATACAAGAACTGGGGTATAAGCCAGAGGCACGGTGGATGAGAGGATTCACCGGAGACTGAATGGGGAGCAGAACAGGCAGACTGACTGAAGTACACAGCTGAGGGGAACAGCGGGTGAGACAGGAGAGGTGTGCTGCACCATTTGACTGGGGGTCGAACTCGTGCTGCAGTGGCTGGCAATAGCTTGATATTGCTGTCTTTAACCCCTGTGCCACCAGGAAGACCCCTGTTCAAGTAGTTTTGACAAACATTGGAATGAGGACAATGGTACTTAAGAGGAAGTAAAGGAAAAGCAAAACGACTTAGATAGAGACAAGCTTTAATTTCTTCTAAAGGTTTTGGGGTACAACTTCCACCACAGAGGACCACAGAGGTAGTCCTACTTACAGGAAGGGGTCAACGTTTTTTAATACCCTTGCAGTCAGCCTAAGTTGTTGACCAAAGTATGCCTGAAAGTTGCTGTTGTAGACTTTCAAACTAATTGATTCTAGTAGGTCCAGAGTCAGTTCTATAAATGGGGTCAGCCATGCATTTGACCAATAGTCAAAGCTTGGGGAGGGTGAAGGGGGGAGGTCATTATACCTGTTAGTAGAGGTGAAGGTGATCTAGGCAGGATACAGACAGTGTTCACAGCATGGTTATTTGGCTATTCCTTTCATGAATACCTTTTCTACATCGAGAGACTGTAAGCACTATAAAAGCAAAGATGGTGTCTACTTTTATTTGCTTTTGTACTCCATGCACGTCAGTATCATAGACACTCAGAGAAAGAATAGTATGTGAAGATGATCAATCCAGAGAAAAATCATTGCCTAGAAACCCAGCAACATACAAATAGTGTCCCCTCACCTGGAGAAATGTGTTTTTTCATAGAACCTCATAGTTGAAAGGAACATTAAATATTTGAGTCCAATTTCACAGAAGAAACTTAATATTTCTCTTCTATGTATGTTATAAACAAAAATGGCCCTGCCTTGACCCTTCTGGATGGAACAGCCATTAGACGTGATGGAATAGTCATTACTTTACAAAGGTCTGTTAAGGGACAGATAAAATATTTAGTTCCAAGGCGAAATAACAAGTAAAATCCAAACTCTGAAAGTCTGGAAGTTCTTTATTTTACTGCATTTGTAATCCAGACAGCAAACAGAATAACTCAATATTGAGTTTTAGCTTAGAGCAAAATTCTATGAATTTTATCTTACCTTAATATAATTACCTCATTTAACTAATGTTCTATCAGCTTATACACATCAGAGAGAGAAATGTAAAATTTAATGAAAGATAATTTAGCCAAACAGAAATCTTTGGGCAAATGCATCTGTCCCCCCAAATGGTATAAAACCATATCATTTGGGATGGGCATAATATATAGCACATATGCCACTTTGTCCTCTCCTGCACTATTGGGAGACTTTATTAATTTATCATGACATTTACCTTCTTAGCACAGGTATAAAAGGGTCTTCTCCAGAATAAGATACCTCTCAGCCACTAGCTATCAGTAACTACTGGCAATTGTAATGCAGGTACAAGCAGTCTCTGCTAAAGGAGAATTCTACCTGGCCTTGTTGCTGCCTCTAAGAGACTGTTTATGTCCCCTTCCTTTCTGGGATGCAGGTTCTCTAAATGCCAAATGATACAGCAAAGGAAAGCCTCTTCACCACCAAGAAAATAGTAATAAAGAAATAGAATTTTGAAACAAAGTAATAAGCAAAACTGAAAGCTCCAGTGCTCCACAGTCTACCTACTCTATCAAGCAATTCAGAAAAGGGTCACTTAGCTCACTCTTTGGTTCTGTGCAGTTTCCATTAAAATGTCCACTCTGATGTGGTGTTTTTTTTTTTTTTTTTCACTCACTGAATACCCTTTCATTTAAATTCATTAAATGTATGCTTATCTATAAACCACAAAATGAAGTAATTCCTGGGCAAATAGCTTGTCTGGGAAGAAGCAAACACACAAACAAAGGGAAAATAAACGTAGTGATTGGATGCCCAGGGCTAGACCTCTTATTGGGACTACTGCCCAGAAAATGAGGCATCAAGATTTGATGATTGTTCATTTTCTTGCTGGTATTACTAAATTGAGAAATAAGTTATATGAGATTACTTAGAATAACAAAGACCAAATTAATACCCCCCGGTTTTTTTTTTTCAACCACAGTAGAATCCCCAGTGTTTTGATTATTTCAAGATAGCTCCATAATCCCATCCAAGTGGAATCTGTCCAGTTTGAGTCATTTGTAATGTGCTCCTCTAACATATTAGAAGGTTAAAAAATTTTAGAACCAAGATAATTGGAGTGTATTTCAGATTTTGTCAATATTATCAGATCAGTTTATAACCAAAACAAAGGGTCATCTGTATCTTCTTTTTCATGTTTGTACCCTAATGCACGGAGATTTAGGTTTTAAGTGCATTCCCAGATGCAAGGATGTCTCTGACTATGTTATTTGCAGAGTGGGTCACCCTGCCCTCTGAACATTCTTTCATTGCCAGATTGCCTCAATAAGACAGGCCCCCACTCTACCCCCAATAGATCCAAGGTCCTGATTAGTTTTACAGATTTCCCAAAAATGTGTCTAAGTTTTTACCTATTTCCCTAACCAATTAGCCGAGTAGTTAAAAAATCTCCAGAGATATTTAGCAAAATAGCTTGGAAGTGAACAGTGTTCTCACTATAAATTATGTGTCAAAAGTGTCAGGATAGTCACTATTCCCAATAAATTATAACTTTATTTACATAGCATTTTTCCAAAGTTGACTGCATTTATCTCATTAAATAAAAATACTTGGGGCAGGTAAAATTCTTCTACTTACCTTTTATTTCTCTTTTTTTATTCTACATTTTCTTTTTATTTTAAAGATTTATTTATTTATACAAGCACTGGGTACAGTCAGAATTGTGGGAGAGTGAGAGAATTCATCAGAGCCAGAGCAGGGAACAGAACAGGCCGACGGATGAAATACACTGCTGAGGGGAGCAGTGGGCACGGCAGGAGAGGTCTGCGCGCCATGTGGGACCCTCGCCCTGTGGCCGGGGATCAACCCAGCATTGCAGAGGCTGCCGGCAGCTTCATAGCCTACCGGCTCAACTGCTGCGCCTACAGGGGAGGCCCTTTATCTACATTTTCTTAAAGGAAGAAACAGTTAAGCCAATTTTGAGAGTCATAATGGTAACAAGTGTAAGAATCAAAACATAAAATACGTTTTTATACAACCAAACATGATATTCTTTTTTTTTTTAAAAGATTTATTTATTTATGCATACAAGAACTGAGGTACAGGCCAGAGGTGTGGGGGGTGAGAGGATTCACCAGAGACAGAGTGGGGAACAGAACAGGCAGACTGACTGAAATACACTGCTGAGGGGAGCAGCAGGCGAGCCAGGAGAGGTCTGCTGCACCATGTGTGTAGCTCCCTGTCTGGGGATCAAACTCATGCTATGAGTTGCTTCGTAGTGTTAACGCTTAACCTTTGCACCACCAGGGAGGCCCTAAACATGAGGAATTAATTTTTTCCTGAAAATAGTTTTTAACTGTAGATTATTGTAGACATGGTGAACAAATAAAAATGGTATTTTTGTCTTTTGTGGAACTTAATGAACTTAATGAACTGATTGTCCTTAGCAAAATGGTCAAAAGAAGACAACAGAATTTGGCATGTTCATCATCTACCACTGTCTTCTCCTCCTGTTTTTAATGATGAAAGGGAGCTGTCCCTTTTCTTAGAGGCTTTGTATGACATTATCACTGACATTGCCTTGTTAAAATTCCAGTATCCTTTAACTGATCCTAAAATTAACTCTTCTCTTTCAATTCAAGTAAGTTAGAAATGTAGGAAGACAGATTTGGGGAGAAGGCTGCAATTTACTTGATGTTTTTTTTTTTAATTTTATTTTATGTAATTCTTACATCATTTTTCATTTTTGCACAATGTATGCATTTTCATTTTGGTTATATTCCCCGTACAATTGCACCCCCCCCCCTTATTTTGACCCTAATCCTTCCCCCGCCCTGGTAGTGTGTCTCTGGTTTATAGTTGCTTGTTGATTTTGATTTTTACTTTGTATTAATTAGTCTTTTTCCTGGTCCCTTATTAGATTTTCTAAATTCCTGTTATGAGTGAGACCATCCTGTATTTTTCTTTTTCTTTCTGACTTATTTCACCGAGCATGATCCCTTCTAGCTCCACCCATGTTGCTGCAAACTGCATGTGTTTATATTTTTTTGATTGCTGAGTAATGTTCCATTGTGTATATGTACCACATCTACTACCAAAACCAAACAAGGACAACACAGAAAAAGAAAACTACAGGCTAACCTCTCTAATGAACACGGATGCAAAAATCCTCAATAAAATTTTAGCTATCAGAATCCAAAAATGTATCCATAAGATAATTAACCACGACCAAGTAGGATTTATTCCAGGGACACAAGGATGGTTCAGCATCTGAAAATCAATCAGTGTTATCCAACACATCAACAAAAAGAAATATAAAAACCATATGATAATATCAGTAGGTGCTGAGAAAGCTTTCGACAAAGTACAACACCCATTCATGATAAAGGCTTTTGAAATTCTCAGGATACAAGGAACATACCTCAACATCATAAAGGCCATATATGACAAGCCCATAGCCAGTATCATTCTCAACGGCGAAAAGCTGAAAGCATTTCCATTAAGATCTGGAATAAGACAAGGATGTCTACTCTCACCACTGCTTTTCAATAGAATACTGGAAGTCCTAGCCAGAGCAATAAGACAAGAGAAATACATACAAGGAATCCAAATACGGAAGGAAGAAGTCAAACTATCACTATTCACAGATGATATGATAATATACATAGAGAACCCCAAAAACTCCACAGAAAAACTAATTCAACTCATCAATCAGTTCAGTAAAGTGGCAGGATACAAAATCAACATGCAAAAATCAGTAGCCTTCCTATACACAAACAATAAATCTGAAGAAGAAATTAAAAAAAAATCCCTTTTGTTATTGAAACAAAAACAAATCAAATACTTTGGAATAAACCTAACAAAAGAGGTAAAGGACCTATACAAAGAAAACTATAAAACACTGTTAAAAGAAAGAGATGTTGGTGTTTTTTTAAAATTATCTGAAACTTATGTTATACCTTCTGTAAAAGAGGAGAAAATCTTTGTAAGTTTGGTATTCAAATTAATTGAAAAATATATCTATAAGGCCTATAATATTGCATGCAACATATTCTAAATGCAAAAATATTGCCTCTTCTCTTTCAGAAGTGTGCTAGATAATAATAGCTTCTTTTATAGTTTCCTAAAAACATGAACCTTTTTTATATTTGAAGTTCCCTTATGTTAACTTCATACATTTAAAAAATTAGTTCATTCACTTATATTCACTTAATCATTTCATAAATTTATCAAATGAATAAGCAAATATAAATGGACAAATGAATGAATGAAGTAGTTTTTGAAAATGCATCATGTCTATTACTATTTGTGATCTATCTATAACAATTTTGCGTAAGACAGTGTCTCAGATTACTAGAACTACAGTGACAAAGAACCACAATGGTTTGATTAAACAAATTTATTTCTTACAAGCTCTCAAAACCTAGTTCCTTTTGAGGACTGCAAGGAAAGAATCTATGACAGCCTTTTCTCTTTGGCTTGTTTATGGGCATCTTCATGTTTGCATGGCATTCTTCCCATGTATATGTCCTTCCCCCAATTTCCTGCTTTTTATAAGGAATCCAGTCATTTTGAATTGGGCATTTTAATGCCCAATCTAATGATCTTATATTCACTTCGTCACCTCTGTGAAGACTCTATCTTATCTGCAAAACCATTACATTATGAGTTACTGGGAGTTAGGACATCAACATAAGAAACTCTGCAGGGCACAATTCACTCCTAAGAAGGTCAAGAACTTACACTTTATTTAATTTCCAAAACTGTAGGGACCATGTTTAAAAAAAAAAAAAAAGTAGAGTCTCCCTGGTGGTGCAAGGAGTTAAGCACATCACTGTGACGCTGTCTGCAGCCTCTGTAGCACAAGTTCAATCCCCAGCCAGGGAACTACCCACATGGCACAGTAGACCTCTCCTGCCTCACCTGCCGTTCCCCTCACCAGTGTATTTCAGATAATCTGCCTGTTCTGTTCCCGACTCTGTCTCTGGTGAATCCTCTCAGTCCCCACACCTCTGGCCTGTACCCCAGTTATTGTATGCATAAATAAATAAATATTTTTTAAAAAGTATGTGGGTAGAAAGAAGAAGTTGCCTATTTAACAATTTATTGTTTTCCATTATTAAGATAAATCATGAGTTTCTTTTCAAGGGGTAGATAAGTCTGTTCTGTTTTCTAGCATTCCTACTCAGATCCTCCAAAACTGACTGTCTTAATCACTTCATGGGCCCTGAGAAATAATCTAGAATGCTTTTCCCTCAGGAAATACACACAATATCGGACCTCCCTGGTGGCTCAGGCAGTTGAACGCAATGCTGTGAAGCTGGCCGCAGCTTTTGCAGCACGGGTTCAACCTCACCGGCTGGGAAGCTACCCACATGGCTCAGCAGACCTCTCCTGGCTTGCCTGCTACTCCCCTTAGCAGTGTATTTCAGTCTATCTGCCTGTTCTATTCCCTGCTCTGTATCTGGTGAATCCTTTCACCCTCATGCACATCTGGCCTGTACCCTAGTTCTTGTATGCATGAATAAAAATAAATCTTTAAATAGAAAAAAAAATACGCACAATGTCTTATTTGAAACACCAGAATTTCCAGTGCTTTCAAATGACTATTTGTCTACTTGGAATTTAATCTTATTTTGAAAGGATGAAATATCTGTTTTCTTTAAACTTAAAAATTAATTGATCAAACAAACAAACAAACGGCAATTTCCAGGAGACCACAGAGATAATTACCAACAAATATAAGCAAAGTGGGCCCTCATTATCATTCTATCAAGTAACATAAGCTCTCTGTAAGAGATAAACGTCTTAAGTGTGGTAGAACAAATTAATCTACATGGGATTTTTTTTAAAGAAAGCAGTTATTAATAGGAAGAAAAATGCACCAAATGTTTGTTGTTTTAATCACATAAACAGCATTTTGTTTATCCTGAATATCTATAGTAAAACAAAGATATAATGCAGTTTCAATCACAATACAAATTAGGCTTTTCAAACTTAGAATTAAAATTTTTTAAAGATTTATTTATTTATTTATGCATACAAGAACTGGGGTGTAGCCCAGAGATGTGGAGGAGAGGGGTAAGAGGATTCACCAGAGACAGAGTGGGGAGCAGAACAGGTGGATCTTCTGAAATACACCGCTAAGGGGAGCAGCAGGCGAAACTGGAGAGGTCTGCTGTGCCATGTGAGTCATCTCCCTGGCGGTGGTTGAACTCATGCTGCAGTGGCTGTGGATAGCTTCATAGTACTGCTTTTTAACCCCTTGTGCCACCAGGGAGGCCCCTGGAGTTAAATTTTTAAAATCACCAGCATAACTCAGAACATGGCCCTGCAGAGTTTTTCTGGAATTTAGTTTTTTGTTTCCTTTTGCCTCTTTCTTTATTCAATCACATCTAGTAATGTGCTATGTTCCTTTCATGGGATCTATAACACGAATATATTCCCACCACTCAAGTATTTCAAGATGTTCATTCTGAATTAAATACAAGATAAAGATGTTCTACCCATCACTTTGCCAATTGTGTGTCACCATGGAGTTGCTGTATATTCTTTTGTATATTCCGTCTTTCAGTTTCTTTTTCTGACAGTTTTCAAGAGCTTGATCGTATTTGGACACACTCTAAAATTTAGCTCCAGGCATCTTCTTACTCGTCTTTCCCACAGTTGGTATTCATTCTTAAATCCAAAATAAAGGACATTGTTACTTTCCCACCTTTCACAAATATATTTCAACCTGACACAACTCATACACAGTTTAAAAGTTGTCTTTCCCTTTCCTTTGGCTAGGGAAAAGTCTGCAGTTTAAAAACACAGTATCAGTAGTTAATATAGTTCTATTCAAGAACTGGAAAGCCTGAGAATCAAAAGACAGCAATTCCACACCTAAATAGTCACATAATAAAAATTCCTGAATAGAGTTAAGAAAACACAGAATAGATTGCTCACAGTGGAGTTATTATTAATTTTCAAATTTTGAAGCTATCATATAGCCATCACAAGTAGCGTAAGCATACAATCGATTGTGTTTTATGTACACAGTGAAATACTCTAACAGCACTGAGGATGAACAGAAGATACTTACAGGTCTCTATTAGAGGTACTACTTGTGCTAGCACTTGAGGAAAGTCAAGAAAAGACTCTTTATTGGACAGAAAGAAAAATCAAACTTACAGACGGTTACAACAGATTCTTTGACCAACATTGTAGTTTTCAGAAAAAGTATGGCTCATCAGAGATTCTTGGATTTGGAACAAAAGAATTTTCCCTGATGTCTATTAGTTATTGGATCTTTGCCACCCTGGGGACCGTAGGAGGGTATCTTTCCTTGGCTGAGTTATTTTCAGAAGGGAGACAACTGCTGAGAGCTTTCAACATTCACAGCAGCTGGGACAAGTCCTTTATTTCCAGAGGGGTTTCTGGGTGTTAGTGGTGTCTCATACTATCCATTATACTCATGCAACAATGTGAGTGAATCTCACAGATGTAATCTTAAATGAAAAGCCTTGGGTACAAATAAGTAATGCTGTATCATTTAATTTATATGAAATACATAAACAAGTAAATTTATTGTTTGTTGCTAGATCACAATAGAGGTAAAAGTTGATGTTTAATGAACAAAAGGGGTTACTTTCAACACTCCCTTTCTTGGTCTGAATGCTGGACATGTGGCTGTTTTCAGTCAGTATGTAAGTACTGTTTGAGCTGCATACTTAGGAATAGTGAATCTTTCCATGTGTATCTATGAAGGCAAGGTTGTGTGTACTTTGTCTTTTTTTTTTTTTTTTTCAGAATGATGCTCTTTTTTTCATTTTTAAAAATTTTTGCCTTTAAGAACTGGGGTGTAGGCCGAGATGCGGGGGGTGGGGGTGAGAGGATTCACCAGAGAGGAGTGGGGAGCAGAACAGATGAATTTACTGAAATGCACTGCTAAGGGAAGCAGTGGATGAGACAGGAGAGGTCTGCTGTGCCACATGTGGGTTAACTCCCAGGCTGGGAATCAAACTAGGGTGCAGGGTGATAGCATGGACTTAATCTCTACACCACCAGGGAAGCCCTGTGTGTACTGTCTATAGGGAGAGAGGAAGGTATGTCTTAAAAAAAAATTGTGCGTTGATCTATCATCTGGCTATCGTGTATATGTAGACATTGGGATGGGAAGTATAGTTTTCCTTTCATTTCTACTCTTCATTGACATTTAAAAAAATAACATTTAGATAATGCCTTCTGCACTTTCTGCATTTTCCTTTCTTAGATGCAGTCAAACCAGGATTTTCTGCCCTGAATACCATTTTAGCCTAAACTAGGTCAATATCACAAATGAGAAACATTATGTTGGATTAGAAGAAGGTCTGGTTCAAATTGAAAAGATTATCTCCAAAACGCTGAAACACATTACCCAGTGAGGCAACATTTAAGAGTAAATATGTAACAGAGAGACTTTTGATGTTAGAGGAATGCAAATAATATTCCATATTCCTTTTCCTGGATTCAGGAAATGATACTATACATGCCTAATTTTTTTTTTATTGAGGTAATATTGGTTTACAACACAGTATATGACTCCAAGATATAGGATCACACCTCTGCAGATTATACATGCCAAATTACACACACACACACACACACAAAAAAAAAAATACACATTAATGCACACACTATGTACTCTATACACAACAGGAGAAACACTTGGATATGCCTTTTAATTTCTGCTCTTGAACAGCTCTTTTTCTAATAGGAGAAACAGATAGGTAATGTGATAATTATATCATGGAAAATCTTAATCTGAGTTTACTGACCCTTAAATGGAAAAAGGCACTGTAGTTGACATCTGTGTTTTTATCAGAATATCATATTAGTTTTCTAAGAGGTCAGGCCATACACTAAGCACATCGTCTATCTAAGGCATAAATACTTACCTTCTTTTTTTTAGGGTTTATTTATGCATACAAAAGCTGGGGTACATGCCAGAGGTGTAGGAGGTCAGAGGATTCACCAGAGACAGAGTGGGGAGCAGAACAGGGGGACTGACTAACATACACTGCTGAGGGAAGCTGCAGGCAAGACAAGAGAGGTCTGCTGTGCCATGTGGGTCAGCTTTCTGGCTGGCTGGGGATGGAACTCATGCTGCAGAGGCTGTGGATAGCTTCACAGTGCTGTGCTTAACCCTTTGTGCCACCAGAGAGGCCCATAAATACTTGTCTTCTAACCTGAGCTGGAACACACACATGCATGTGCACACATATAACCCCCCCCACACACATGTGCACACACACACACAGCGTTAAAATGGATTTGGAAAAATTGGTTCATATAGCAGACTATGACTGTGCATAAATCACAGTGGACCCAAATGCTAACTCAGACTATTGAAATGTTTTATCTGTAACTGACTTACTTTTAAAATGCTTGCCCAAGCTACCAATCGTCCATCTCAGCCATCTAAGTCCTGCTTATATTCCATTAATTAGGTCAATTTTAACAAAGCCTATTTATGTGCAATCTTCTTATCAGCATCCCTGGTGAATATTGATAAGATATTGATAAGATATATTAAAGAATATTGATATTTGTAAGCACTCAGTGTTTGTCACTTTCCAAACCTCTACTTTAGGCACTGTGTAAGCTTCTGAAAAAGAGCTTAGATAAATAAGGTCAAGCCCATGACCTTGAAGTACCACAAGTGAGACAGGTAAAACAGGTAATTGTGAAGCAGTGATGGAGGTACTAGGATGTTGGTTGGCATGCATTGCTGTGCACTGGTGATGGGGTGTTTAACTGTGTCAAAGAGTGATCATTTTATTCAGATCATTATGGGATACTTTATAGAAGTGACCCTAAACTGTCTTAAGAAACATTTGGAAGTTAGATAAGAACATTAGAAAGAAAGGGGTTCTAGGCTGGATCTGAAGCAAAAAGGAGATAAGGCCAGTCAAGCATAAGGGAGATGTGAATGCACGGTGTTTGTTTGAGGCCACAGGTTTATATTCAGCATAAAACTTGAGAAAAATCACTCTATATAAAGCTCGGATTCTATGTCAAAATTGTATTGCAACTTCCTTTTCCTGGACTAGTTGTCTTTTCTCCAGTTGCTGAAAAATTACATTCTACAGCTTTCTTTCTCCAGTATTGACAAATGGTTAAATGGAAAGGGAGGTCAAAAAAGAAAATCAATGTGATTTTACACAGTCCTCATTACTAGGTCAGCCATGTCTTCTCTGTGCATACTCAAGCTGGTTTTCTTGCTTTGAGTAAGGCTTTTAAAAGGTTGCTTGCTGGCTGAACTGTCAGCTCAGGGAGAGAAAAATTCGTTTTCAAAATCTATCTACAATACAAAAATGTAAAGCAAAATCTCAGGCATCATAGCTATGATTCTATTTTTAATTATCATCATTAGTGCAAAACCAAAGAGGAAACCCTGATTGTCCAGTCATTTCCATTTAAAATAAAGATTTGCAGCTGGAAGGGTCTTTAGGGATCATCCATGTCAAACATCATTTCTCCCTTTATTTTATAAAAATGGAAATCGGTGCACAGAGAAGTCAAGTGGCTTGCCCAAGGTGACAAATTAAGCTAATGGCTGAACCTGAGCTTGGTCCTAGTAGAATGTGTTCAGAAACCAGACATTTGAATCTGCAGAGCAAAGGAGAATAGGTTATTTTGAATAATATTTAGTTATTCCTTTAAAAAGGAAGCTTTTATTTAAAATAAGTTTTTATGTGGCTGTTCCAGTGTTACTATTTGTGGCTGTATCTGTGTCTGTGTGGTTTGGTGGGGGGTTCATGTATTCATTATATAGAACCAACATCTGCTAACCAGTGGTTCTCAACACTGGCTACACATTAAAATCACTTGAGAGGCTTAAAAAACAAAAATCAATGCCCAGGCCACACTCCAGAGAGATCCTTATTTAACTGATCTGGGATGTTTCCTAATATCTGCATATCTAAAGTTCTCTGGGTGATTCTAATTCAGAGTCAGTACAATGAACAACTGCCCTGATCCGGTATCGTAATAGTCAGTTGTTCACAAACCTTCCTGTGTTGACAAGTTTTCTGTACTTAATGTTTTCTGTATTAAATATACATAGTTAATATTTTATTCACATTGACTAATATTTGCATTTATTTTTAAAATAAATTGTATGCCATTATGACAAATGATAAACAACAGCTGCTCTTAAATATGACATAGGTATGATATAGCCAAGATAATATAAAATACAATTGCTTGTCTGAGATTTGAGTCTAGAGCTTGTTATTTCTTTGTTAAACTTATAGTAGCACATGTAGGGGAAATATTCCGGACAGTCATAGGATACCCAATAAATGGATGGATTGATAGGAAAGTACCAAGGGAACACTTTTATAAAGATGTCTGGCCTTTCACAATCTAAAATCATCTCTCTTAATATCAATGGTCAGTCCCACACTTCGAGAATCTGTGATTTAGCATACAAGAGGAACTTGCAAGGCATTTTGTTTTTATTTCTTGCATCTGCAAGCCTATCAGGGCATTGATCTTCTGCCTTGGTCTTCCCTGCTGCTCTCAGCCGGGCTGCAACTCACCTTGTACCAAAGCTTGGTGACTTCGGTTCCACACTGACCTCCCCTAGTAGAGCAATGCTTCCTCCATGAGAAACCCTAAGAGGGAAAATGGTGGCTTGCGTATGTAGAAGTGTAAGGGGAAAGACAGTGTCGACACTACACAGAGGCATTTGTCATTTGTTTATTTCATATGTCCATATCAGTAACACTCTCAGAGCTTCTTGGAGAACACATAAATAATGAAAGATCTTTATTTGGAGAGCCCTAGCCAGCGTTCTCAAAGCAGGTGACCAAATGTGTCTCCTTGTGTCTACAGCTGTCATTTTACAAGAAATCTTTTCCAAACTGTGAGTGTTTTTTTTTTTTCCTTTTTCGTTTCTCTTTATTTGACTCTTGTTTTATCTTTATTTGCGCTCTCTACTTTCTCTCCTGTTTTGCTTTTTTTTTAGTTGTTCACCCACCAAGGCTATCCCTCTTATATACAAACAATTAACATTTGAATTTTTTCTTAATACCTTTGAAAGGATATATGTTATACCCTTACCCCCAAGACTCTATTGCCATGCATTCTCCAATAATCCTTCCTCCTTCATTCCTTTGAGAGCCAGTTTGCAGCATGAGTGAGTGGTGCAGCCTTTGGCTGGCAATATAGAACTAAGTAACATTGTTTCAGGTTGCAGGAGGCAAGGGGAGGGAAGGGACAACTGGGGCCATGGCCCATCTGCAATGGCAGGTAGGGTCTTCTTAATTACTTATAGCTCAATTTCCTTTTCAGTTTTCCTACCAGGTTGATCTGTAGGCCGGCCTGTTACCTTAACTATTGAAATTATTTAGTTAAACACACTGCACAATATTTCACAGTCTGAAGTCTTTTTAAGAGTTCAGGATTAGTCTCATCAAGTTTGTCTCTTCCAAGAAGCAGTAGTTCTTTTTTTTTTTTTAAGATTTATTTATTTATACAAGAACCGGGATACAGGCCAAATGTGCGGGAGGGTGAGAGGATTCACCAGAGACAGAGCAGGGAACAGAACAGGCAGACTGACTGAAATACACTGCTGAGGGGAGCATCAGGTGAGACAGGAGAGGTCTGCTGAGCCATGTGGGTAGCTTCTTGGCTGACTGGGGATCGAAGTTGTGCTGCAGAGGCTGCAGACAGCTTCACAGCACTGAGCTCAACTGCCTGTGCCACCAGGGAGGCCCAGTAGTTCTTGACTATAGTTGCATGTTGTAAATGACATGAAAAAATACCAATAATTTACCTCCACTAGTGACTAACCTAAATTTGCATATTATGACAGAACTTAGCTTCATATATGGTTAAGCCACCATTTGATTCAAATGTGTAACAGGTCCCCATTATTATTTTGTAAAAACATATCTATTGGGTTTCCTTAATTCTATTTTGGTACTTGAAGGTAATGTATAGGGTTATATTGATTATTAATGTTCTTCTAGATTCTCCAGGAAGATTTTGAGGTATTATATAATAAATGTGTATTTATTGCATGCACATACATACACATACACTGATGTATGTAGGTATGTATGTATGCAAGATGATGCATATATGGAAGAAGATATATATATATATTAATATTCAACAGTATCCTGGTTTTTTTTTTTTACACTGCTGAGGGGAGCATTGGGCATGGCAGGAGAGCACCATGTGGGACCCTCACCGGTGGCCAGGCATCGAACCCGGCATTGAACCGGCACTTCAGAGGCTGCGGGCAGCTTCGCAGCCAAGCACTCAACCGCTGCACCACCAGGGGAGGCCCATTTGTTTTTAAAAGCCAATGTTCTTAAGTGATCTGCTTCTTCAAAGTCCATTTTCTTTCTTCCTTTATCTTGGGCTCCAAACACCTAGTGTTATATCATCTTGTGGAAAAAAACAAAGCTCCATGTAGCTCCAAAGACGTTTTGCTGCCCCCTACGTCAGAGCCATTTACTGTCATCCTCCCCAAACATACACGCACCACATACCATTTGAACAGTCCATCATTCTCCCAAGTTTCAACTAAATATTACTTTCTTTTAAAGTCCATCTGTCCCCATTTTTCACAACCATGAAGTTACAAGCTTAATATGTATAACAGGAATTTCACAGTATCACATTCCAGTTTCACATCTAGCACATAAAAGTTGTTGTATATTAAGATAAAAGAGAGAGACAGAGACAGAGAGAAAGAGATGGGGGAGAAACAGACAGGAGAAAGAAAGAAGGCAAGCAAGCTTACTAGTGGGATACAACACTCTCCCCCAAAACAGAAAATTCAAAATGTCTTCTTAACACACAAAAGCGACACATTTTATTCCCTCAAAATCATTTGTCCTCAGAATAGAATATGTCTGAGGGAGGCAACAGTATATCTACATAATCTCCCAGCTCTGAGATATTTCAGTAATGCATACATAGAGTTGTATTTATATCCATTATGAATTTAAAATAGTTTTGAACTTTTTTTTACATTGATTTGATCCTTTTGCTATAAGTCCTATTTCACCATAACTATTGCCTCTTTTTTCATTTGCTTATCCATTCTGTAAAAAGATTAACCTTTTATTACATGCTGTTAACACTATATCTTTAGAGCAGAGCAACCTGTTAAGAGACTTAATAGACAGAGGGCAGACACATTTAGGAGCGACGGTCGTAGTATGTTTAGCTGAAACCCAGGCAAAAGCAAACTGTTGAAAATCTGATATATCATGTGATTGAAATAAAAAAATGGAATTTTGCTGTTGATACTTATTTACATGTCCAACTAGTCATCACCAGTGACCTGTTACTATATTTAGTGAAAAATATTTATTGCCTTGCAGCAGAAGAATGTCTCCACTGTATGAAATTTTAAACTAAAGCTAGAGCATTCCCTCTAGTAATTTGAAAAACAAAACACAAGTCAAGATACCAATTTCAAATATTTTTATGTGGAAAAGTAGTCATGGGAATCGCCCTGTAAGGACAGGGCTCTGCTAAGGGATGCCCAGCTATTAAATTATAATTGCGTGAAAATATTTTAACTTTAAGAAAATGATGAGCAGGTCTGTGGCTTACAGAAAGGCAGCTCTCCTTTTTTTGTTTCTTAAAAAAAAAAAAAAAAATAGTACCACTAATGCTCTTACCCCTCGCTGTCTGCCTCTGAAATCCCCTTATCCTCTTCTGATAGACAGACACAAATTGAATTACCAAACTAGGTGTTTTTTGTATTTTTTTCCTGTCTTGTTTTATTCTTTTTTAAACCTAGGCACCAATAACCTCTATCATCAAATGCTGTCTTGCCACTGCCATCTTGTGGACAGGATGTTATCACACAATTCTTCTTTTGACCAAACCAAGGACACAAACATTGGTAACTTCCCAGGAGTGAAAGTTAGAAATTAGAAACCAATAGACAGTTAAAAAGGAGCGAGGGAGGTCTCTTTATCCACCTTCTGCAGAGTGACACGAACTATTTAAAAAGAAATTCTGTCATGTAGTGTTTTGCCTATATTTTCTTCTACACCTAAGAAAAGAATAAATGAATAAATAGATTAATAAAAAAATTAAAAACAAATAATTAATATCTAGTAAAAAAAAATTCTGGGAAACTGTATGTCCAAATGCTGCTTGTAATCTGATAATAATATTATTGGTGAATGTTATATTTCAGACTTCAAACTGTATCACCACCTCTTATCTTAGCTTCACCCCCAACCCTTGCTTTTCTCTTTGTATTTTAGCCATGCTTCAACTTATGTATAAATTAGATAATTTAGACTTCATTGTCGATAATTTGCCTCTGGAAAAAATTTCCTTGTTTTTCCTTTGCTAACTGAAAGACATTTTATTTTAGAATCCTCAACACTCCTTGTTACTAATCTCCAGTGGCTGACACACCCATCACAAGCATTGAAATTTAGAGAAAAGACTTGGTGGTGGTGAGGAAGGGCTGTGTTGTGCACTGTAAAATGTGCCTTCACCCCAGCACCCACGTAGGCGCTGCCAATACTGTGCCCGACCTTACGGCCAGTACAACCACCAAAAGTAGCCACTAGTTTCTGCCATGTTTCTTTTGTCACTGTGGCAGGGAAGGGAAATAAAAGATCCACGGATGAGAATATTACTCTTGAGAACTGAACTTCTGTTTTCTTAATATATTCTGTAAACCCCCTTATCTTCCTAAACTCTCCTTGCCTTTTCTGCTCACATCTTTTTTTTCTCATCTTCAATGCAAAAACACTTCAGATTCTTGAAGATCCATAAATGTCTGTAGTTCTTTTATAATACTTAATCCTTGATTATTTATTCTTGAAATATTTTTCTGTCTTATTTGACATTGACTTTTTTATGAACTGCATAAAAGGCCTGCCTTCTTTTCTCTGAAACAGTACTTCTCAAAATGTGCTCCACAGAGTACCGGCACTAGCATTTCGATACTTCTAATGTGCTCTATGTGCTTGTGTACATACTTATAACTTGTGTATGTACAGATTTTTATAGTCAATGTTGAAAAAAGTAGCAAACCTTACCCCCAATACAGACTTTCACAAGGCATATCAACATATCAGGGTTTGTAGAAATCTTTTAATTCATGTAACTCTTTAATACACTTTCTTTTTTTTAAGATTTATTTATTTATGCATACAAGGTCTGAGGTGTAAGCCGGAAGTGGGGGGGGGGCGAGAGGATTCACCAGAGACAGAGTGGGGAGCAGAACAGGTGTATCTAATGAAATGCACTGCTGAATGGAGCAGCAGGCGAGACAGGAGAGGTCTGCTGCACCATGTGGGTAGCTCCCTGGTGGGGACTGAACTTGTACTGCAGTGGCTGGGGATAGCTTGATGGCACTGTGTCTTTAACCCCTGCGCCACCAGGGAGGCCCCTTAATACACTTTCTTATCTAATATTTATGACTATATGAGTCAATAAATAAATTGATCAGATAAGTTTGTCTCATTAAAGAATGTTTCAATTCAGGCTTTCACCTCTAGTTCCAAAGGATCATTAAAACTTTATCTTTAGGAGCCTCCCTGGTGGCGCAGGCATTTGAGCGCAGTGCTGTGAAGCTGTCCACAGCCTCTGCAGCCGGTGAGGGTCCCACATGGTGCAGCAGACCTCTCCTGTTGTGCCCGCTGTACCCCTCAGCAGTGTATTTCCTTGGTCTGCGTTTTCTGTTCCCCACTCTATCTCTGGTGAATCCTCTCACGCACATCTGGCCTGTACCCGGTTCTTGTATAAATAAATAAATAAATCTTTAAAAAAAAAAACAAACTTTTTCATTAGGTTCAGATTAATTTCTTTTCTGTGAGAACAGCATATAAGGGAGAAGTTCCATCGATATCTGCCACTTACAGTTAAAGACTAGTTTTGGACTGTAGCTGCAGCATATAAAGGGGACTATGGAGTCAGAGATCAAGTAGAAAAAGAAAAGTGAGAAAATATGAGATGATAGAAATCATTTGAATTTGTCCTCAATGTGAAAAAGAAGAAAGTTCCACATCTTAGGTTAGGGGAAAGTCCTGGGATGTACATATACAGAGTTTGTTTATTATTAAAAATCTGGCTAAATATGTACTAATACTGAAGAAAGACTTCATTTTTCTAGGAGAATTTCACTAATGACATGAGGAAGGGGAATGGTAAATTCTTAGACTTTTTTTTTTTTGAGAATATTTGCTAAGTGCAAATACTGCATGGTCATATTCTGCACTTGCAAGAGGTAACTTAAATTAAGGGCTACTGTGGATAGATATTTGGGGCACGTACTGTAGGTAGAGGGAGCATAAGGGGCCGCATTATACTTGTAGGTTAGGGGGTAATTAATTGGAAGAATACCAGGAAAATATCAGAAGCAGCTACATTTCTCTTCTTTAATCCCATCTTTCTGTTTAGATGGCCACATCCTATTTCTCATCCACACTTTCTCTGAAAAAACTATGATTAGTTTCACATTAAGGCAGAAGTCATTAATACTAGTACAAAGAGAGACTTATTAAATCAAACTAAGGCTAAAAGCTTTAAGCTGCAAGCAGAAAAAAATCAAGTCTGGTAAACTCTCAAAGTGGCAAAAACAAAACAAAACAAACAAACAACTAGATAGAAACTCTGCTTTACCTGTTCAGACCAGTAGTTATAGCACAGCAAAGTAATGTCTATATAGTCTGTGTTTGTTTTAGATTCAACCCTTGTCTCTATTTCCACCCGGGGATTTAGAAAATAGGACACAATGCATCTGTGGTGTCACATGCAATTAGTACCCTGGTGAATTGCTAATGAGGCAACTCCAGCTCCAAAGAAGCATTTTAAATAAACCCAGAATACATCATATCTTCACAAATTGCCCTTATAAATTAATAAATACATACACATGCATACAAAAATGAAAATGAATTCTGCAAATAAGCCCTGAGCTGCTACTATGTGCCAAGTGGGTAAGGTGCTAAGGATGAGGTAAACAGAAAATCTCATTGTCCTAGTCCTCACAGAATTCATTAGCATAAGATCAGCTGTAGGACATCTCACTGTAATACTGAAATGAGGGAAAAAACAAGTTCTGCATTAGAGGTACAGGCTCAAATTTGAGAATAGGGCAGGTAGTATCAGATGGTTTAAACTTGATTTTAAAAAGTCACAGAACTGCCACATGCAAAAAAAAAAAAAAGAAAAAGAAACTAGACTACTACCTCACATCATGCACAAAAGTCAACTCAAAATGGATAAAAGACTTGGATGTAAGATCTGAAACCATCAGATATATAGAGAAAACATAGGCAGAACATTCTATGATGTAAACTCTAGAAATACATTTTGAGAACACATCTCCAAAAACACTAATTTGAAAGGAAATCTGCACTCCTATACTAATTGCAACACTGTTTGTTATAGTCAAAGTATGGATGCAGCCTAAATGACCCAAATCTTAGGAGCAGATCAAGAAGATGAGGTATATATATGCAATGGAATACTACTCCGCAATCAAAAAACATAAACTTATACCATTTGTGGCAAATGGATAGAACAGGAAGGGTTGATGCTAAGAGAAATAAGACATCAAGAAAAGGATAAATATCAGATGTTTTCATGTATATGTGAAATATAGAGTAAACAAAGTGTCAGATAAAGACAAACTTGAAATTTGACCATATATAAGAGGCATCCATGGCGGGTTTGGGGGTGGGGGGCAGAGAAAACAAGTGTGTGAGGGAAGATCACAAGGGAATATGGTGAATGAACTATGGGGACTATGGGTGCTTTCATGGTGGAAGAATGATGGTGATCATACTGTAGTCCAAAAATTAAATTTAAAAAAGTAAAAATAAAAAAGTATCCCAGGATTTTCATAAGGGAAAAGGATATCAAATAAGCCAATAATAATAATAATAAAAAAAGATTGGGGGGAAAAGAAAACCCTTTTGTGAGACCACAGAATGCTAAAGTTTATTTCATGAAAGTTGGAGCAAGGGAGAAAGTTTTAACATTACAATAATTTTGAAGATGTATAATCAACAAATATTGTCTCCCATCCACTATGGTATCCTATTTTTTATGATTTATTTATTTATGCATGCAAGAACTGGGGTACAGGCCACAGGTATTGGGGATGAGAGGATTCACCAGAGACAGAGTGGAGAACAGAACAGGCAGATTGACCAAAGTACACTGCTGAGGGGAGCAGCTGGTGAGTCAGGAGAGGTTTGCTGCCCCATGTGGGTAGCTCCCTGGCCTGCAGGGGATCAAGCTTGTGCTGCAGAGGCTGCGGATAGCTTCATAGGTTGCGTCTTAACCCCTTGCGCCACCAGGGAGGCCCTGATGACCTATTTTTTAATGATAGTTTATTTCACTCTACAGAAGCTTTTTAGCTTGATTTAGTCCTGTTCTTTTATTTTTGCTTTTGTTTTCCTTGCTGTGGGAGTTGAATCCCCAAAGATATCCCTGAAGCCAGTGTCACATGGTGTTTTGCTTATGTTTTCTTCTATGTATTTTATAGTTTCCAGTCTTTAATCCATTTTGAATTAATTTTTGTGTATGGTAAGTGGTATAGTTTCATTTTTCTGCATGTGGAGGTCCAGTTTTTCTAGCATCATTTCTTGAAGAGAATTTCCTTTTTCTATTATATACTCTTGACTCCTTTGTCATATATTAACTGTTCATGTGTGTGGGCTTATTTCTGGGTTGTCAATTCTGTTCTTTTGGCCTGTGTGTCTTTTTTTTTTTTTTTTTTAATCCAACACCGTTCTGTTTTTATCACTGTTGCCTTGCAGTTTTGTTTGAAGTCTGGGATCATAACACCTCTATTCCTCTTCTTTTTTGTCCAGATTGCTTGGCTATTCAGGGTCTTTTGTGATTTCATATAAAATAAATTTCAATAACGTTTTCTTTATTTCTTTGAAGAATTTTACTGACATTTTGATGGGTATTGCATTGATCTCTGCTTTATTTTGGGTAAGATGGCCATTTTACCAATACTAATCTGTGAGTTTGGACTATCTTTCTAATTCCTTGTGTATGTTTTCACATAATCTGCAAATATCCAGAATCCGTAAAGAACTCATATAATTCAATTAAAAGAAAACAAAGAACCCAATCAAAAAGTGGGCAGAAGAGCTAAATAGACATTTTTCAAAAAAGGGCATACAAATGTTCAACATCACTTATCACCAGATATATGCAAACTAAAACCATAATGAGATCCCACCTCACACCCATGATTATAGTGGCCCACATCAAAAAGACCAGAAATAAAAAGTGTTGTCAAGGATGGAGAGAAAAAAGGAACCAGAAATCCCTCTCAAAGGTATATCTGAAGAATACAAAACACCAATTTGAAGAGGTACATGTACTCCTAGGTTCAGCGCATCCCTGTTTACATTAGCTACGTTGTGGAAACATCCTGAATGACTGAGGACAGAGAAATGAATCCAAAAAATGTGAGAGACACACACACACACACACATACACACACACACACACACAGAGTGAACTATTAAAAAAAAAAAAAGCATGAATTCTTTTCATTTGTAGCAACATGGGTGGAACCGGTGAGAGTAATGCTAAGTGAAGTAAGTCAGAAGGAATCAGACAAGTTCAAGATAGTCTCACTTGTATGTGGAATATAGAAACACGTAACAAAGAGTCAGTCAAAACCAAAGCAATAATAAACTCTAGGGATCCAGTGGAACATGGTGGGCAGGGTGTGGAAGTATACATTTGTAGAGGTTTGAACCTACAGCTCTTGGAGCAAATAAAAAGATGTAAACCTATTTTTACCACAGTAGACATATTTAATAAAAATGGGTTGCCAATATATATAACCAAACTTCTGAAATTTTGATTGGGATAATGTTCAATACATCAAATAAATTTTCAGTAAATTGGCATCTTAATATTGACTCTCTTAAAACATGAACATGATATAAAACTGAATTTATTTGGCTCTACTTTAATATCTCTGCAAAAATTTCTTTAATTCCTTTAATTGCAAAGATTTATAAAATACTGTTTTTGCACCTATTGCATGAAAATTATTGCCCGGAACTTTTTGCTTTAATACTATTATAATTATATCATAAGCATTATTTTTAAATCTTGGTTAGAATTTATATCTTAGATTTTTTATATTGCTCTTGCATCTTGGAACACAGCCAACATTGCACTAAGTAGCATAAGGAGAAACAACCTTGCCTTGCTTCTGCTAGTGGAAGAAAAGTCATCAAAATTTACTATTAATTATGATATTGAATCACTAATAGTTTCCCTTTATATATTTCAGTAAAGTGTATTCTCTTCTATATTTTTCTGTTCCTTACTTTCTGAAAGTTTTGCCATAAGTGAGTGTTGAATTTTCTCAAGTGTTCTTTCTACATACATTGACTAGAAAATTTATTTTTTCCCTCACTAAAAGTTTGATAGAATTCAACAATGAATTATCAAACAAAATAAGTAATAAACTGTAATTTCCTCCTCTGAGTGCAGGGTGTAGATATGTTTAGCACTTCGATTGATCTTTTCAAAAAACCAGTTTTCAGCTTTGTTGATTTTCTTTATTGTACTTTTTCTATTACATGAAATTTTACTCCCACCCAAATTATTTCCTTTCCTATTCTTATTTTAATGTAATTATATCTGCTTTTTTTTAGTTTTTAAATATAGGATATTAGTGTGTTGAGTTTTTTCTTAATATTTTAAAATATAATTATAAATTTCCCTCTAGTGATTGCTTTAACAGTGTGACAACATTCAGTAGGTTAAGTTTGTACTCCAAAGGTGTTCAAAATACCTTCTAACTTTCTTTTTGGTGTTTCCAGTTATAACTTACTAATTTATAATTTATTAATATTCCATTTTATCTAAACATGCTAGTACACATGCATGTACAAATAGACATATATTACATATTAATATATGAAAATAAGATGTCTATATATTACATATGACCTATTTAAATGCATAAATCATAAACCTATGAAATGCAGAGTGTATGCACTTTATAATTCTTTTTGAATATACAGTTTATTTACATGCACATGTGTACACACAAAATTTCTTGCCAACTCAAGGTTGACTGGAACAAAATAGATTGTATATTAACTTCCTCAGTACAGGCACTACTGAACATACAAACATATATGCATTTAGTCCAGTCTGTCTAAATTTATATGATGTTCTTTGAGTATAATTTAGTACATCTAGAATAGTATACTTATTTTTTATGTAGAGTAGTTTTCTTCATTGGTAATTTTTCTTTAAACTGCCAAATAAATTTACAGAAGTTAAGGAAAAAAAAACACCAAAAAATCATTTTCATTATTCACATATATATCCTTTTCTGTGATCTTTGTTTTCTTCCACTAAATCAGAATTAGCATCTGGAATTATGCCCTTCAAACTAGAGATTTTCTTTTACTGTTTCTTCTTATAAAACAAGACTGGCAAAGAATTTCTTTTCCTTTCGCTACTCTATTAAACACATCCCTTGGAGTTCTTCTTTTCCTCTATGAAGTCTCATGCTTGTCTGTCCATCCTTAAATCATAAGCCATCTTGTCACTTTAGATTCCGTGGCAGTAGCTGTGTGTTGTGTCAGCAATCACAGGGCATATTCTCTATTGATTCAGGCAGATGGGTAAAGGAGAGTCCGGGAGCCCTCAGTGGCTTTTTCAAGCTTTTAGTGATCTTTCTACACCATTTGTAGTGAGGCAGCCAGGTGCAGGGCAGGCAAAGTAGCCGGAAGACTGGGTGGCTTGTAGCTACAAGCAATCCTTGACTCTCTCTGGGGCACAGGCCCGAGGTGCAGGGGGTGAAAGGATTCACCAGAGATAGAGTGGGGAGTAGAAAAGGCAGATCTACTGAAATACACTGCTGAGGGGAGCAACAGGGAGTGACAGGTGAGGTCTGCTGTGCCATGTGGGTTAGCTCCCTAGGCTGAGATCAAACTGTGCTACAGTGGCTGTGGATAGGTTCGTAGTGCTGCAACTTAACCGTTTGCACCACCGGGAAGGCCCTGCTTCACTTTTGCAATAAGCTGAGGATCTCAAAAGTAGTTGTGGCCAAATTTAAATGATATCTGCGCTAATAAATAATCATCTAGTCCTTTGGAGGGACTATTATATGGGTTAACATTCATGTGACTATATAAACTTATTTCCTTAAGATTATTCAGTAAGAATTGTTACTAGTTACAGTTTTATTAAGTGTCTTAGCTATCCTTTTAAATTAGCCTTAAAATGAAGCCTATTGTCACCTGGATGCTAATGTTTTGGTATTCTTCATAAAGCTTATTTTATTAAGAAGAAGGAGGCTCTTCGTCTGGCAATGATAGCTATGGCTTGTTCATTTTACCAGTCAACAGATGCTTCCCTTTTCCTTCTCGTAGTTAGTTCCCTTCTTTTGAGATCATCTATCTGTCAGTATCCTTGGACTCAATCATCTTGGATCAGGCCCATCAAAGGCTCAGTTGGCAATGTCATTGGGACCATTTGCAACCTAATTAATCTATCTTTGTGGTGCTTCAAAACAGCATACACACCACCTTAATTGCTACAACCTCACACCCACTGGGGACCACAAACAGAGAATAAGTAGGCTCTGACGCATCCTGTAACTCCTGTGTTAGCATCATTTACTGCAAGATTAATGAGAGAAGCTGAGAAAGCCAGAAGTGTGGAATAAAACCATGGGTTTGCATTTTAGAAAATTCCCCATGCCATTTAAATACAGTAAATACTTAGTTCTAAATATCGTAGTCTTTTGGTTAACATCAGGGCTTTTATTTTTTCATCATACATATTAGATATATTACTTATTGTCAATGAACTTCACAAAACTGAATGTCTGAAAATGATAATGTTTCAAATTGTAACCAGGTTTTTTTAATGCTTAAAATGCAATTTTTGAACAACTGCAATTTTATATGGAGTAATCCAATTCAAAACACACACACACATACACACACAAGTATATTCACACTCAAACAGGTATTCAATTGGGAGGGATGTAATTTATTATTTTGAATTAGTCATATGTACTTATTTTGAAAGAAGGAATGTTTAGATGTTAAACATTTAACACCTTAAACATCTTAAAATCACCTTAGTAACAAATAGCAAGTTAAAGAAGAAAATTATTAATTATCCAGTAAATTTAACCAGAAAACACATACAAGCCACAACAAAACTTCCCAGAAATAAACAAAATCCTGAATGCTTGACCTTGAATCAGGTTTCCTAGAATTTGAAGCATTGTCTTTTTAATGTTTCAATCTTGTTAGCTGTATCTATATTACATATCATATTTACAAAACTCATTATAAATATATATTGATTATTTCAATTCTCAAAAAAGACACTTGCATTACATAAAGATTTGCCAGTTCATTCTTTGAAATAAAATAATCCTTTATTATAGCATGATTAAATTTTACTTATGAAATTCCCATTGACTTTTTAAATAGTGTGTGTGTGTGTGTATATATATATATATATATATATATATATATATATATATATGTAAAGTCAAATCCACATGTAGATTGTGGTTTCATGGCAGCATGGAGAAAACACAAGATCTGATGTTGTTCGGGGTTGCTATGGGTTGACCTGTAACTTTGGCTCAGATCCCTGATTCTGAGAACTTGAATAGAGGGTAAGGAATCTTGGCCTAACTCAAATCTGTGTATCTTTATAAGGATCATATGGAGAAGAAGGCTGCCAATGTAATTTGAAGCCATTGAGTTATTCACAAGTGGCCATTTATTTTAAACCCATGTGATTCCTCCTATATATAGAAATAGATTGCACCTCATCTATTACCAAAATCTCAACATAGCATGGGTAAAATGATCCAAATCTCTAAATATGCTAAAATGGTTCCAGTGGTTCCTTTTGATATTAATCATTTTTTTTGCATTCTACAATTATGATTATGCAATATATAAATATATATAATCTTGCTGAGAGAAAAATTCATAGATTTGAAGCTCTCTATGATGTCAAAAATACAGCAAAGAGTCAGATGAATAGCTTATAGAAACTCTGATGATGGGGGAATAAAACAAAGCAGTTTAGGAATCCATATGAAGAAAAACACAGGCAGTAGGAAAGTATGTATTCTATTTGAAATGTCTGTGTGCACACACAATCACATATCTTCACACACACAGACTGACTAATGAAACCAGGTAGACATAATATTAGACTATGTAGAGGTTACACTAGTGAGAGAGAAGAGGAAAAGAGATGATTATAATTTTAGAAGCTTTATAACACAGAAGTCCTCTAAATTTTAATTATCTCATAAGAGAGATGTGATGTTTCAGTGGATGGGGTATTACTAATGATGTTCTTTTTTTTTTTTAAGATTTATTTATTTATTTATACAAGCACTGGGTACAGTCAGAAGCGCGGGAGGGTAAGAATTCACCAGAGCCAGAGCGGGGAACAGAACAGGCAGACAGATAAAATACACTGCTGAGGGGAACAGCGGGCATGACAGGAGAGGTCTGTGTGCCATGTGGGACCCTCGCCCAGCGGCCTGGGATCGAATCAGCGCTGCAGAGGCTGCGGGCAGCTTCGCAGCCCAGCGCTCAACCACTGTGCCACCTGGGGAGGCCCAATGATGTGCTTTTTTAAAAAAGATTTATTTATACATACAAGAGCTGGGGTTCAGGGCAGAGATGCAGGGGGTGAGAGGATTTACCAGAGACAGAGTGGGAAGAAGAACAGGTGGATCTACTGAAACACAGTGCTGTGGGGTGCAGAGGGCAAGACAGGAGAGGTCTGCTGCACCATGTAGGTCACCTTCCTGGCCAGGGATCGAACTCATGCTGCAATGGCTGCGAATAGCTTCCAAGTGCTGTGTCTTAACCCCTTGCGCCACCAGGGAGACTGATGATATATTATAGAGAAGCATGGAATTTGATATGGCAGGATTGAAGAGTTTGGAGGAAGGATTGAAACTGAAGAAGTAACTTTATAGAATAATGCAAAGGTCTTATGTGATGCAATATGCATTCAGTATTTATACGGTGCTCAAAAGAAACCACTAAACAACCACATGCAGTGGAAGTGACATGAAGTGCAGCTGTTTGGTAAGATCATTTTTGCCTATAGTGTGGAAAGGGATTTGGAATAATAAGATGAAAGGTAGGAGACCATTGGGAGACTATTTCAGTAGTTTGGATAAAATACGAGTTTCTAAAACTGATCTAATACAGTAGGATAGAGGGTAGCAAACATGTGAAGTGGAGTGTTTCCGATAAATAAACAACTGGGTATAGGCTAAGAGAGATGAATTATTAAAGATAATAAGCACTTCTCTGTGATATAGGTCATATTAGATTTGATGATATCCCAGCTTAAAATGTTTTGCTAAATAAACACTTTCTCTTTGAATCACACCAAAAACTCCACAACAACCTTGCACAAAATCATTTTCTCATGCTGGCTTAGGAAGGCTATTTCCTTCTTAGTGCTACAGAATTCAAGTCATCTTTCATTGAAATTACTGACCTTTGCCTTAAAGTGTTTCAGGAAATAATCATTACTCTAAAAAGAGAGAGAGGTTTGGTTGCTATTTTTTTTTTAATGCAGCATCTTCTAAGCACTGGCACAAAAATTCTATGTCCCATATAATGTGGGTGTTCTGACAGTGCAGTCAAGTTAGATTAATTGTAATAAACAAAAATTGTCACTAAAGCTCTCAGCTTATGCCGTTTAATATTGCGTGAATACATTTTATTTCCTAACATTATGAAACAGCCAAGAGTATTACAAATTACTTACCTAAGCCCTTTGAGGATTTTTGCATAATTTACCAAAACAAATTGATTTTAGCGGAAAAGCTGCTAATTTACATGGGTAGGAAGTGTTTTCCTTGGTGTGATGAATTTAATTTCAATTTCCCTGTTTGCATGAATTCACTCCAGTAATTCATCACTGTTAGATTAAACTACAACTATGTTTTACTTGAGTAGGTCTGTAACATTCAATATATATGAATGAAAATTAATTGCCTTTGTAGTATGGCTATATAGGATATATAATACATGATTATTATGGTAACCTTTTAATAGAATAAATACTTTTAAAAATAGATAAACAATAAAACATGTTATATAAAAATATCAAGATAAGCTTACATTCACTAAAATGCATTTGTTTCTTAAAAAATCTTTTTTTAAACGAAGGCTGCATATATAAGGTGCTGAATATGTACCAAATTATATCCTTGTTATTTTACATTTGTCTTGCTATTTTCCTTGCTAGCATCTCTAAAAGTCAGTATTTACTGGTCTCTGCCTAAAGTTAAGGAATCGAAAGTTAAGAAAGAAAAATCTTCCAACCTCTTTCTAATACAGGTGGCAACACATTGAATGATGCTGTCAGCCTGCCTCTAGTCATTTGACCTCCATTTTCTCATATTATATATTGGAGTGTGTGTCCCTTAAAGTTCATGGACTACCATTATAGATATCTATTATATATCAATCTGTACCTAGAATGATAGTATGATACAGATATGTATGTATGTATGTATGCATGCATGTGTATACATATAGATACACATATGTAGATGTGTGAGTGTGTATTTACATACACATTCTCACTTTTTAAAAAAGATTTATTTATTTATGCATGCCATGTCCTCATGGCATGGCAACTCGCTTTGCTAGAGTGAGTAATCTCGGAACTGGGGTGTAGGCCAGAGTTCTGGGGGTGAGAGGATTTACAGACATAGTGGGGAGCAGAATAGGCGGATCTACTAAAATACCCTGCTGAGGGGAGCAGCGGGCGAGACAAGAGAGGTCTGCTGTGCCATGTGGGCCAGCTCCCTGGCCAGGGATCAAACTCATGTTGCAGTCTCTGGTGATAACTTGATAGTGCTGAGATTTAACCCCTGCACCACCAGGGAAGCCCCTCACACTTCTTTTTTAGAGCACAATTTAAAAAAAAAAAAAAAAGATTTATGTATTTATGAATGCAAGAACTGGGGTGTAGGCCAGATTTGTTGGGGAGGTGAGAGGATTCACCAGTGTGGGGAACAGAACAGGCAGCTTGACTGAAATACACTGCTGAGGCGAGCCCGGGGTGAGACAGGTGAAGTCTGCTGTACCATGTGCGTCTGCTCCTTGGCTGTCCAGGGATCTAACTTGTCCTGCAGTGGTTGGTGATAGCTTTATAGTGCTGAGACTTAACCCCTGGCACCACCAGAGCACAATATTATTGATATTTCACAGAACATTCTTGGGGAACTATAGACCTTGATTACAATCTAGTGAGATATCACTTAAGACTGATGCCTTAAAATTTTACTCCCATACTAAACTAATTATCAGTTGCTTCAAAAAAAAAAAAAAAAAAAACCCTAAGCTTTCTTTTCTTAATACAGATATCCTTTATTATCTCACACAGTCAGTGTGGGTGAGAATCTAGGCGTGGCCTAACTGAATCATTCTGATCTAGTCTCTTGGGGGGGTCACAGTTAAGCTGTTGGCTGAAGCTGCAGCTGTCTCAGGGTTAACTGCCAAGCTCATTTATGTGGTTGTTGGCAGGTCTCAGTTCCTCACTGCCTTTTGGCCACAAGCCTCTGTTCCTCACCATGGGAGCTTCTCTGGAAACCCAAGTGTCCTCCTGGCATAGCAACTTGCTTTGCCAGAGTGAGTAATCTCAGAGAGTTAGTAAGCAAGAAAATATACAAAGCAGAAAGTGCCATCTTTTAGAACCTGCTATGTGCTTTTGCTCACAGACTACCATTAGGACAGTGTGAGAGAAGCTATCTGAAAGGTGTGAGCACTGGGTAACAGACACTACATGAGATCATCTTGGAGGTACCTACCACAAGTACCAAGATATACACATCCATAGCAAAATAAAAATGATCTCACTAACATAAAATCATCCATATCAACGAAGTCTATCTCTAAAACTGCCAAGGTCATGAATCATTTAGAAATAAAGTTGCTCTCTTAACGTGTAATCTGGATAGTTATCTTAATGTCATAATCAAAATGTGCAATAATATATAATACTTACTTGGGACAAAGCCTTCTGACCCATGAAGCTCTAAGTTTTCTAGGAAGCTATATTTGAAACACCTCATAAAATTTGGTTTATCTCTTTGATCACATTGTTAAGTGGAAAACATTTCACATAATTCTGACAGTAATACAACTTAGCTGTCAGACCAGCTCCACCAGCATATCAGGGAAGAATGCTTTAATTTTTGGTTAATGTAAAACTTGATTATAGAGGCTTAAATGCCTACAGGGAGATAGGTGACTATTGCTTTGGATTCAAGTTTTGTTTCTTTCCAATTCTCTTGAACTTTCCCCTAATACTTATATTTCCATAATGTCCGTCCCATCTGCTCCAGCTGCAGGTATCATTTTCAGATTCACTGCTGGCATTAGGGAGGCTGTGTAGTGCCAGCTACAACTTTTGATTTTATTAGGAAAGTAAAAGCTTACTTAATGTCACAGCAGATTTCCAATGCTCTGTAGTTTGCCAAGATTAACAAAGGCAATGAAAGTAATAATAATAGCGCCTACATAAAAAGCATATACAATGTGCCAGGCACTATCCTAAAATGCTTTATATAATTACTCATTTCAGTATCTACCTCACTGTAACCATCTGAGGTAGTTATCTCTGTTTAACAGAAGGAGCGGAGGTACAGAGAAGTCATTCCATTCCCAAAGTCCCACAGCTAGTGAGGGGATGAGACAGGATTTAACTCAAGAATTTAGTCCAGAATCCAAACTGTTCATCATCATACTAAAAAACATCATCATACTAAAAAAAAAATGTTCACAGCTCTGGATACAAAGAGGGATGGAATGCTGTATATTAAGCTTTTTCAACCTTTGGTGTGGAGTTAGCAAGGCATAAAAGGATAAGAAAATAGGAGTTAGGTCTGCCATGGAATATGACTGTTATCAGTCATGTGTTTCCTAAACCTATTTCTTCATCTATAGAATGAAGAAAAATGCATCCTTTACTTAGGTTAGACAATATTATTTATTTTTAGGTCAACTGGAACCTGCAAACTTTGTTAGTTTCAATAATAAATGTAAATTATTCTTAGATGCCATTCTGAAAAGAAGTTAGAGCATAAATGGCAAGATGATTATAATTCCTTAACTACTTGGCAAATTAAAATACATGTACTTATAATTGTATCAGCTTTTACATTTTACATTCTCTATGACTTGCTTTTTAGGTCTTCTTTCACTTTCTCTCTGTATTGCCTCTTCTCTCTAGTGTCAAACATTTGGCTTCCACTAGGAAGTAACTGAACTAGTGAGCCATAAAAGACTTTTTCCTTCAGAAGGCTTTCATCAATTGTGCCAGTAGCAGTTCAACCTCTTGCTTTCTGAGTGCTCATTATAGCCATTAGAATGGGTGTTCCTGTGGCTTTCAAAACAAGCATAGACTGTCACCTTTACCCATTAAGGACTTACTGGGAGGCGACTTCAGTAGCCTTCAAGATTGATTGAATTGACTTTTAATATTATCGTTATTAATTACTGGAACAAGAGAGAAATTACAGGGAGAATTGTTAACATTAATTGAGTTACTGGAAGCTGCAGTTGATACTCACTAGTCTATACTGCTCATGTTAATGTCACACTCTCACACTGAGAAGGTGGTCTTACTTTCATGGATCTGGCATCATTAAAACTAATTGTGATGAAATATTCCATGAGAGATGCCCAGAACATAAAAACAATGACACATGACAATCTCCCTGGTTATTATGCATATTCATATGTGTATTGTCCTTCAGCCAAAGAATAACATTTAGTGAGCTCCAATTTTATGTAGAATATATTACAAGATAAAAAACATATTTCCAAGTTTATATGGACCTCTGAGAATTGAAGAGTTTACTAAATATTTACTGATTAATGTATTGGGAATGAGATTAAACAACCACAATGTTCTTGGGCACCCCATATGTAAGAAATTTTTTGAGTACCACATTTCCAAAGTCCTAGGTGCTGATGTCGAATGAAAGGTGCAACATGTGTTCCAGAGTGGAGTTCAGAATTTAATAGGGGAGGTAAAACTGTAAAAGTGTATAATGTTAAAGGAATACTTAAAGTAGACTCAACTCTAGCAAGACAGATATCACGGGAGCTATTGCCCACTATTGTATGCTCAGTTCCAAACATAAAGACAGCCTCAGTTTCCATGTGTGGAATGGAAACAGGCAAATGAGTGAAAAGACAGAGTAAAGAGTGTATTACTTTGGGCATAGATTAGGGGCATTTATTTTAGCATTTAGGCCAGAGAAAGCTTGTAAAAGAAAAGTGTTGGGTGCTATGCCTTGACAGATAAGAGGTTACACAGGTGTAAAGGTAAGGTCAAAGCAGCCAGGGTTGAAAGAGTGCATACACTAAGGCATACAAGTGAAAGAGCTCCTTCTGAGTTCCAGAAAGTGGTTCAGTTCCAAAAGTGAGTATTTGTGTTACTTTGAAAATAATGGACTAGGCAGTCCTATTATATAAGCAGGAAAAAGAAATTATTCATAACTAATTATATTTGCTATTATAGTGGGGCTTACCTTTATAGGAGTTATACATAGGCTTTTTTTCAATCTGAGTGTAGATAATTTCTGCTTCTCTTTTAGTTGATCCTCATCAAAATCACATGATGTGTCATTTCAGGATGATCTTCACTAATAAGGAAAAGTTTGGGTAATTATATAGTGGTTGGGAAAGTTTTAAATTGGCATCAACTCTTTTAAAAAAAATCAATGTCTTAGCATACTGCTTTAGTTCTTTTCATAATTTAGAAAATCATTTTAATAATTTTACATCTACTATTCATTGACCACTTGAAGATTTCCCCTAAATAATACCTATTATAATATTTATTAAAAATATAACTTAGATTCCTAGCCATAAAGGTGTCACAGAACTTTAAATTGCTGATATTTATCAAAAGTCTGTTAATTTTCCATGGGACATCACATGGAGCATGGAAAGACAAATAACAATAACTCGGAGTGGTGAAGAAATCACATTTTTTTTTTAAAGATTTATTTATTTATCTATACAAGCACTGGGTACAGTCAGAAGCAGGGAAGGGTGAGAGAATTCACTAGAGCCAGAGTGGGGAACAGAAAAGGTAGACTGACGAAATACACCACTAAGGCGAGCAGTGGGCGAGACAGGAGAGGTCTGTCGCACCATGTGGGACCCTCGCCGGTGGCCGGGGATCGAAACGGCACTGCAGAGGCTGCGGGCATCATCGCAGCCCAGCGCTCAACCCCTGTGCCACCAGGGGAGGCCCAGAAATCACACTTTTGCAGTGAATGGGAAGGGGTGAGGGAAGCATTACCAAGCAAATTCATGGGAGTGTCTGATAACTGTTTAATTTCATGTCAGTAAAATAGCTAAAAAAAAACGTAAAAGGTGAGGCACAAATTTCCTCTGAAGGAATCAGGGAAGACTGGTTATCAGGAAGAAAGGTTTTTTGATTTACATCAAAAAGAAGAGTAAAATGTGAAAAAATAGAGAAAGGAAATCTCAGACTACTGCATATGCATAGGGTAAAAGCAGAGAAATTCAAATATTCCAGAATATTCAGCAATTGGTTTTGAATGGGCTATACAATGTTGAGAGCAAGTGGTAGAATGGACAGTAGAGTCCATAACATGTTTCTACCTGTGATAGTTTAGACTCACTTATCTTTTTTTTTTTAAAGATTTATTTTTTTATATAAGAACCAGGGTATAGGCCAGATGTGTGGGAGGGTGAGAGGATTCACCAGAGACAGAGCGGGGAACAGAACAGGCAGACTGATGAAATACACTGCTGAGGGGAGCAGTGGGCGAGGTAGGAGAGGTCTGCCGCGCCATGTGGGATCCTCACCGGCCGGCCGGGTTCAAACGGCGCTGTAGAGGCTGTGGATAGCTTCACAGTGCAGCACTCAACCACCTTCTCTACCAGGGGATGCCCATAGACTCATTTATCTTCAAAGCAGAAGTTAACAAGGTTATTTCTAGTTCTCAAATTCTTTCAGTATCTCATACACCTTCTCGTTTGTAACTTCTTGAAAGACATTTTTTTTTTTTCACTTTTACAAATTTAAATCAGTCACACTAAAACTGGTTCTCAAGGAGAGATTATCAAGTAACTTCATGTGTCACTTTCTGTAGAAGTCAGGTCACAAGCATGCAATATGCTGGTCACTAAATTAGTCCTAGTCATTTGTTTGAAGATTAGTATTGCATGATAATGTTGAAAAAAATTGCAAAGTTGTTAGTAATTTTTTCCATTGCTTATTGGTATTTTTTTTAAGATTTATTTATTTACTTATACAAGCACTAGGTACATTCAGAAATGCGGCAGGGTGAGAGAATTCACCAGAACCAGAGCGGGGAACAGAACAGGCAGATGGACAAAATACACTGCTGAGGGGAGCAGCGGGCGAGGCAGGAGAGGTCTGCGTGCCATGTGGGACCCTTGCCGGTGGCCTGGGATCAAACCGGTGCTGCAGAGGCTGTGGGCAGCTTCGCAGCCCAGCGCTCAACCACCTGTGCCACCAGGGGAGGCCCTGCTTATTGGTATTTTTGATGCAGATCCCCAGTCATGAAAACCTTTGGGAATAACTTTCTAGTTAAAAACAAACAAACAAATACATATAATAACTTAATCTGCATACGACTTCTGCACAGACATGTAATGAGTTGGGTACTTGCATAATGCAGTGTTTATTTAGCTTTGGCCTTATGAAGAAACAGTCATTTGCATATTTCTCTCAATTAAGTATTATACTGACATACTTAATTAAAACTATAAAGGGCACTGACAATATTTCATTCTTTTAATGAAAGAAGAGACATATTATACAGTTCAAACTGTTTCTGTATTTAATTTTCCTGACTTTTTTACTACTCATACTGTGCTCCTTCTATGAATGTTGTCAATTAGGATGAAAAGAAGGAAAATTAAAGTCGCTCTTGAAAATGCACTTGTGTTTGTTTGTGGAATCTGTATATATTCAGAAAGTTGTGATTTGCATATTTCATGTGTAATTAAGCCTAGAAAAGTGAACACTAGAGAAGATAGGGCAGTTTTACCCTCTATCAGCCTCTTTGTCATTTTGGGGGATTCATTTATGAAGACATGGTTTCTTCTTCAAAAATGTTAAGTATTTTGTTTTCTCAAAAACCACTGAAAGTTTTCTTTTAAGTTTCCATGGTGTACATTAAAATATATTTATGGGCGGTCTTCCCCTGGTGGCGCAGTGGTTGAGCGCTGGGCTGTGAAGCTGCCCACAGCCTCTGCAGCACCGGTTCGATCCCAGGCCACCGGTGAGGGTCCCACATGGCACGCAGACCTCTTCTGCTTGCCTGCTGCTCCCCTCAGCAGTGTATTTCATCAGTGCCTGTTCCATCTGCCTGAACCTTTTAGTATCATTTGTAATAAATCAATAATCTAGTTAGTAAGTAGATTACCTGATTTCTGTATGTCATTCTAGAAAATTAATTGACTCTGAGGTAGATGTTCTGATTTATAACTAACAATTTGTCAGAAGCACAGACAATAGTCTAGGGCTTGTGACAGGCATCTGGAGTTAGAGTTGGGGAACAGGAGAATGCTGATACATAACCGATTGGTAAGAAGCATGGACTTGCCTGGAGCATGTGGCCGAAATCTGAAGTGGGGAACGGTCTTGGGACAGAGTCCTTAACCTGTGGCATCTGAGTCAGTCTCTAAGATTATAGTGTCAGAATTGAGTTGAGTTCTGCAACATTTTGCTGGAGTCCAAGAATTGCTTGCTGGTGAGGTAAAGCCTCAGTATCTCCATACCTGTTGGAACCAGAAAGTCAACAACATAACATCCTTTCATTGGCCCCATTTTCTTTCTATTCACCATTATTGTCTTTGTACTGAACCTTATCAGTACAATGTTACCACTGTAATATTTTTTTCCAGTCTTGCTTTCTGTGTGTCCCAGACTAATAAAATGTCATTGGCCCCCTCAGCCAGCCAACCAAACAACCATTTCATCAATGTGAATTAATTGATAACCATAAGACTATAGGTTCTCAAAATATTAGGATCAGAAAAGGAGTTTGGATGTT